>NW_024581127.1:12020133-12112807 GCF_017639235.1 Corvus kubaryi
TCTTTCTTTCTTTCTTTCTTTCTTTCTTTCTTTCTTTCTTTCTTTCTTTCTTTCTTTTCACGTGAAGGATTAATTTGGGTGAAATCTCACCCTGTGTATCTAGGCACGGTGGACCTCAAAAAAAAACAAAAACAAAAACAAAAAAAAAAAAAAAAAAAAAAAAAAAGGGAGTTTAGATGGTTGGGTGGCTGTGTTTGCCCATACCAATAGGTGCCCATCTACCACCACCACCTGGAGCAGAAACTGCTTTTGTGAGTAAGGACCAGGCATGTAAAAACACAAGCACAGTGTAAGTAGCATTTCAGTGGAAAAAAAAAAAACCCTGAATTAGTCTGTACAAACTCACAGGCCTTAGTATTTAAAAGAAGTTCCAGGTTCAACTGGAAATTTGGCTCCAATTGTATTTTACCAATAGGGAAAATTTAGCTGAAAGTTTATGAGGTGAAATGTTGCATTTCCTGCAATAACAACGATGACTAATTTGCGATTGTATGGCGTCTCCTAACAGCTGTGATATATGTTGCTTTGAATTCATTTAGCTGTAACAATATTTGTTAATTTTTTGCTTCAGATGCCTGTTGTTGATATTTTCTAAATAAAGCCAAGGAAAAGAAAACGCCAGCATTTTGAAACGTAAAGCAATCTGTAAAATTAAAAAAGCTTTCGTACCCCCCCTTCCCCAAATGCATACCATATGCCAAAGCTACTCCTTAACTAGGAGCGACTGTTGTTACTGTAGTAATCAGTCTGTGTCAGAGCAATTACTGCGAGCCATCCATCCGTCCTGGCTGTTCTGCAGAGGCTGCCTCACGCTGAGAGAACAGTGCGGCCGCTGCAGTGGCCTGACCCGCCTGCTCAGGCCACCTCTCTGGTGGGGACAGGGCGGGGCTGGGGGTCAGCGTGCCTGTGAAGCAGCCTGGGCACCAAGGAGCCACGCTGGCGTTGGCTTCACTGGAGGCATGAGTGTTAGCAGTGCTCAGACCCCCCCACACAGCTGATGCTGGGTACTG
The DNA here is from genome assembly GCF_017639235.1 of Corvus kubaryi. Lineage (NCBI taxonomy): Eukaryota > Metazoa > Chordata > Aves > Passeriformes > Corvidae > Corvus > Corvus kubaryi. The sequence continues at coordinate 12,021,144 of NW_024581127.1, forward strand.
AGGAGAAAAATAAAATGCCAGTAACGCTTATAAAAATGTACATCTGCCAGAAATCATCAGAGGCTGGGGAACCCCATAATGCCAAATACCTGCTTTCAAATCCTGTCCTTTAGCAGACATCTTTACTTGAAAACAGTTTGCTCTTGTTTCTGCCCGTAAGAACATGCTTATGCAGTAGGAAAAAAAGAGGCCCCCAAGCCTACATCATTTTCTCTAACTGCCCTGCGATCTTTTATTTTTCGCTACCCACAGAGAGATTTTCAAACACTTGCTCACATTTCATTTTATTAACAAATAAGCCCTGTTAGAGGGGAAAGCCGTACAGAATCAATTGGTAATTGAAAGGAGATGTACACATTGATTTGTACATCAATGACATACTGCACTGATTGTTGCACATTATATAATGTTTACCGATTAGAGTTGTTATACATTTAATGTTCCTTTCTTACTTTTTATTATTATTGCAAATTATCTTTTCGAGTAGAAGGAAACACATGATATATTTTGGAGCCACAAAAACAGCTCACAGACATTTGCAGAGAAAAAAGCACAGAGCTTATACAGAAGAGAGCAAGTCTGAAACTTCAAATCTTTGAAGTTTTTCTGTGACAAGAAAACAAAAAAACCCCAAACCCAGAAAGTAGGAATAAAGCATCCAGAAACTATTATGTTATTTTTGAATTCTCAGTAAGGGTTTTCTGCTCTGTTAATTACTTTTACAATACCTGGTGAGCGGCACCATGACTGGAGTGCTTAGGATACTGCAGTTGAAATAATAAATAATCATCTGACATTTCTTAAAAGGCTTGCTTCTTTCTGAGTGGTGTTGTCTTTTATCAGCCTGCCTCATGCCTTTATCACGTTTGTTCTCATTCAGATCAGTGAAGGCTTTCATTTCCTCAACAGTCCCCAAAGCCAGGATTTGTAGCCTGTATTCAGATTCATTTAAAATCAATGCAGTACAAAATAATTAGAGAGACAAAAAAGGTGTTGCAGGTTCTTCCGTTTCCTTAGATCTTTTGACCATAAAATGATGACTGTTTTTGTCAGAGCAGCATTTTAAAATAGATAGTGAGTGCATGTGTTACCTTGCATACATCCTAGCTGTACTGTATTTGCAGAATTCCAAACTTTAATACAAAGAAATTCATGGTTTTTTCTCAGCGACAGAAGCATCAATAAAAAAAGCCAATTAGAAGAGATGAATTTTTATTACATGCTGATGATTAAATCTACATTAATCATAAACATCCGCAGGCCACCAACAGGGCTTGTTTAATCATTTTCCACCATTTGTGTCTCTCTCCAGCTTCCATTCTGTTAGATTTTTCTACATTGCTTCCATATTTGGTATTGGGATGTTAGAAAGTGCAAGTATACTCCTGGGTAATCAGGATTTCAGGCAATATGACTCAAAAAATGTTCACAAAAGAAATCTCCTGGAAGGTTTCTAAACCCATGATTTGATGGGCTATGCAGTTAAATGACATTGTTTGTGGGGCTGTTGTGTCAAATAAGGCACTCACTGTATGCATGGGGGTTATTTTGATTATTAGATAACTTTGAATTTGGTATAGACACAACTGTATAATTGATATAGATATAAAATATATAATGGAGAATAAGAGGTCAAGAAAGCCTCAGGTGCAATGACTTGGACAATGACTCTACTATCAACAGGAGAATTTTAAATGAAATGTGTTTTGAGCACCAACCTAGAAAAAAACATAAATGGATATAGCATGTTGTCTCGTTGCTAGAAGCAAGTAAATAATGCTGCAGAAGAGTTCAGACCTAATTGGAAGTTGGAATAATTATAGATGATGATAGGCCAGCCACCAGAGAAATGCAATATTCAAGATGTGTGGTAACAAAAACATTGATTAACATAAGTCAGGACAAGAACGAATACATCTTAGAAATACAGCATATAATTTATGACTATGGGAAGAAATCAATATCAACAATAGATACGAAGAGAAAGAAAAAAATATTTAGAGTTCCCCTCTCTAATTTTTTTTTTTTTATTTCACAGTGATTTTTTTAAAGGGCATTTAGTGAACAATTTTTCTTTGAAGTATGAATTACATTGAAACTGAATGCAGCCTCCCCCTATACCCTTCCTGAACACTCACAGAAATTTCACAACAGTTTTTGGTGGGATTCTGATAAGTTTTTCCACATGAAATCATATTCCAAGTTGCGTGGTGCTGATCTTTTTTTTTTCTTTTTATAAGCAGACTTTTCTTTTATGAAAAAAGAGGAGGTGGGGAGGAGGTAAGCAGAAGCCATTTTAGCTTTCCCTTAGATAAATTAAGTCAGCAAAGATGCTCTTGGGAGATTTCCGAGAGGAAAAAAATAACAGTTTCTGGGCTCTTATTCTTTAGCTATTTTTCATTCCCAACAGCTTGACAAAAGGCATATCTATGTTTTACATTTCCATGGAATTGTGTATTTCTTCCTTGCTTTGGAAGGGTTTGGAGACTGCAGAGCTGGTGAGGCTACCCCGATGGTCTCGTCTGGCCTGAGGCTGCACTCTGTCCCACAGCAGGACCCTGCCTGGGGAGCTGCACATCCTTGGGATGACTGGGGAACAACCAGGCGGCATCTACCCCATTCCATCACCTGGATCTTCATTCCTACTGTGTTTCCCTAAAGAATGAAAATGAGATTGGAAGGAGCAACAGCTCCTTCGCCAAAAAATCGTGATGTCTCTAGATAGACAAGGTAATTCTTTTAATATTGTAGGATTTTACAGAAGTGAATGTCTGTGTAAAAGGATATTTTTTTCTCTGGGAACATGGGTCAGACTTCAACACAAAGAATCAGGTATATAGTGGTTTTGAGTGAACTGATGTGGTCATACCACCAGGAATCTCTCCTTATGTCTCCCAGATGCAAAACAAACTTCCAGTGTGCAGATTTGTTGTGGCAGAGGAGGTGTTCTCTGTTCTAATTTTAAAATGCCACCCTCATCAGCATATACTCCATCAGCAGAATATGCTAGGCTGAAATCAGTCAGCAGGAAACTATGGGCTCATATTGCTTAAGCTGGCAGTTCAGCAAAGTTCTGTGCTCCAGACTGGCCATCTCTAAATTTCCCAAGTACCTGTGTGTGTGTTTATCATCAAAATATTAACTGAAAACACTGTTAAAGGCAACATGGCTCATTGACCACATACCATGGCATTGCTGTCAAACTGTTATTTGTGGACCATGCTTTGAGAACCACTCAGTGAACCTGTCTAAAATGAAGTGTGGAAAACACTATGAGAAACAAAGCCAAAGAAATAATATATTGGGAAGGAAATGGAATCCAGCCTGATCTTTTTCTGTCTCAAAATTGCAGAGATATATGATAGCTCTATCAATTGCAATGCCAGTCTAAGTCAGAATGTATGGTCAAGCACAAAGAAATAATTAGGGAACTGTCACAGCAGGCAAAAAGAAGGTATAAGGAATAGTAAATGAAGCTAAGCTGAGATAGATTTAAAATGTCGAGAGCCATGAGAAAAGTGAAAGATGAAAGGTAGCAGCCAGTCCAACAACATGAATATGATGTAAAGCAGAACAGCTTTTAGTTAAGGTAGATCTCAGTTTCTTAACATTCTGTGAGGAAAGATTTGCAAAAGAATGGAGCAATGTGTGAAAATAAGAAACAGAAGGAGCAGAAGGAAGACAATATGGTAACACATGGTTACAGTTCCAAGACTTGAGAATAAATTTCTTGTACTATATTCCTTTATGTTAAAATGCATTCTGTTTATTCTGGCTCAGTGGCTCAGCTGGTATCATAGTGTAACACCCCACCACATGGTAGACCCGAGCTCAGGAGCAAGCTTGGGCCAACAGAGCTTGGGACTGTCACAGAGGTGATGCTGTTATCTTCAGCACTGGATAATGCTGCCCAGGGAAGGGACAGAGCTATACATTTCTCTGAGAACAGCAAGAATAAAGCACAACAATAAGCAAAATAGCATCCCACAGGAATAAATAGACAAAAATATAGACCTCGTATAAGTTGTGCTTTCTCAAGGAAGTGAGAACATCTTCTTTTCTTGTGGTTTTCTGGAGGACTGATACAAGATGTTCATGTCTGTACTGCAAATACTGCTCCTCAAAATAACTTTTGTTTGCTTCCCAAATATTTATTTCATTAGTATGGCTATAGGAAGTGAGATGACCAGCAAAGTTTTAGAGCTAGAATGATAGTTATAAGAAAACAAATGCTGGAAATAGAGATCTTATAGATCCCTTTCTAACCTACACATGGACTGCATTCTCTGAAGGAGCTTCCTTGCCATCGAAGTTTTAACAGAAGTTGGAAGGAAGCATAAAAGATAAATTGACTCATTTCAGACATCCTGGCATTTGTTTGCAGAAATCACACTTGAAACATTTACTATTTTATGGAGCCAAAAAGTGGGATTTATCTAACCTCAGTGATCTATTGATTTATCAGTTACTTATTTTAGATACTGACTCCAGAATGGGGCCTCTCTCTCTCCTTTCAGACAGAAAAGCCGACGAAATTACAACAGATACGTGATTTCCTGGTGATTATTCTGAGGTGAGATGGAGCCTTCCCCTGGAAAACAGAATGGAGCCGTTCTTAACTCCACGTATTTGGTGCCACTTACCTTCATGTCTCTCAAGTATACCAAATACTGTAGTCAGAGAGAAATCAAACTGATTTATTCTGGCTCTCTCAATATCAATGACACATCGATAATGAAGAACAAGTGGTTTCCCTCTGTAAAATTCATTCCTAAGTCTGTACTGTAGCACTTCAGCCTGATGGAATATTTTGCAACAAATCTCACTTGGACAGAAGGGTTCTGAATTGTAAATTGCTCTTTTAAAATCAGTTCAGTACCTTGCGCATTGGTCAATAGCTTTTGATTTGTTCTATGCATGGTTTGGACACACTGTTCACACATATAAACATACATTATTCAAAAATACTTCTTATCACAGCAGTGAGATCACAGGAATAATACTCTTGAAGAAATAATAATGCAAAACATTGCCTTTTGAAAGCAAACTCTAACTATTTCAGAAATTGCTCCTTCTTCCCCCCACAAACTTAAAAATACCAAGCAGGTATCTGTGAGTTATACCTGAAGACAGTCTCTGTAAAACATATTTAAATAACAAAAGCAAATACAAGGTCATAAAAAAAAAAAAGAGAACAAAGTTATAATTAAGAACTATTTAAATTCTACGCACAATTAAGTTTGATCTGAACAGCGAAATAGGTACCTTTAGCCTGACAAAGATGGGTACATTTGCTTTGCCAGATCTAGGACAATGCATCTTTAAGATATTGTCCCATTTCTTTTAAGCATTACTTCAAAAATGTGGGAGGAGGGAGCATCTAAAGTAAAATTGCAAATGCAACTTTTGATTGTTATGATTTATTTTTAATTATCATTTTCTCCTTTTGTCTTAATTGGATAGAGCCAGTCTAAACTTGTTCTGTGCAATTAAGAGCAGTTACATGCATAGAAAATTGAGACCTATTTTAAATCTCATTTGGACTGACTCATAGTTCAGCTTGCTACAGGAAAATTAGAGCAAGAAAATATATTTAAAAATCTAATGAGCTTTAGTAAAAATATTCTCCACAAAATGATGTGCTGGGAAGTTTTACACATTCACTTCAAATCATATCAGACAGCAGATCAGAGGAAAAATATTTTGCTCTTACTAGGCTTCCACAGGAGACTTCTAGGAGCATGTTATCGAATTCTCTTAAAAATCCGTTCTGAAGTTTGAGCTATTTATTTCCAAGGCAACTAAACAAATATTTTCCAAATAACTCATACATGCAGCTCAGATGGGGGCTAATTCTGTACTTGGTAATTTCCTACCTCTTGCAAACACAATTGGCACCCAGTGTACACAGCAATGCACTTTCCAATAGTTAAGGTAACAAAAACGCTGTAAGGTGAAGGTAGTGCTAAAGCACCTGCATAATGCCCATTAGTGTTAATAGGGGCTTGGGAGAATATATCCAATACCTCCATAAAAGGCCTCATGCAGCTTGGAATAAATGTGCAAAACAATAATAAATTAGTGAACCAGTATGAGAATAATCGTTTGAAATGAACCCAAATCCAAATATTGGAAATTTCTGGGGTTTCATGTTACACGTGGGCCTCATTTCTTAGCTCCTTTGGCTAAAATGCTTGGGAGGGGGGAAAAGTGCCTGAGAAATCCTGTCTTCTCTCCTTCTTGCTTGACTGCAGCTGATAGTTCAGGACATGGAGGAAGTTGCATGTATGAGGAACCATCATTGTGCCTGCTTGGAATAAATTACCTCTTCTTGCTCTCCTGCCCACTGTCTGCTCTCTCTTGCCCTGCTTCAGATGCTGCATAAACCAATGTAAAACCACACAAAACTGCTCAGAGCTATGTGTGTGCTTGAAGGATGAACCAAATGCTTTGTGAGAAAGTCCCTTTGTTAACAGTTCCTACATATCCTTTCCAGAGACTTAAAAAAACTTGAATAGAGTTGTTTTTTAGACATTATTTTTTAATTGATGAGCATCCTTGCATCCTGTATTCCCCAGTGAGAAGCAACAGTAGGAACACATAGCAAATTGAGATTTACCATTTGTCCATAAAAAAAAAAAAGAAAATTTCACAAATTGAGATTTACCATTTGTCCATAAAAAAAAAAAAGAAAATTTCAAACCCCAAGACTCTTAAAAAGACACTCGAATCTGCTTGATAAAATGTTTTTTTGTTGCAAATACTTTCTCATTTCTGAACTCTCCTTTGCTTTATGGCCTTTTTTGCCGAAGTCTCATGGCAAGGTTCAGTTGATAGAACAATCTTGTTCATAAAGTGTAAATTTCTATCAAGTCAGATGAAATGTGAACTTGAACAATGGAGAGTTGGCATCTCTCCAGTCCTAAATATAGCTGTGTGAGAACTCTGTGAAACCTGCCAAGCAGTCGGCCCCACTCTTAAAGAAAAGAAAGGCCTGAAATACTTAGGGTCCTTCAGTTTGCCTCATTCATTTCATGTCCTCCCACGGTTATGAAGGTTCCTGTGACCAGTTACACCCTGACTCTGTGCAGTTTACAGCTATTTTTTCACATTGCAGTGCTGTGGATATCTTCGGGGTGTCTTCCCTTCTTAGACAGGGGCTTCATTTTTCCCTGAGAGTTGCATTGGCACTGGAATGAAATTTCAAGTGAGTGGTAAAATAGCAGGTAGGAATTGCTGTTAGAGCTTGGTGATGTTGAAGTCGCCTGGGACAACACAATGGCTGGTAACCAGCCTCCAGTATGGAGTGTCAGAGCCCTAGATGGGGAGGTCCAAAATAGCTGAGGTGTCAGCAGTATCTGGGGAACCATCGGGCTGCAGTGACCAGGTTGAGCTCCTCACCTGAGTTTGGCTCACCAGGCACCTATGGCTGGATCTCTGAGAAAGACTGTTTAGAGGAGCCTCAAAATAGTCACCAATGATCTTGGTGGCCAAGGGACTGTTAATGTCACTTCTGTGGATGGTACCAGGGAGAAATTTTACCTTGGCAGTGGCAGACAGCCCCAAATACAGACCAGGGCTGTGATTTGCCCCAGTTAAGTGAAGTCTGAGTGTGCAGAGTCAAGACATGGTGAGTGGTCCATGCTTGACCTCTGCCAGAGAACACGGCAGTCAATCATTAATGCTTTTTGAACCTCCTGCCAAATATCTTTCTTCAGCTTTCAGCTTCTCTGGCCTTTCCTCAAGATTGGTAGAGATTTAATAAAGAATCCCTCGTGCTATATTTGTTCTTCCTTTTAACCTGTTGAATGCCTTTTAGCATTTTTTTTTGCTTGGGCTGTCCTCTGCCCTCTCTTTGGAGAGTTTACTGTAAAGACAGTGTGATGTAAACATGGTCTTCCTGCTAACAGAGGTTCCACACTACCAACAAGCTTGGGATTTAAATTTTGAGCCAAGATTTCAGTAGAGCTCTCTTTCTAGTTTGTGAGAGAATTAAAGCACATGCAGAAATGTACAGAAGTTGGCTCCTGCAGACAGATTAATAATAAAAGAAAAGCATTGTGTCTATTGAACATTTTAAAGGCCCTTATGAAAAAAATAGCTCATGAATAGCTTTAAAAGTGAGAAAAGTTATTCAGACAGCTGGTCATGCATTTCTTGGGACCAGTGATGGATTATAAAGGATAAGAAAGTGAGAGCTGCAAGAGGTGAGGAGCTGCAGCTTCTGGTGCTGTCCTCTTGGCTCTCGCAGAGAGGACCATGAGTGTCCCCAGCAGCCTGCCACTGCCATCCTGCTGCCACCCCACATGGGGTTTGTGCAGCCATTGCATATTTATGTCTCACGTCTAAGAGTGCCAAGAAAAATAAGGAAAGAAAGGAAAATAGAACAAAGAGAAAAAGAGATACAGCTCCAGTTCTCCTTAGGCTCCAGGACATATCAGTGTCTATGCAGAAGAATTCATTCTTATGTACTACTTACAGAGGGAAAGCACATTTTGGTGTATTTGTTGTAAAGGGAATATTTCTTATGTGGAACTCAGATTCTCAATGTGAAAAAAATGACATTTTGCTTTGAAGCTAAGTACCTTTCTTCTCAATTAATTTTAATTCTTCATTTAGATTCCAGCCTTAATTCTTGGGGTTAACCAGGTTGCTTCAAACCTGTTAATACACAAAAAGGTTCCAGTTTGAATTCAACAAATAGACAATAGCACAATGTTGACATTGCCAGGGTTTTTACTTATGGCTGATATTGAGTGCAACCTCTCAATCTTAATGGTTAAAGGGTTAATTGAGCTATTATCATAGTAAGTCTCTAAAATTTTAGGAACAGAGGAATTTAGGACTGGATAACTGAATAGGCAGTTCTGCCAAACTTGCATAAACTGAATAACTGCATCTTAAAATGTATCTGTATTTTTCTGATCTTATTTCCCATGAAAAGCTGTTCTAGAAGCTCATTGGTTTTATGGTTTGCATTTTTCCTATTTGCAGTCAAAATTTATCCTTGGCCTAACACTGTCCTTTTTTTAAATAGCTCTTATCGCTGCCTGATATTTATTCCATAGTAAATAGCACTCACATATCCTTTTAGGCTGTGCTTTGATAGGATGACAAACAAAATATTTTAATTTATCTTCTTTGAGACAGGCTTTTCTTTCTCCCCACTCCCCCCATAACAGTTTTCTGAAGCAGTTTCAGCCAGAATACATCAATCTTGCACATGGATGGCCTCTATGGGTGTGCTGTATTTCAGATGAGGTCTTGCTGGTGCCTTGCTCAAGGGCACAAATACTTTCCTATTGCCAGTTGAAATACTTCACCTGACACATACAGGATCTCATTTGCCTTTTTCCCTAACTGCAGCATCTTTCTGGCTCATAATGGCAGTTCATCTTATTCATCCCTGTTTGTTTCAACTGATGAACTCAAGATTGGAGCAGGAAAACTAATTAGTCTGGGATTGCATAACCTTACACTGAAATTAATAATGAACCCTTTCATCTGTTTTTTTTAACTTCTTGCTTCTTTGGGAAATTACATGATTTCCTTCTTCAGACAGATACCCCTGGTGCAGTGCTGTCTACAAAACCATCTTGAGATGATACTGACTCAAATGTTGCTAAATTTTGTAGAGACCATTTCTAGGCATAGTCCAGTTGAGCTCTTTCTGTCAAAATTTTGTATTGTCTCGCTGCTGATCTGAGCAAGAGCAATCAATGAGCAAGAACTCATTAAATTTTCTCATCAATCTGGCTAACCAGATAGTATTTTTTGTATAGAATGTAAGTTAATATGGTCAGAAAGCAAATCTTTTATTATGAGATTTTGCTGCTCATCACAAGGCAGTGTTCTGATCCATTGTTGGGACTTCTGGAATCACAGAAAATACCTTGTAGAACCCAAATGAAAGTGTGAAAGTTTTTGAAGATAATAATAAATGCCAATACAGAGTTGAATTTTGAACATTAATCAGTATTAAAGCAAGTCAGACATCTTTAGCCGATTTGAACTTAAACTAAATTTAAACACTATTTATGAAGCAGGGATTGGATCTGGGACAGTATCCAGTAATGAGCATCTTCTGGTTTTGAGGAAGTACTTGGCTTACTAAGAGATGCTTTCTGCAATGGAGGTGAATTCCCTGAAATGAGATGTGAATTGCATCTGGAACTGGTCAAAAACGGGAGTGCTGGTTTCACCCAAGATCCCAAATGCCAATGCCTTTGTTCTGAAAAGTGGGATTAATTTTTTAAAAACACTAACTACACATTTTTAAAAGCACTGAAGAATGTCATCAAAATGGATTTTATGTCTCCATTTCTTTGAAAAATTCATATCTGTTTCATTCTTCATACTTTTTTAGTAAATTCTTAAATTTTCAGTATCTTGACTTGATTTTCTGTGGCTCTTGAATCCTGAAGCTGATTGTACATGTGCTCTACAAGACAGCTACTGTGGAAATTTTGAGATATTCTGAGCACTCAAGCATCTCAGTGGCACCATGCTATAATGAACCTGTTTGAAGTACAAACTTCCTCTCCTATAAATACAAAGCCAGCCTCAAATTCTGATTTCTGAATACAAAAAATACCAGCAGCAGAGAACTGTGCTCTCTGTTTGCAAGGGGCTTCTTACAATAATCCTGATAAAGCAGGGGTTTTTTTCCTTCAGCTTAAGTATATTCCCAGTACTTACTTTAATGAAAGATGGAAGACATAAGCTTTAGGAGCAAAGGTCATTATTTTTCCTCCAAAAATTACTCCAGTCCAAACCCAAAGATATAATTGTGTTGTACATGGGGCTTGTACCTCTGCCAAACTACATAGGCAATAGCAAAAGGTATTTCAACTTTACTTACACATCTATCAGAGGAGATGAATATTTAACTGAGAGACAAGAAAGCTACTTTATTGCATTACTTAGGGGAAAAAAGACAAAGAATTTACTGTAAAGACAGCCAGTTGTAGCTGCAGAGACTGACACAGAGTGTACAGTTGCACTGAAAATATGGTGGCAACACTTTTAAATGATGGTTAATGGTTTTAGAGAATGTCACAAACACAAAAGCTGGAGCACAGGCTATAAATGAGCCTATGCAAAGTCAACTCTAGAGCACATGAATTTGGTACCACACAGGGCAAAAAGCTGAGGGATCAGCTAGTGGAGAAATCTGTTCTGTGTATTTGGGAACACTTGTTGTTTAAAAGAAAAACCAACAGAGCCCCATACAGATGACTGGAATCGCTCACAGCCCACGGTCAAAGGTGGGAAAGGTTATAGGACGGAAAGATTTACCTCAGCATTTTGCACAGGTACTTTTGCTCTTTGCTAGCACCAGTCCACCAAAGAACTACACCATTCAATGTTTTTGTTTTCAACCAGGATGACAGGAACATATTTGCAGTTTACAACAGGTGCCCAGCTAAGTCAACAAAGTGCAAGCTATGCAGTAAAAAATAATATATAAAAAAGGTCACTTTGCCTGGCTATGCCGCTCCAGCAAGTTTCAGTGCCTTGCAGGGGAAATGTCTGAATCCAGTGACCGGAATGATACCTTGCTCACCACACCATCAGTAAAAGTGTTGTGTTGTCTCCTGTTTAATGCATGCAGAGACTTTTCAGATGCTTGTCAGCTCTTGTCCTGACAATCATTACTACACCTGTTTCTTTGAAAGAGAAAAAAAATCTGGCTATTCATTCACAACCTCCAGGTGGTCACCTTTGCGCTTGTGGCAGAAAGTCATTCTTCCTGGCAGGCTTTTCCAAATCAGACCACTAATGTCATGTCACTTTACTGAAGGGTCTCACAACACGTGTCCACCTGGCCCTCGGGCAGTGATGGGGACCTGACTCCATGCCCCCTCCAATGACTGTGACTTCCATATCTTCCTACTGAGGAGGAAGGAGGTGGAATTACATATCCTGTAATTAACTGCAGATGATATTGCACAAGAAAAACAGCAGTGGTTAAACTTGTCATTTAAACAAAAATGTAAATGCTACTCTCAGGTGCTCAGTGCATTAATAGTTCTTAATTGCCTATTGTCTTTGCAGCCTTGCCTGGGACCTCACCCACACCCTTTGCTGTGTCCTCTGGGTCTCCCCTCCTGTGTGCACCCAGGTACAGGGATCAAGGAGCTCATCCAATTAAAGACTAACTAGGGTGGGAAAAAGATTACTTCTCAGCTGAATGAATCTCTGTTCTTTGCACACTGAAGACGGCATAAGGAAAGAGGCTCAACTGTGCAGTCCTGGGAAAGATAAGAACAGCCACTTCCTTTGCTGGTAGACATGACACCCTATCATTTACCTCCTGATCTCTCCTGATGCAGAACCTGGAAGGAGGATCAGTGGCAGCTTCTAAACATGAGAGACCCATAAAGGCTTTCAGTATTTGGGCAAAAGAGTTCACCCATTGTTAGCTTGCCACACAAACATCAGCAGAATTGTAAAAAAAGCCATTCTGCGACTTTCTCTGTTTTCTGTAAGAAAAATAAGTCTGAGAGTAATTTTGCTTACCTTTTAATGAGTGTGGTTTATCATATGATGAAACCAGAACAGTGCCCACATTGAAAGGAAGCCTATAAAGGTATTTTCTTTCATGTGGTATCAGAACGGTATTGTCAGTGTTTGTTACTTCTGTATAGTGTGTGTGGACATTGAACCTTAGGAAAAACAGACCTGGACAAGACTGTGGTTCTTAAAAAAGCACCTCATTGAATCCAACTGGGACATTATAGGATTTGGAGCTGCCACTAAAGATGGCCTTTGTACAACATGCAGATTTATGGAAGAGGGGGAAAGGTTTTCCTTTATAGGGTATGTGTTCATCCCAGTGGAGGAAGAAAGAGACAGCACTAGAGAGGAGGCATTTGGTATCATGCCAGACATTCCTGTTAATCCATTCTCAAATGGATCTCCTAACAAATGTCATTTATGGAGTCATACTCTGTGTGTGTCCGGCTTTCTAACTGCTGGCTCCACTGACACAATCTCAGACAAATTTGATAAATGGCTAGAGGTCTCAAGTATAGTAAGAATTTACAAGTTTCATTAAAACTTTTATATATGCATATAGTTCAGAAATAAAGTTGCATAAGTAGTCAGGTTGAAGAAAAATGGCATATCAGCACCGCTGCTAGGGGAAAAGTTGGGTGGTGAACTTACCTGTACTCAATATCAAAGAATTTACATGGAGATATTATAAAACTGGGGAGAACCTTAAACTGGTTTTTGTGTCCTAGTAAATACCAGGTGGTACCCTGAACACAAGCACTAGAAAGCAGGTTGACAAGTTTGGCATCTCCTGGGGATTCCTTCTGTATAGTAAATTTCTATCATACCAGGGTTCTTTAAGGAATTGAACCACTGAGAAACTGGATGGATGAGTTTTTCTCCGGTGAGTAATTTCTATACTTCTGCAGATGCCTCTGGGTGAAATAAGTAACCAGTTGCCTAAACAGGGAGATTGAATGATAAACAGCTGAGACACTGCTGTGCAGTTCAACCTCTCTTAAATAGCCCCAGTAAAGATGAATACCTAAGAAGGGAGTAGTCTTAGTAGTCATATGTAAAAAGCCAGACAGAGTAAAGCTAGAAAAGGACAAGATGCTGATTAACTGGAAGGTAGATAAGATGGAGGATTTCCTCTCTAAGTATAAATGTTTGTTCAGCATGGCAAATGAGGGTCAAGTGCAGGTGGGAAAACCTTGCCTTAGGAGCAATGCAATATGCAAACAATTAATAGAATCCCAGGGCTTATACAGAAATCCAGTCGGAGTCATATTTGCCAGCCTTTCTGTGCACAGACCAGACGGTATCTATGTCCAGCCATGACTGCACAGGGCCTCTGCTGACAGAGACAGGCAGTGTTACTTCCCTGGCCTCCTGTCCTCTGCAGCCCTCAGGGCTGGCAATTCAGTCTGCAATTCTTTCCTGCAAGTGCCTTGGGCCATCTCAGACCTGCATAACCTATCACTGCAAAACTGCTTTCTCCAGAGTCTATCTGAAGTTCCTCTACTTACTGTGCTTTACAATGTGCCCTGGAGGTCAACCGACTCAGACTTCCTTGGAATGGAAATGAGGAAGGGATTTCAGGATGGACCTTCAGTAAGGAGGTGATTGCTGCAGCACCCAGGTGTTTTAATCGCTGCTTGAGTAGTTCAGGCAGACCAAATAGCTCACAATAGGTAGGAAAACAAAAGCACTTCACTCACAACAAGCAGCTAAATAGTTAAGCCGGTTTGATACAAATTTTAATTAATGTTTTTGTTCTTTCTCCAGACTTTAAACTGTACTTGTGCCTCTTGGAAGAAAGGAGAGAAAAAGTAATAGAGACATTCTTTTTTTTTTTTTTTTTTTTTCTTTTCCTTAATTAACCATCTGGGACTATGGAACTATGGAAAAATTAAGAAAAATTCTGATATAAAAAATATATTTTTTTACCCTGGTAAAAATGTTTCCCTTGAGGATGGAGGACCAAAGTCCATTTAAAGCTAGAGATTTTATCACAGATTTCGTGGGCTCTTGGATTTGTGTCTCAGTACCACATTTTCCAAGGTACCGAGGTATGAGGCAGATGGTCAGGAGGCATATTTAGACTTCTGACCACTTCCAGTAATGTGGTGCTTGGTGAACTTCATCTGTCAAAGTTCTAGGCTACATCCACATTTTGCATGCAGTGCCAAGTCTTCTAACACTTTGTCACCCCACTGGTCTGATGCTTGTATTTCGTTTCCATGCTCACCCAAAGCAACATCAGTGCCAATGTCTGCTAGCAGTGACAGTGCCACCATTTCAAGTGGCCCTTGGGCACATATCCTCAAAAGGGATAAATCGCTCCTGGAGCAATCCCCTAACTCTCTGTTCTTTGAACTGTAGAGAAAATATAGATGACTTTCTTACACAGTGATGCCATTGAGGGATCAATGGGCCAAGGCCGAGGCCAGCTGTATGAGGTTCAATAGGACAAGGTCCTGTACTTGGGTCACAACAACCCCAGGCAGCACTGCAGGCTGGGGGAAGAGTGGCTGGAAAGTGGCCCAGCACAAAAGGACCTGCACATGCTGGTCAACAGTGTCTGAACATGAGCCAGGTGTGCCCAGATGGCCAGGAAGGCCAATGGCATCCTGGCTTGTATCAGCAATAGTGTGGCCAGCAGGACCAGGGCAGTGATTGTCCCCCTGTACCAGCCACTGGTGAGGCCACACCTCCTGTGCTGTGTCCAGTTCTGGGCCCCTCAACTCAGGAATGACATTGAGGTGCTGGAGCGAGTCCAGAGGAGGGCAATGGAGCTGGTGAAGGGTCTCGAGCACAAGTCTGATGAGGAGCAATGGAAGGACCTGGGTTGTTTAGTCTGGAGAAAAAGGAGTCTGATGGGGGAGGTTATTGCTTTCTACAACTGTCTGAAAGGAGGTTGTAGCCAGGAGGAGGACAGTCCTTTCTTCCAAGTTAACGAGAGATAAGACAAGAGGAAATGGCGTTAAATTATGCCAGGAGGAATTTAGATTGGATATTAGGAAAAATTTCTTCATTGAAAGGTTGGTCAGGCACTGGAACAGGCTGCCCAGGGAAGTGGGGGAGTCACCATCCCTAAAAGTGCTCAAAACCCATGTAGATAATGGTGCTAGGACACACCTCGTGTAGTGGTAGACTTGGCAGTGTCAGGTTAATGGTTTAACTTGATGGTTGTAGAGATCTTTTCCAGCCTTAGTGATTCTATGAGTATATGATTCCCATATAGACGCTTCTGGAGAGGCCTGGTTGAAAAATGGGGTTGACTGGTATCCTAGGGTAGGTCTAAATAACAGTTTTCTTATCACTACTGTGGAATAATTCATCCCTTAAAACTGGAAGCTAAATAGAAGTAACATTTGTTGAAAATGCTGAACTTGTAGAATAATACTTTCAGCTTTTCTTTAACATGTGCTAGGATGCTCACACCAGGAACTTAACAACTGGGCAAGGAAATGCGCTTTTGACAATACCTTTTATTGTTCCTAATTAATATTTGCCAAGGACCCCTCAACTGCACAAACTTTTGAAAAGAGGCAGGTTTCCTCATTATCAGCAGATATTTCACACCTGAAATGTCAGTCCAGTTGCACCCATCCCAGGGTGAAAACACCCTTTTCTGCATCTCAGCTCTGGGCTGTGTCTTGTTGAGTTTGACCCTGGAGAGGTAACAATGACAAGCAGATTGTCTTTTCATTGCTGGTCCTGCTTTACTGGTGCCAACTGGAGAGCAGTATTACTGCCTCATTCAAGTTTAAAGAAGACAAACTACATCTTGTCTTGATGTGTGAAGAAATGCAGATTAGGACATGATGGGGAATGTTGAAGTGGAGCAGAAAAAATTGAAGATGAGGAATGTATTTAAAGAAACAGAAACAGAGAGTGGGCTGGGGCAGCAAAGAGGAGGCTGAGAAGAAATGCAGCTAGCTGGCAAGTGGAGAACATGGAGTGGGGTAGGAGAAGAAAGCTGAGTCTAGTTGCAGAAAAAAGAAGGCATATGGGGGCTGAGAGTTATTGAGGCTAAGGTTTGGGAGGGGAAGGAGTCCCTGAAACCCAACTAAAGAAGGGTGCTAAGTAGAATGAAAATTCAATGAAAATTCAATTGGCTATGTCAGTGGATTACAGGAATATGAGGAGCAAACATGAGAAAGATCTGATGGGTAAAACTAGAGCTCACAGGGAGACACATTTGACTCAGATGTCTGCAGAGAGAACCTGGGAAACAAGTGATGAAAGTGGAAGTGGAAAAAGAGCCAGGAGGGGGGGAAAAGAGCTAAGTGGAGCCAGGGACAAACTGGAGGTTTTGGCTGAGCTTAAAGGAGTAATAGGAGCATAAAGGGTACTTGGGAGTGTTTGTATTGGGTCTTTGTATTTTTGACCAGACTTCTTTCTAAAGCCCCAAAGAGAAGAGTCCTGAATCTCACTATTTGTCTGCCACCAGCATTGGTGAAACCTGCTGGCCAAGGGGTACCCACCCAGCAGTGCTGTTTCTGTGAGACCTGTTGTGACTGTAAGCTGCTCCCTTGGTGCAGAGCTCAGTGATATTCCCAGTCCTGGAATGCAGCAGAGCAGAAGATGAAAGGCTGTGTGTCAGAAATGGGAGTTCTAATTTCTAATGCGCTTAGTGACAAACCTCAGCAATTATACAGCATGTATTCAAATTGATCTAAGAAATGAAAGTTACACATAAACTTCAAATTATTTTCTTGAAGTCCTCTGGTTTATTCACTAATCACCTTATTTTTGTTCCACATGATTCAGGGAATCTATTAAAAATAATGACCATTGCAGCTGATGTCTCCCCAGCACATTGTTTATCCTGACTGCTGAATAAGGCAAGGGTTCAGCAGAAAAAGAAATTACAGTAAGAACATATTATGTAGGACTGTATCACATTCAAGTTCAGGCATGCTTTAAATCAAGAACTGAATATATGCTATAAAATGAAGGAAGTCTCCCAATATTTTTCCCAAGGAAAATTCAGTCCTGGAGATTGATCTTTTCCCTCCTAAATATTTATAAAGGTCCATGAATGACTTCTCTCCTGGCCTTTTTCACCTTGTAGGTTTATATTGAACTCAAAAAAACTGAACACAGCAAAATAATAGAAAAGTGTAACTGAAAAATTATTCTGCCTTATTTGCACATTCCCATAATAACAAAAATGTGAGAATTTCAAGTTCTTCTTAATTTAGTATTCATGTGCCTTATTTTTTCAACAGAAACAATGCACAGATCACAGGATTCTGCAGTATTTTCTGACACTGGCTAGTAATTTACTCATGAGAATCATCCCACTATAGACACTGATTGTTCACATAAGCGTTGCTTAGCAAAAGGAAGGCAGAGTTGGACCCTCCTGGGGTCCAGTTCTATGTAGTTATAGAATCAGTCAAACATATGATGAATATATGGGAGTGGGAATGGAGAAAGCAAAATGAGTCTGTGACTTGAAAAAAAGAGCATGTTTGATTATCTTAGGTCTCTTGTGTACCTTCCTTCTATATCTGCAATAGAGAGAATATTCTCTGGCAGCTATCATTTATTATTTATTTTTTATGCTTTAATTATTTGTGGAAATCCGTGGCTTCTGCTTGTTCAGCCAGCTCCTCTGACAGTAAAGTTTACATGTTAAGATGTGGGAGGTGAAGCTGTAGTTCAGAGGAAGGAAGGAAGGAAGGAATATTACTTTGACTGCTGGTGATGTAATATTGACCATCTGCAACTTTTATACATTAATCTGGTTCTATATGTTTTTAAAAACAAAAACCCACACAGATATTGACTGGTTTCTTATCTAGCTGTTTTTATTACTTTCTGAGCTGTCTTACTTAAGTCTTCATGCTACTGATAGGACTTCTTTATGTTTAAATTAAGGGTTTGAGTTAGAGCCAAAGTATTTGACTTATCCAAACTACATTCATTCTTTTCTAAAACTTTGTGTATTTCTCACTCCTCCCATTCCCTTCTCATCTCCACATTTCTCATTTTCTTCTTCTCTGCTTTGCTGCCAGATTTTTTTTTCCTATGCTACCATCTGAGTTTTCTTGGATGCATCTACTTTTTCCACCTGGCAATCCTGTCTGGGTGGAGTTCAGAGATTTTGGACAATTGTCAGGGATTTCTGGACATCTGGCAATCCATTTGAAACAGGATGGGAAATTTTATACGTGTCTCTGCCCACATGCAGATGATGCCTCCAGCACATGTAGAGGCTATTGCACAGATCCCAGGAGCACTGGCCTGCTGAGTGTGTGCTACACAGGTGGTCTTGAGGAGAATGGTAATTCCAGTCTGTGTGAGAAGGCTGGAGTCACAGTGAGTCTGTTGGGCAGTGAATGTGCACTGGTGCTGCTGTGTCCCAGCCACAGGGCTGATTTCATGAACATATGCAGTGCTGCCTGTCCCAAACAAAATGGGCTATTGCACAAACAACCCAGTTTCTTCCATTCACTAAATTTCTGGGCTTCTTAGTGCTCTGCCCTTTACTCTGTTCTCTCACCCCTTTCTGCCTGGGGCAACAGAAGACTGGGGATTCCTGCCTCTTTTTGATACTCTTGGAATGCACAAAATTAATTTGTTGTGGGAAGGCAAGAGCTCAGAGACTTCTGCCACAGCCCTTCAAACCTGGGGAGAGGCGTGGTGTTGAGTGATATTTGGGCTAATTGTCTCCCTTGATTCCTCTCAGAATTGGTGTGTCTCATACGATAATCATTATTAGTAATAACTCCTAGGCTGTGGTGCCAGAAGGATTTTAGGTGATACTGAAACCAACTGAGCATTAAATACCTACAAGAAATATGGGCTCTTGGCTTTAGTGTTTATGATCCCCTGGTCTCCAATGGGTTTACAAGTGAGGTAAGCTTTATTCACAATGCAAACACTGGGGAAGAGGAGTAGTCCAGATGAAATTCTTTCACAGGTATCGCATAGCTGGACAAAGCCTCCATAATCCTATCCAAAGTGCCATATATTTGACCGCACTCTTATTGTTTCTCATGCTTCCTCTGTTCCAAAACCTTTTTTTCTGGGGGAGAACCCTTTATCCTTGCACATTGGAAATCTCTGCTGATAGATCCCTGGCAGTGTCTCTTCCACAGCTAACCCTAAAATCAGAGCTCCTTCATAAAAGCGAGGAACATCAGAGAGAAAAATAAAGCATTTTCTTAGAAATTCTGGATACAGCACACAAGCCAGGATTCTGGGAAAGCAACCTCTCTGTTTTGATGTGATACAGCTGATGCCTAAAAACTCAAACCAAATGACTTAAATTTCACAGACACTGCCAGGAAGTGTTCTAGATACAGTAATGGTACATGGAAAATCAATATTTATTATCATTTTAACTGAAAAATTAAAAAGATTTGCCATAAAATACAAGTGCTTTGCAGCATTTTGCATGTTCGGAGCATGTCCTCTAGGGTGCTATTAATATAGTTTGTCAAGTGAATGATGCATTGTTTATGCAATTATAGAGAGGTAGCCAAATCTTTTTTCTCTCCCTCTTTCTCTCCTCTCAAGTGTCATCAGCAGGTAGCTGGAGCTGATGTTTCATTTTTAGGCCTTTGTGGTGCAGAATATATATTTTCAGAAGTGATCTACTAATTGGTTATGCAGACCATCTCCCAGCCATGTCTCAGTGCCTAAGTGCAGGGAAATCCAAGCTCTCAGGTCTGGAAAGGGTAATGCAATAAAAAACTGTTATCCTGTAGTAATTGAGGTCCAAGGTTTACAGCAGCATCATAAACATGATGCATTCAAATGCAAAAGGCCAGAGTGACTCAGGCTTAGGCAGGAGAAGCTTATTAGTACTCTATGGCC
This sequence comes from Corvus kubaryi, assembly GCF_017639235.1. Taxonomy (NCBI): domain Eukaryota; kingdom Metazoa; phylum Chordata; class Aves; order Passeriformes; family Corvidae; genus Corvus; species Corvus kubaryi. Next base: position 12,041,481 of record NW_024581127.1, read on the forward strand.
TGGTGCACTTGCTCACTCAATGCATATTGAATTTGTAAAGGTTTAAACGTTGCTTTTAAGTAACTTTTCACAGTTTACTTTCCTTTAATGAACATGTTTACTGCTGTGGCTTGCTGCGTTTCACCCTATGCTCATTTTCTGTGAACATGGCAAATTCTTCCATGAATTTTCAACTTCCTGTTTCACTTGAAAGCCAAGAACTAAAACTGAAGCAGTCACAATGTAGGACATTTACACCCTTGTCACTTCAGCCAAGTTTTCCATATTTTCCTTTAAAATCATAAAGGTCTGGATCCAGGCATTTAGCTGATGGCCTACTAACTGATAGAAGTTCTCCTAAGGTGTCTTGCTGTAAAGATGGTCAGAAACGGATCTTGTTTGTAAATTGTTAGTGTTGTGAAAAGACTCTGTTATTATTCACAGAAAGGCATAGAAAGGCAACAAAAACTTTCCAAAGACTGAAACACCCAAGACTTTAGTTAATAACACAAGAAAAAAGCCGGAATTGGCTCTGGTGCTATTGTGGGTAAATTGGGCAAAACGCCGTAACACCTGGGTACTTCAAAAAGCATACTGATAAAACTCACAATATAGCAATTTTTCTGTGATAAAACCAGGGATATTAGCCTGATGCCTTCTGGTGTTCCAAGATAAAACTGAGCAATTACACAGGAGAGAGATTTTTCAAATCTTTTTGAGCCAATCTACAGACAAGGCTCACTATTTTTCATGTACTGTAGTTATTTCTGCAGATTTGTAGCAAATAATAGATTCGTGACAAACAAGTAAAAATCTGGCTCTAATTAGTTCTGCTAGAGATGTTGTAGAGCGGAGATATCTCTTTCTGACTCTTGCAAAAATGTCATCTATAGTTTAAATTTTGAATAATTTAATTGGTCCAGAACTGATTACAGTTATAAATATTTCAATCAGTAATAGTCCATAGACTTTCAAGAGTTAATTTTGATTTGTTGTAGAATGGAGAAAGACAATAAATCAGATCCATGTTTTATCTTGACCCAGTATTGTGTTCTGCCATGAAGGAAGGAAGTTGCTGTATTTCATTAGGCTTTTTTTCAGTGAATACATACCACTGGCCCCCTGAAGACAGTATTCTGACTTGTACAAAAAGTGGTGCTTGTATCAGCTGAAAGGTGTTTAAAGGATTATACAGCATCTTCTATCTAGCTAAAGGATATATGTGAATTGGAGAGATCATGATGAGAATTGCCAAAGGAGATACCAATTTCCATAACAGCAGCAATATCTCAATCTCTTCAAATTATGCTCAATAATAATTTTAAATAGAGTGTCTCTGCTGTTCATAGCATGTCTGTTTCCCGCGCTTTCACGTGTTGGAGGAAAATAACTTTAAGGGATGGGACTACGCAACTACACGAATTTATTGTTTAAAATAACAAACGCATCAGTCGAGGCATGAGATTTTACAACACCTCTGAGTAATGGCGACTAGTCACAAGATTTAGGGTTACATCGTAATTTATAACTTTCTAATCCAATAGATACTTAAAACGACACTTTGTTTTAGATTAATGACCTATCACCTGTGGCACTTCTCACTGCAATGCAGCCGTGTCTTGACCAATAACTTCTCATGTCACGTACACACAGTTGTCTCTCTTATACCATCTACATTCTTAACTTAAACTATATAAAACCACACTATTATATTTTAAAACCCTTCACTAAAACACCCAGTGTACAATTTTACTTATAATGATAGGAACACAAGTTTGTAATCCTTTTGCTTAAAGTCTACAAATCTCTGTCAATTAAGCCAGACCTAGTCTCTTCCAGGGTTGTAAATCAAAGCCTCCTTTAATTGCAGGAGTTTCTACTCCTCTGTCTCCCACAATAGCACACACTCAACATTTTTTTTAATTATTCCCACCCATAGCATTTTTAGTCTCATATCTTGAAACCCACTTTATCTAGATGAAGATATGATCAGCAGTAATAACAAGAAAGGATCAAGATTTATAAAACATGACAACTATGGGAGAAATGTCTACAAATGCCAAATGTGTGGAGCTCTAGGTCTCTGGCTACTTACACCTTTTAATAAAATAAAACAAGAATCTTGCAAGACTTAAAGAATAGCTTGCTTTTAAGCCTTTGAAAAACTTTTTACTTTTCTGTTTTTCTTTATCCACTGGGATCTAGCTGTTTTCTTCAATCCTAAATCTTTTGAAATGGTTTTTTGCTTTTCTTACACTCCCTTTAAAAGGAAGATACCACTGGGAAAATTGTATGCCTTCTGCTGAAAGTCTCGTAGCAGATGATTAATATCTGTTGCTTTGATAGGGAACCTGAAACTTCAAAACCCGGGAGTTCAAGCATTTTGCTGCCAGCAGTTTGCTCTGCTCTGAAACCAGTGCCTGGGACCAGCTGAAAGACTACCCATCATCAGCATATGCTGTAGGTTGCCTACTGATTTAGTTCTGAGTAAAGAGAGGGGAGACTAAAGCATGTAGGCACACAGGGGAGAGAGCTTTAAAAGTAGCGAGACAATAACATTGCACACAGAACATGAGGGGAAGGAGGTGTCCTCCCCCACTCCCCACTCACTTCTTTATTCTCCCTTCCTCTGTCTGGTATCTCATGGAGAATAACAGAGAGGAAAGACAACCTTCATTTCAAAGACAGGACAAAATGGAGCACAGGACCTGGATTGGATGAGTTTTGTTCCTTTCCCAATTAATCTAAAAAGCATGTTCACTTGGAGTCACTGCAGCCTTTTCTTTAAAGAAAGGTCTGCTACATACATGGCAAAACTATCATGGCGAGAGGCATGAAGGAGATGGCAAAGAGGAGCTAGTGAATAAAAGGAAGAGAAGAAGTAGAAACTAAAGTACAAGGAGACTTTCTTCTCTGGGTGTTTGGTGTGATCATTCTCATTATTAATACGTGAATTGCCTCTCTGACAATTGTATGTTTATTTGACAGAAACACTGGTTATTTTCCAAATACTTGATACAATCTTCAGCTCATACCACACTACCAAAATAATGCATTGTTCATATTTTGACTGATACTTTGACATACAGGGAATCTTCCCCTACTTAATGACCAAGAAAACTTGAAATCTGAGTTACAATTGTCTGCATTAGGTAAAGTTGGTACACAGATAAATACAGGCCACAGTCACCTAAGACTGCTGGTAGAACCTCTTGTCAGCTCCTGAACACTTAAGTCCTACAATTTGATAACAGTTTGATAACATGGGGGCAAGAGAGAATTCAATGATGTGACAGCTGAGAGCAACATGAACCAAACTCCTGATTGCCAATTTCAACTGGACAGTTGCCATATTTTTGCCAATATTTTAGCAATGTTTAGCAGGCATATTGATTATGCACAAGATCTATTGCTATCTCAGCCTTTGTTGGTGCTGTTACTAGAAAACAGGCAGGTGTGAGGGAGGCTGGTTACCTGGAAGAGTGTCTTCTATCTTCACTTTGAACCCAAGTTTCTAGAACTATGGTTTCTAGAGTTGGGTGAGTTAAATAACAGTATTAACTGTGTGGTATGTGCTGATGTAGTGTGACTTTGTTATTGCTTACTTTTGTGTCATGGCACATTGTCTATTTAAGATTTATTATCCAAGGGACAGAGCAAGAATATCAAAACCATGTTTTGTTTAACTAGTTCTTGAACCTGTGAGCTGCCCAGAATCCTCATTCTTGCATTAACTTCAGGCTGAATTAAGTGTGTTGAGGTCCTTCATGAAGGGATATAAAAGGTAAAAACCCCCAAACAAACGAAAAGTAGACTTCAAACTGCTAGAAAGACCTTATTTATTTTCTTTTCCTTAGCAGGGCATGAAGAAAACAGTTTGCAGTTTTCCTGCTGCAGACCAGCCTCCAAGATCAGCCTGCTGATTTGCAATACTGGACTCTATCCAGCATAATGAAAACAGGGAAATTATTTCTGTCTTTTTGTTTTGTTTTATTTTGTTTTTCTGTTTGGATGCAATTACTAGTGTCTTTTATTAGACTTAATTCTATTATATGTTCCCAGCTCTGGCTCTAGACCTAATTACCACTTCTGGAAACTACTACTGCATATACTACACATCATATTCTTCACACCTCTGTGATTCCCTGTTTATTAAAAATTTCTAAATATTCAAGCTTCTGCCCAATCCAGACCACAATAAAATAGTAGTTACCCCCTCTCCTGCCCTTAACTTCATACACAAACAAGACCAGCCCCTAATCTTTTCCTGTGAGCAGGGAATTCCACTTGTTGGCCAGATCTGCAGTTGTTTCCTGATATGCTGCTGTGGCCTGTGTACTAAAGGTTTCACTACGTAAACTGTTCAATTTAGATGAGCTAAAGAGAGTGAAATGATTGTGCCATGCTGTAGCAAAAGATTGCAGGCTCTGACATTTGTCTGAAGCAGAACAGTTTTAGAAGAGTAAGAATTTTCCTACATAGTCTAGCACTAATATGGAATTAGCCTTGCTTTAAACTGTGAAATTAAACAGTAAATTTTGATGTCAAGTAAGAAGTTCAAGTAAGAAAGAAAGAGCAGAGGTAGATGGCAAATTAGGAAGTGAAGCAACAATAAAGACAAGTGGCTTTGGAGAAGGAGAAAGCTCTGTTCACTAAAAATGCTGCTTCAGCAGTGCCAGAATTACTCACTGACTTGGCAAACAGTTTCTGTTGAAAAACTTTGGTCATGTTGATATATTTTGTTTTCAGCATTTCCAAAGTGTTATTAAGGAGTATGAGTGCAAGACAATAAAAGCCTGAAGAGATGAGATCCATCTCTGGGTGGGATCCAAAGTTATTCCCTTTCTTATGCCCCCAAATTGTATAATAATAATGATATATACTGCACAGTTGTTCTGTCATTTTATAATCCAGGTGTATAATTAGCCCCTGGTGCATTTGAGGTGGCCATTCATGTTCCTATTTCTTGCTTGAAGCAGAGAAGTCTTTAAGACCCTGCACTTCAGTGGCTTCAGTACCCATCTTAAATACTGGGTAAAAGATGACAAAGGATGATTCATCCCAGGCAATTTTTAAACAGCTAAATCTGGAGATGGTGTTCAGCTATTGACATTAAAGGTGCCTGGCTTAGGTACGTGGACCCTGAGCTCCCACAGGGTGTCCAGTCTCCCATCATGGCCAGGGGAGATCCCTCCTGTGCAGTAGAATCAGTAGAATCTGGAGTGGTACTTCATCTCAGCTGAGTTTCTGGCTGGTTATCTGAACAGCTCTCTAGGTCTCCTTGATGATGCTGACTGATACCTGTGGAGCTTAATGGGACTTTAGACCCCTAGGGATTGATAGATGGGAGAGAATGTAATCTTATTCTTCAGTGAAGTCTATCTTTATTCTTCACCTTCACAACCTGGAGTCTGTTATGGACAATAACAAATGTCTTTCTCTAGTCCATTAATTAAAGTATTAGCAGTGAAACTTATAGCAACACTTGCAGTTTGACACTTACTAAAAAAAAGGAGTTATGTATTTGGTACCTATGTTGCTTGGCTCAGAATGGACCTGAAGGACATGTTCAAGACATTTGTGATTATACTTTTTTTGCCAAGAGGAAATTTTCTACTTGTCTTTGTACAAAATAGTGTATTTAAAGCATCTGTCCTCACCTTTTTGGTGTCAAGTCAAAGATTCTGCAAGAATATACTTTTTTTTGACCAGGTCTGCTCCACTAGCATATATGTATATGTATTTAGCTACTTTGTGTGGATGTCAAATGTGAATATTTATGCTGGAGTGGCTAAATATACATAGTCATTAGGCCAAAAAAGCCCCAATAATGACCAAACCCAAACCAAATAGAATTACTTGTGCAACTTGTCTATGTTTTTGGCAATAAAATTTTCACAGTAGTGTAGACAAGTCTTTCATTTGTACCTCAGTGAAATTTGTCTAGGAAGTGATCCTCTATTGCCCAGCATTCACCTCAGAGTTCATTTTCAGGAATTCTATTTACCATTCCTGTGGCAGACACACATGAAAGATCAGACACAGTCAATGATACTTTCAGTTTATGCCACCCCAACATCAAACATCTCTGTCACAGTGACACTAGGATCATAGTTGAGTACTCATTAAAAAATAGAAAATCAGACCAACATTGTGTTACTCCAATACAGATTACAGAGCCTTTGGTTGTTAAGTTTCTTGCAAATGCTAATCAATCCCAGCCTTTTAATTCTTCATCCTGGACATTTTGTAGCCGTGTGCTTGTATATAACTGCTGTGCTTTGGGCTGAAGTACGAGCAGCAGCCTTTTTATGGGTCTGTTGTTAAAACTCTAACATTATGAGATTCATCAAACTAAGTAACACTGCTAATGTAAGAGTCTCTTCTTGCCCAATGAATGATTTATAACAAAAGAGTAGACTTCTTTATTAAAAGGTTCTCATGCTCTAGAGGCTCTCGTGCTTATACAGATAAGAGCTGCCACTGTTCTGTTAGAAGAAATATGCTTTTCAGTGTGACAAAGGAAGCAAGGAAAGTACATCAGTCATTGGCATTTCATGATTTTCTTTCTTTTATATTTCCTGGAGATTAATTTGCACAAAACTAAATTCATAGTTTTACCAGTAAAGTTTTTGAATTTTGTATTTATCATTCTTTTTTTTTTTTTAAATATTAAGGCTATGTTTTGTTATAAAACATAGTGGGGCAGACTTTTAACAATATCTGATGACCCGATCTTTCAACTTCCAGTCCAAGTCTTGTGCACATCAGTACTTCCAAACATTTTGAGGAATAAAACTCAGATATTTCTAACTGCAAATTGATTGGGTCATGTGCCGGAAAATTCAAACTGTGGGCACACAGTTTTTTCCTGCAAAAATTCTGAACTTATGAAAGAAATTTTTCCTCAGTTTGTTCTCATGAAAGGAGACCCTTAAACTGTTTGTGCAGAGAGTCTATCAGTTGCTATCAGTTGCTAACACTCTATCAGCTGCTGAGCCCACTGACTTCCTAAGCTGCAACACAGCTAACTACAACCAGCTGCTAAATATGGTCTCAATACAGCAAAGCACTTTGGCATGTGCTCAGCTTTGGCAGGGTGAGTATTCAGATTAAAGTCACTGAGACTTTCCATATACCTAAAGTTCAGGTGTTAGTGTCAACGTGGATCGGGCTGTCACATGCTTTCCTGCATACCCACACATAGGTATTGCTGGTATATGCCTTAACATGCCAGTGGCAAACACAAGCACTTCCTGTGCAAACCCAAAATTAATTGGAACAGAAGAAATTCCTAGAAATTTCTTAACAAATAATTCGGATGTTTGTGCAGTTTTCTAGGAAACAAAGGGAAGTTATTGGTACACTCATTTATTTATAATCTTTTAAGTAATAATTTATTTATAATCTTTTAAGTATGTAATTGTAACAGTATGTAATTGTATCATAGAATAGATTCCTTATGATGATTGATGGGTTCATCAGCAGTCTTCCAAGCTGCATGGGACATTTATAGATGTACTTCTCCTGGCTATTATTATGTAGTAAAACCTATACAGTAAATAATAACTGGAATGCCGTATCCTAGGTACAATTCAGAAACACTTCACACATGATGCAGAGGTTGTCATGTTGCAGGAAGACCACTCTGACAGTTATCTGGTGCTTCTTCTGGGAAACGTGTAGGTCTGTGCATCTCTAAATGGAGTCTATGTTATAGTGCTTTGGTAATACCCTGATACCCCTTCTTGTTTAGTGCAGAAGTGTAACAGCATAACTGGGAGACATTCCAGGTTTAACAATGCTCGGTCTTTCTTAGCTAATAACCATGAAAATTGTCAAGAGAGCACACTGTGTCCTTGCAGCCACCTTTCCCACCTTGTGTCCTGATTACAAGACTAAGATGCTTGTGAGGGAGGAGGAGAGCCTGTTCATCCCCAGCCAAACTCAGTTACCCTCCCTCTGTTAAGACGGCTGTGAGAGTATATTATTAATTTCTCATTATGTTCTATCATATCTGTCAAGTGGCTGTCACAGAAATCCATGAGACATTTTCTAGTGGAGTCCTCCCTCTCTAGGGATGAAGGCTTGAGGGCAGAAAGAAAAAAGCCTGGGAAGCAGAGGCCCTCGAAGGATTTAAAGTGGAATTAAGGAGTAAGGACCATGGAAGTGAAAAGACTTTCGTGGGAAGAGAGCGGCAACTTGGAAAAATAGGGAGGCAGTGCATACTTTGTCTTAGGAAACAAAAGGATAATAAACACTCAGAATTGGGCCCTCATGTTTTATTTTTCTTCAATTTCCCTCCTGATCATTCAATACTGCTCAAACGTTGACATGAACAAGACAACTTCTCATAAGGTGTCGCAATAGTGACAGCATAAAGGTACATGAACGAGACAAGAAGTGCATGTTGACACGTCTCTTATAAAAAATTTATAGGAGGAACTTTGGGGGGAGACAACTGTTTTGGAAAAACCTACCCAGTGCTCATCATTAATTCTTTGGGAGCCCTGCATTGAGGTGCAGGCAGCAGGTTTTATGTATTTTACTTCTCTTCTAGGTCCTTTGATAAAAGTGGGAGTTCATGCAGCGCACAAAGGTAATTCCAAAATGGGCACCTCTCAGGCTGCACATTTTCTCTGTGACTGACAGTACAATTGGGAGACATTTAATGCATGAAGGAAAAGTGTAAGGAGTTCTCTTTCTGGCTAAGCTCGCAGATTCATTATTATGTTCAGTGGTGTTTATACGCAAGACTCAAAGTGCCAAAGTGCACAGAAACATACTTGAAGTGCTGCTCCTCTGAATCTGCAGTAATCATATTCTGTGAAAGTCAGAGATTAGGGGAGTCATCTGAACAATCAGCAGTGCATCTGTCTCACATATGATATACAGTTTGAAGTATCCCTCAATTTTTTTTCTGTAAAACTAGCATCAGTGTTTACCTATAAACAGACCCAGAAGTCATTTCTGACTATACTCTGCTTTGTATACAATGCTGTTATATAAAGAGCTCAAGCAGCATGTCTGCCTGCCTAGATGTGTGTGTGTTCTCCTACTCCAGCTGCCAACAACCTAAATTATTCAGCAAGCCCTGATCATGCCAAGTTTTTAGTCAACAATGGAGATCCTGCCAAAGAGCTAATAATGTTTAAAAAAAAAAGGAAGCAATGTTTGTGACAATTAACAGAGCCTGCAGCCTGCAAAGAGAGTTGGACTCATTTGTAAAGGAAAATTTAAATGATATGCTTCATTATAAATGGTCCCATGCAACACATTGCTAATCAACCAGAGCAGCTTCTTTTTTTCTCCTCCCTTCCTATCAGATAAACCAAACAGCAGCATGAGCCAAAGTTCTTGGCCAGTGCTTGCTATAGCTGTAAATGTGGTGTGGTTATCTATCAGTATCATAATCGGCTCAGATCAAACTGAATAATTAGCACTAAAGTGGATGAATAGAGCCCCAGCCTCTTATCTTGTCTATTAATAATAAGTATAACTTCACAGCCGAATCAAGAGGTATGTTATTGTACCCCTGAGAGCCTGTTTGGGTAAAACCCCATGCGACCTCACCAGCATAAGTGGTGCAGATGGGACAGTGTGTGCCTGTAATGATGAGCTGCCAGCTGCCAGCCCCCCCTCCAACCCCACAGCTCAAAGTGGAGGCGAGAGAAGATAAACAAACCATGTGCAAACATGAGACCCATTTGTAGGGACTCCTTCCTCCCCCCATCTTCCTTAATCATACCACCTCAATTAATAATAGTTGCCTTTTATATGACAGAGCTTTGCAGACAAGCAACTAAGAATAACGTGTTTTTCACCCAAGTTCACTACAAAATTTTAATCATGTTTTAAAGTGGAACCGGAATGACTACAAATTGCTAAAATCTTAGGAATAACATCCAGACACACCACTCTTTTGATATTTAAACCATGGTACATACCATATAATTGTTGTGCAGTGTCCAATGTAATAATTCTCATTATACTCTGTACTGCATTACAATATTATCCTCATTTTGGGATATCTAAGTGTTTTAAGCCACCTTTATCTAATTAGCTTAAATTCAATTTTGTTTATTTCAATAACTGTAGAAGTTAACTCAAAGGAAGGTTTTCAAGTTTTGCAAGGGAATTAAGTGGTTTTACTCACTGTTTGGGAAATGCTTACTGCAGCCGATCTGCAGTTTACTATTCACATTCACTTTGGTTTTATTGACAGAGATGACTATGAGATGCATTGCTGTAAGCAGCCTGATTATTCAGCTCACATCAATCACAGAAGTAGTTTTATTTATCTGAGGTAGCTGAATACTTTTTGAAATATTTTCTCTGTGTGGTTTTTCCCTTGTGATGTTTTCCTGTGAGGCTTAGGTTGTGAAAAGAGATTTGGCTTGCCCCATTACTAGAAGTGGCTGAGGCAGGGAAGTGAAGAAGGAGAGATTACATGTCTTCCCCCTCCAGAAAACCTGTTGGTGGACAGTTTGTCCAGTGCTGTCTGGTGAGGGAAGAGGGCTTTTTACCTTTTGTTAGAAGCAGATGAAGGCTTCCTGCTGTTGGGATCTGGAACACAGCAAGAAGAGTAGAGAGAAGTCTGGATTCATGAGAAAACATTAGCATTAGTGCTACTGTGTATAATGGGATTAAATGTGGCTTAGGGCTTTTTTTGTCCTTTATTTTGTTGTTTTGCTTTTAGTTAGGTATTAACGCTTAGTAATGAAATTAATTTTTAATGATAATTTTTAGTAATAATAATTTATTATTAAAGAAAAAAACAGACCAAAAAAATCCCCAACCAAATGCCAAACTCACTATAGAGGCCTCTGATACCTGCATTTAACCCTGGTAAATGGACTGCACAATTCCTTATAGACTCAAGAAGTTACCTGTGTAGCACCGAAGAAGACAGCCACAGCAGTTTCAGAGAAGTAACTCCCATCAGGAACACTTCCAGGCTGCCTTAAGGCCACATTTGGGCAAGCACCTGTGTACTTTTGGTGGCAAATAGCAGGAAGATTAAAAGTCAAAATAAGAGTCCTTAACAAACTCTCCAGGTTCAGCTCTGTCCTGATTTTACCTCAAATATGTCAATTGAAAACTTCTATTGGCTTCTATTGGCTTCAGAGAATGTCTGACCAAGCCAGGTTTGTAGCTAGACTAAAATGTCAATATATAGTTTTATATCAAAATGGCTTTACACCAAGTTGCCATTTCCACATGGGCTTGTGGGAAGTGGTATAACTCTGAGTTGGTGAAGCCAATTTCCCAAAGTTGGGTTGTTAGAAGAGAGTCAGGAATAATAAGCACTCAGATTAAAAATCAATTGTTGGATGTACTTTTCATGGGTACAAAAAAATGTCTGTCACTGACATCCATGGCTTGCAGTAAATAATTTTTTTTTAATTAGGGAAAACCAGAGAGGACTGAGTTGTGAAGGCAGGTCTTGTGGTGGAAGGCTGAGCCCTGAACCATGATGCTCCACCTCTCATGACTGACAGCAGGATTAAGCTGAAATGATCCCTTTTTCAGCTTGTTTTTTTTTTGAACTGCCTTCTTTTGTGCCTTTATAATCCAAAATGAAATGCTTAGTAAAGGAAATCAAATTTGGATTTGCATGTACACTGTCCAGCTTTGTTCTAATCTTATTCATTGTATTCAGAATGAGAAAAAGTCTGTTATTTCACTTAATTCAGTCAGTCATAACTCTGAAAAGTGGAAGCTTGAATGCATCCGAATGATGACCTGAGACCCGTGCCAGTAAAACTCTCCACCTCTTGTCATCCCTGGGATAACAGGCCGAGATTCACCGCTTCTCCCATTTTGCTCCTTGCTGTTCAGTTTACTTCTTTCTGAACATCCATCTGGCATTATTGTGCTTGCTTAGCAAAATTCAGGACAAATAAAAAAAGGAAGATAATTTCTTCAAATTCTAAAGTAGCTTTTAAGCTACATCTGCCCATTCAATTCAACCACCAGCAAAGACTGCCTCTGCCAGACATGCAGCTGTACTTGCAGCCGTGATTCAAGTCTGGAAATTCATTTCCAGACTCACTAAAAATCTACTGGAGAGACATACAATGAGTAATATTTTCTGCTTTGTGTATGTATGGATTTAATATAGACAGAAACTTGGCAAAAGAACCTGCTACGCATTTCCAACAGCCTATCCCTGTAGACTAAGTGTTAAAATATATATGTATACACTCACAGGCATACATTTATACATACTGAGATACATAGACTGCCATATATGTGTATATGTATGTGTGTGTATATATATATATATATGCACATGCAATCCCTTCTAATCAGTTTGGACAGTTAGTAACACAATTCTCTGCTAAAATCAGGAGAAGAGAAAATTATTGGGATTTTTTTAGAGTATGTTACCTACAAGTGCAGACCTGAGTTTAGTAATCATGCTTTTGTTGCACACAGACTGTGAAATATTTATGGAGACAATGTGATTTGGGTCAAGGCATTAAATAAAGTAAAAGTTGCTTTATTCAATATGTGATGAACGGAATTCCATATTAAAAACCAGAGGGAAAAGTGTTCAAATGAAAAAATATGCTTAAAACAAATTCATCTGTTCAAAGTTCATAAATGTTTTAAGAAATGCAGACAAACAAGTCTTGAAATCCATATTTACTGTACACAACTGAAAAATCTAATAGTATTTATTTAATCCAGAGGGAGAAGTGACTAAAAATTTAGTATTTCATTATCAACAAAAAAAATTTGTCCTTGGAAATTACCATAGTATTTATTGTCAGGCAAGTTACAATAGAGTTATAGCTCTTTTCTTGATAAATTAATAAAGCTGTTAGGTCAACATTGATCTAGACAGAAAATATTTCCTCCAAGTCTGAGAGTATTTTTGAAGGTTCAATTCTACAATATTTCTGCATTAAAATATGTGGAGAATGCAAAGTGAATTTACTTGTCTATGAGACTTCTGCTTTTTAAATAATAAAGATTTCCAAATCCATAAAAACTTAAGCACAGACTTGGCTTTATGCATGTACAAGGTCAAACTTGCCCTTCAAGTTGTGAGTTTGTAAAAGAAAAGCAACTTAAACACCCAAAGACATTAAACACTGCTGACCTGCCAGCGCTTAGTCCATGTGAAATATGTATAAAATACAGTATGCACATCAGATATGTGACTGTGCATTTCTTGCCTAATTGAGACAGAAAACAAAGCATTATTTGGCTTTCTTGTCAAATGGACGTCAGAGAAAATCTACCCAGCCTTTAGAGCCTCACCAACTCTGGGACTTCCTACCTACCACTTTTCTCTTTCATCGTGTACACCTCAGTATGCAGTTTTTTACTTCTCCTGCTGGCTTTGTCAGTCTGTCACCTTCTCTCTCCGAAGCTGAATTTCATTGTCCCTTATATAACTAGCTCATAGAACACTAGATTTGCCTCTTTTTTTTTCTTTTTTTCTTTTTTTTTTCTTTTTTTTTTATCCTTTCAAAACTTTATAGTGCCACAATGCTTAAAATAGCAGCTGGGTAATTATGACTCAGAAATGAGTTGTCAAGTCTGGAAAGTGCTTTGAAGGTCCCATATATGTGCTGGGCCCATGTAATGATGCTCACACTCCAGGTCTGATGTCACATCTGCTGTGAGCTCCCAGTAGAGTCAGGTACCCAGGCTTGCAAAACCTGCTAAGTCAGGAAGATGCAGTAATTGTATGTCCAAGGCAGTTAGTTATTGTTTTATTTGTTGTAATCTTCTAAAAATTAAAGACAAAAGAATCGTGCCTTTTCTGACTTTTAAGCATTGTCAAGAGGATCTCAACATTAATTGGAACTTAATAACTAATCACAACAATTTATGCAATCTGAATCCTATTTCTGTTCATTTATACATTGAATTCATTTGTTCAGGGTATTTTTCACTGCTTATACCTTCTTCTCTGTTCATTCTTAACACATCTGACACACTGCTGCGTAAGTAGAAGGAAAAATGCCACTGAACCCTCACAAAAGTCTTTGAAATAAATAGATGTGTGTTACAGAAGAAAGTAATATATCAGAAAGGATTTCAGCCTGTGTCTTGTGCAAAAAAACAGTTAAAGACATCACACTGAATGTCCATTTGACTTTACAGTACTCCCCCAGAGAGTCACTGTCACAGACAGAGTTTTCTTGTGGCAGTTCTGTTTCCTCTATTACAAAAATCTCTTTGGTGACTTTCAACCCTGGAAAAAGGAATGGGGCACATCTTGGTGAACCTTTACCAGATACCTGCATGCAGGGAATTTGAGCTAGAAAGGGACTTACTGACCCTAGGGAACCATCAGCACTATGTGATAAAATGGGAAAAACAACATTTCATTTAGACACCATTTAAATAATTTATGATTTTACTTTTGCTTTAATTGAAATTCTTTCTTGGTTAATGCTGTGAAAACAGTGTCTCAATATCTTCAGAATCAGCTCCTTTTGTTTGATTCTCAGTTATTAGAAAATACACTTATATTGTCACATTTATTTCCATAAAAATTGTACTGTCATGAGAAAGGGAGTATTTGAAAAAGTCTGTAGTAAAATAAACTCTCTACATTTTACTTTTAAAATATCCTGAGTTTATAAGCCATATATATACTACTGTAGACTAAAACTATAGCACTAGATAAATAATTTCTATAGCTATAGCTAAATCCCCACAGAAACAGACTGTATACAGGAATATTTTTGCAGCAAGTGGAGGAAATGGAGGAGGAAACATACTGAAAATAAGAATGCCTAGCTAAGGAGTGTCTCTGAGGTACTTTTGGGACGCAAACTGCTGTCTAAATTCAAGACAGGCAGCAGAAATGAGTTGCTACTATGCCGAGAAAAAAGCCAGCTTCTTCTTTTCCTTTTCTTGTCACAGAATGACCCTCAGACTCAAAAGTCAGTAGGGTAGCTTTCCTTCTGTGTAACAGGTACAACTGTGATGTCACTTGCTTGGATCACAGCAGAGCATAGCCTTCTGCTTGCTTTCATTCTGCTTTCAACTTCTGTATGTCACAGACATTGCAGCAAAATATCCCATTTCATATGTTTAGATTAAAATTTCTGGAAAAGTATCAAGGATTCCCTCAGCAATGCTCTTTTCCTCAGCTTGTAAATAAAACCAAAGCCCAGCCCTCTTTTCTCCATATCCCTGAAGCCTGCTCGAGGACTGACAGTTTTTTTCTTCCTCAGTACATGAAGCACCTCCAATGCAAAATACACAAAGACTTCAGACATGGTTGTGATGCCTCTGAGTTGGCTACCACACATCCAGCATGGTTCAGATGGATGGGATAATTCAGCAAAACTGAGAGAGCTTAGACACATGTTATCAAAAATATTGTCATACCTTTGAATTTGTGATAGATGTAATTCATCATTATCCATTTTGCTGGAAACCATGGTGGTTTGACAATTTGTGTCAAGAGCTACCCTTCACATCAGTTACTGTGAGTAACCCACACAAGATTTGAAAGCAACCTGTCCCCAGAAAGGTTAACATGTAGTGGTAAACAGCCATCCATCAGTGTCCTTTATGGTCATGTCTGGGGATAACAGGGATTTCACCGACAGCATATATTTCCTTTGATCTTGGTGCCACTGATAATTGCTGCTCTTTTTGTATCCATGCTGGGTTTCATATGGATGCCAAAGGTACATATACTTCCACTATATTTACTAGTTCACCCTGTTACCTGCTCCTGTATGAAGCTGGTACTGTCTGACTGTCAGATTTAAAGCCTGCAATGACTAATGACTTCCCACAGCTAGCTGTAAGAAAGACAGAAGATTTTTTAATTGGGGCTTCCTGTCAGCTAAAACAAATGTCTCCTCTTCACTCTATACTGGAAGGGTGTCATCCTGAACTCACTCATCCTATGAGCAGTCCTGTCATCTTTATTGATTCAGGACCCAGTTTGATCCTCATGGTGGCTGGGTTTCTAAGGCAGTGTGTAATGCTTGACTTTCAGCATACCAGCATGGCACATCATGACTGCTGTAGAGATTCAGATGTATTTTCCTTTATTTCTTCAAGAACATAGAAACAGTGCTTTTTCTGGCCTTCTTAAATAATCTGGTAAAAAGTACAGTTCTTGCAAATTGCATTGTCCACTTTATTATTTTTTTCCCTTTTAAGATACAAGAAAATCTAGAATTTTCACTTATACATCAAATCTAAAACTTCCAACCCCTGAATGAGGTGTTAAGTCACTAAAAACCTAAAATATAATAGTCGTGAATCCAACTAAGCACATATTTTTTGCCTTCTACACAGTGATTTTGGCTGAGTCACCATTGCAATAACGATACCAAAGATATGGACCAATTCCAGCCAAAGCCAATGACTTTTTTTTCCAGTGTTAGTAGGGAGCAGTCACTTTGCACTTTTGCCTCTGCAAAGTCAAGTCAGAAAGGCAGGGCCATACAGCTTTGTGTGATGATGCATATCCAAGGTACAGGCAAGGAGGAAGCAATTCCTGTGAATTCATTGCTATCTGTCAAACTAAAGGATTTATTTCAATTATGATTTTAAATTATATTCCTTTACTTCTTATTTATCTATTGATTGTCCCCATGATTATATAATTTCAATTACACCATTAAAATATGCACAATTTAAAATATTTTTGTTCTAAAAGTAGAAGCATACAAGAAATATAAAATTATAACTATGTTCAGGTACAGTGACAAAGCCATATGAAGTGGAGGTACTTGAATTGTAATACTGCATGGTCTAACTCAAAGAGGACACATAGGCTTTATATTACAAAGGGAGCTGAGCTGAAGACTTAAACCACTTATTTCAAAAGACTGAAATAGTCTGTCCCCTGAGAACCTTGGATACCTCTTTCACCTTATGTACTAAATCTTGTTTTATATTCTGTAGATGCCAATCTTCTCTCTATGTCTGCTTACTGACGTTCAGCCCTGTGGGTATGCTCCTTCAGTTTTTTCTTTTTACTGAGATTTGGGAATGATATTCTAAAGTTCAGAAGTGTTACTGTAACCTTGGCCATATTTATGTTTGAATTAACTGTTTCAATGCTGCTTTTTCTGAGCATAGACTTGTGTGAAGTAATTTCACCCAAGTAACATCTTGCCAGTTACTAGAAGCAGGTAATGACCTTACATGAATTATCGGGGTGAGGATCACAAATGCAGGAGATGCTATAAAGAATCTGTTAACTACATCAAGTTAATAGATAACCAAATAATGTAGTAAAAAGTATCTAATTTCAATTAAATCAGTGTACAGGTACAAAGGGAAAATAGGTTTGTTCAAATGCAATGATAAAGGTAATTTAAAACATCAATACTTAGAAAAAGCTATTGTGATCAGTTACAAAGTTGCTGTAGTGAAACGTAGTGCTTAAATATCAGTGGGATAAAATGTTCTTATAGACCTATTCTTTCACTACAGAGTTAATGTGAATCCTGACCACTGGTCGTCAAGGCCACGTGAGAGCAGACACATTGCAAATTCAGTATCTGACATACAGAGCAACTGCCACATTACAACATCTGAAGGCATGTGCCTTAAATTTTGGGGGCTCAGAAGTGCTGAACAGCTTTCTGTTTCTTTCTCAGTTGGGTGGGGAGAACTTGATCCTCTTGTCATGAAGCAGTTCTGTGGGGATGGCAATGAAGGACTAATGGCACTCAAGTGGCTTAGTATATACTCTCCCTGATATTCACAGTTCATTCACGCAAGACAGTCTCACTTGCAGCTCCAGGTGCCTGTATTGCTTGAGATGAAATCAGTGCTAGGCTGGGGTGACAAACCCTGGTGTGCAGACATGAAGATTTGGGGCAGGATGCAAATACCTCTCTGGGTTAGTTGACATAAAGGCAGACACCAGCCAGAATGGCCCAATTTCTGCAGACCTTTGCGTGCTTTCCAGCCCAATCTCATTCACATAACTCCTAAAAAGACCAGCTGATCTACAGCCAACCAGAAATAAAGCCTCTACATGAGAGCACTTGTGCTGTCTCAATACTAGACTAAACAATCTGACACCCAGTTGCAGTGTGTGAGTGACAGAGTCAGGAAAATAAACCAAAGAGAAAAAATAGGGTCTTTGCTGCAAGCACTGTTAGAGGGGTAGATCATTGTTTAATATCCAGAGCCAAAGATGTGAGTATCTATCTTATTTTTAAAATATTGCACAGCAATTCCTCTCCTTTCCCTAAAAATCCGCCTGCTGGTTAATTTCATAGATATCAACTGAAAAGCAGAGTTGTCAGCTCCATGTAACCCAACCCAAACCTAACAGCTGTACTTGTGCACATGCAGCATCGAGCCATCTGTGCGATGCAGCACAAAGCATTTACTTGACTTAGTAAAGGACAAGAGAGAAAGGCTTTAGCACTGTTAAGAAACCTTTCTTCTGAGGAGTGTTTTGGCCAGCTTATGCTTTGTTTCCTGGGAAGCGTGCAGAAGCGGGTGTCTTGGAAGAGCCGCGAGGAAGTCTGGCTGAGCGAAATAGCATTCCTTCTGTGGGCTTGCGGTGTGTGCACACCACTGTTGGTGGAACAAATGGTGGCCATATGCTTCCTCCTGCTAGCTAGTTAGGCATATGTGACCACTGCCCTCCTTCTACCAACTCCTCTGTGTTAGCACTCAAAAATCCAGCACCCCAGGAAGGACCGATCTTGTTGATGTGATCTTTGCCAGGACCCATACCTAGGAGCAAGGAAGACATGGCAAAAGCATATTCCCTCTCCTTCAGCGGCTGACTTCAATCTGGCTAATTTGCCTTTGTAAGAGGAATGAGTGGGGGGTTGTTCTTTTTCTTCTTCCCTGGTGTCTGTGGATTAGAATGGAGACAGAATGATTCAGCAATCACTAGGTGACAGTCAGGTTTGATAGATATATTAACACTTTCCTTTTATTTATTTATTTTTAAAGAAATAATGCAGATCAAACACCTGACTTTGCAGAAACATGCTGATTTTACTTTATTATGTGTTTTACTGCCACTGCTCTTGACTTCCATTTGGTTAGTTACCTATGGTGATACTGGAAAATGAGGACAGTACCCAGACTGTAGTGTCACTAATTCACTCTTGGTATGAGACACGATGGTTCATATTCTGTGCAGACAAAGTGTCAGTTTCAAGTACCTTGAAATGAGGTTAATAAAATTATACAAAGAATTAATTGCCCAAGAAGCTTGGGCTCAAGTTGTGCTTCCATCAGTGTTTTGAATGGTGTGCTCTTCAGGCTGGGAAAGAAAGTAGGATCTCGATTCAGCCAGTTTTGGATTCCTTCTCTAAATAGAAATCACTTGTAGGAGTGAAATCCTGACTATTTTTTACAACATCTTAAATATTTGAGACTATTTGCTTTATTCAGGGTTGATTGTAATTAAAACATGCATACACAGCCCTGGGCTAATGATTCATTCCAAGCATTTTGCATTTGAGTCTTTCAAAACCAATCAATGTCTTTGAAAAGAGTGAAGTAATTCTCATTTATAAGAATACCTATGGCTCCACCCCTGAAAACAGGTATTGCAGGAATATTCCATTTCCAATCTTATGACAATGGAAATAAAGCTTGCTCGATATGATCAAACTGTTTTTTAGGGAAATTGGCAATGTATTTGTTAGCTACAGGGAAGAAGTGAATCAATAAAGTATATATCAAACTGCAACTGAGACATACACAGATGCTCTCTCTCAGCTGGTATTTTTGTTGGCGGAGTAAAAGGTTGATTGGATTAAAAGAAAAATAAGTCATCTTTGTTGAGTCATGTTAAAATGAGTTCAAATATATATCTGTAAGAAAATAAAATCCATGGTGGATCTTTCTCATTGAAGCCTGAATGAAGATTGTGGACTGCTATATTTTATGTATTTTTTCAGTAAATTAACTAAAACCCCTTAAGTAGAGTGGAGTTTCAGTCACAAGGAATTCTTGATTTGCTTTTGCTTTTCAGCGGAGCCTGTCCTGGAAGGCAGTTACTGTTCGGGTTGTTATGAAAGTCAGTTCATAAACCATGAAGATAGGCATAAATGCTCCCATCACTGAAATGCATAAATCAGCTTGAATTTTCTCTGAAATCAGATCAAGTTCAGATGTTGAACAGTTATTTCAATGGGAAGGAGAGTTTTAATTTCTTCAGTAAATTAAATTAAGAGATCTAATACTTGATTGGCAAGTGTGTAGGTGGATCTGATGACTAAAAAGTAGGAACCCCTCTTGAACAGAGAGGAAAAAAGTGGGAAATGATACTTCAAAATATTTTGGCATTGGAGACAGTTAGAGATTACTCTCTAATACGGATTTCATATGTGAAATTATGGGGCTGATGAAAAGTAGTCTTCTCATAATTTATGCAAACATACTTTTTACAAATGTACAAAGATCTGGGAGCATCTTGATACATTTTCAAATCTGTGAATTTTACATAACTCCCAGAGGACTATTGAAGGAACAAGGTTATGTTGTTCTTCACAGAGTGCAAACTAATAAGAGAACTACATGCTTCAGAGTAGGTATGGTCTAGGTGTATCTAAATGAATACATAAACAGGATGGAGCCAAAAAAAGGGAAATAAGGGAACTTGGAGAGTTGGCTGGACTTATGTTGGAAAGCATAGCAGCAGTTAGTGTTGATGGGAAATCTGAAGGTGGCTGGAGCAGATGGATTTGGCTGGACATGAGGATTGCAGCAATGATGTAACAGACATTAATGTCTCCCATGTTCAGGTGCAACTGAAGCTGAGATTTCACAGGTATTAACTTCCAGTTTGAATTAAACTCCTATCACATTATCTTTTGAACCCTCCAAAAGAACAGAGTAGCTACTTTCTTATCAGAGACTTAAGACCACCCTTTTACTCAAGGGTATCTGAAAAAAACAGGTATTTTCCTGCTGGAGGTTTGCCCCCTGGCATCTTGTCCAATTTTGTCTCAACCTGATGTGACTGAACAGACTAAACTTCTATGTTACATTCAACAAAACATGCTAAACAATTAGCAGACATTTATTTTATTTGGAATTAAACACATTGTCTCTGGTAGAATGGAGTTTGTGCTTCTTATAATCAAACAAATATTTGGCCTAGAAGGAAAACAGCAGCAGTCTGCTGCTTTAACAGGAAAGAAAGAAAGACTGAAAATTGATATTGAACCAATCTCAAATGAAATGTCTGGTTGTGCTCAGAAGCAGGTGTTTTGATATAGTTTGATTCAATCTGCAGTGAAAGAGTTTGCTTTTTCTAAGTAGAAAAACTGAAATGTTTTGGTAGAACTGAAATTTTTTTAGGAAACATTCCTATGAATATTTTATTTTATGCTGGAAAAGCATTGATACAAAAAAATTACCAGATAGCTCTGCCATAATTCTTGCTGGATTTAGTAGTATTTGTATTATATTTTGTTAAGTAAATACACAGGCTTTTGTAGATCTTGTCTTTTTATAACCTTTAGAGCTAGATTTTAACAGAGAAAGTTAGAAACTAAAGATCAAGTATCTGTTCAGTACATTGAATTTCATATCCATTGTATGTGGAAACTAGCATGTTCCAAGAATTTTCTCTCTTCTCTTGTCTCAGCTTTTGGCAATCTTCTGAAAAGATCTGGGGCTTTATCTTTCTGCCATTCCTTGGAGGAATGAGAGCTAATACAACTGATTGATCTTGAGAGCAAAGTTAGAAGATTAAGAAAACAGGTAACAGACTTAGCCAACCCCTCTCTTTGCCTCAAGAAGTCACTTTGCCTCAAGCAGTCACTTTACAGACCATTGCAAACTCACTCATAATCTATAAAATTCAGATACCCATCACTTTTACTAGGTAGTGTCTGTACCAATAGCTGGGATAAAATGAGATTATGCGTTGGTTGCTGATTTCTCACTATATGTCCCCGGTCATAACAGCAGTTAGAGGAGCTCCGTGGGGCAAAACGTTCACACACATACAGACCCATGAGACCTTATTAAGTTTAATAGTTCAGAAATGCTATGAACAGTTATATAAAAAATTAGAGCCTGGCATCATGCACAGATGAACAGATATTCCTCTATTCTTTCAACTTCTCTCTGTAATCTGCATGGGAGATGGAAGGTTTCTTGAATCTCCCTGCAGTTATGAGAGAAAAAGAGAAAAGATGAACTAATTTAAAATCTACCCCAAGGGAAAGTTCTTGGCCCTGGTGGGTTTAAAGAAGATTTCTATAAAGCCTTTTTCTTAGCCTTCTTCATACATTTACTTGTCATGCTCTTTTCCGTGAGGGATTCAGGTGCATTCATTTCTGCCACTCCTGGTGCACACACTTAATTGTACAGATTACAGAAACGACATCTCCTGTAAACTGATCTTATTCATCCATGACGACAACAAACCTGTAAAAAAGGTTGTTGAGCTTAGCCGATACCACGTGAGCTAAGAAGTGATGATCTTGACCAGAGTGTTGATTTTCACAATTAGCTGCGCTGAGCACTGCATTCCCAACTGGGGAACACTCTCTTGCATTTATCAGAGCCTGCAGTGGTTTGAGCTGGAGAAAAGGAGGCTTGGGGGAAACCTTATTACTCTCTACAACTAACTACCTGAAAGGAGGATGTAGCGAGATGGGGCTCTGCTTCTTCTCCCAGGCAACACGAGTGAAGATGACAGGACTCAAGCTGCTCCAGGGGAGATTCGTGTTGGACATTAGGAGGAATTTCTTCGTGGAAAGGGTTGTGAAATATTGGAATGGATTGTCCAGGGAGGTGGTGGAGTCACCATCCCCGGAGGGGTTCAAGGAATGATTAGATGTGGCACTTAGTGCCATGGTTTAGTTGGCAAAGTGGAGATCAGTCAAAGGTTGGACTCTACAATCTCAGAGGTCTTTTCCAACCAAACTGATTCTGCAATTTTTTGCTTCTGAGCTCAGTGTTTGCTCTGGGAACCACAGCTGGTAGGAACATTGCCTTCTCAGTGCTGAGATGAGTAGGTGTATTATCTTCTCTTCATAGGAAGGCATGTCAGTTCAACCACAAACAGTTATGCAGTAGTGCAAGAAGAGTGATGGCACCCCAAAGTATCCAGTTTTTAGTACTTTGGGAATCAGATGAGGACTTTGATACATCTGAAGACTGAGGGAAACCTTAGACCTTTCATTTTGTGCAAGGAAGAATGCACTTGATATTTTAGGATATTTAAATCCTAGGACCTATTTTTCCAAGAAGAGTTTTATGTTGTAACAATTTTAATTTTACAAACTCACTGGAAAAGTGATTTCTCATTTTACGGCTTCTATTTGTCTTCTCAATCATATGTTTTACAGATTAAAATAAGAACAGGAGACTGATATTTGTGCAGGCAGGGAATATTACAAGATCCTTCTTTACACAAATAGATTAGTGACAAGTCTTAAAAGCTCAGTCAACTCTACTAGCAATTTTAATTCTCCTCCTAATAGCTTATGATAAATACTTCTGAAAAATGAACTCTAATGTACTTCATCTGAGTGTTTCAAGTTTGGAGATCTTAGTGTCAGATACTAAAGAGGGTCCATAAAACTACATTTACGAAACAAGTAAAGTATGTAAGTGAGTTCTTTGCGAGATAAAGTCGCTGCAGCTTTGACATATGGAAAGTGAGATTTCTAGTAAGTGCTGTTTGGAGTGATGATCCTATTAGCAAGCCCATAGCTTTATAACAAGTAAGTTGTATGGTATGAAAAGTCACACTTCACTAAATCAGACAGTTTGCACTTGTTTGCTTTTAATCAGTTTGTGAGGAGCCTGCAGTCTCTGCATTAATGGTGTAGGTTAGGGAATGCTACAGCAATGCTTGAACAGAAAGTTTTCAGGATTTTCCAAGGTGCATCAATTATTACCTCAATTAATAGTAAGCATGTGTCCTTGAATTGTTCTCCAATAGATATTCCTATTGAATGTGCTACTTTGCTGATAAAGTGGGATTTTTATTTTAGAAAATAAATTTTAACAGAAGACACTCTGTAGATTTACTAAGAACTTAATTATCCAAAACCACATCCTAGATAAATTCCAATTTGGGTAATATATTTGCTGCTTAGTTAAAGTTAACGTATCTTTATAATTAGATACACTGGGATACTCTAGTGGAATAACATGAGGTCAGTTGGAATTATATTAATTTATACCAATGAGGATCTGGCTCAATACTTTTCTTCACTTCTTGCCCTAGGATCTCACTAGGGAGGCTATTAGTAGAGTGGCAACATCACAAGGGAAAGGAAATGGGGAAAGGGAAAATTGGATAAGTCTTTAAAAATAAATTTAATCCAATCAAGACGACAGACAGTGTCAGAAATGAAATTCTAGTCATGCAGTTACTGCGTATACTCACCACGGGACAAAGTTCTTGA
Source organism: Corvus kubaryi (assembly GCF_017639235.1). Lineage (NCBI taxonomy): Eukaryota > Metazoa > Chordata > Aves > Passeriformes > Corvidae > Corvus > Corvus kubaryi. The sequence goes on from NW_024581127.1 coordinate 12,065,819, forward strand.
TTTTTCACAGTAGCACTTTCTGTATTCAGCTTTTCCCTTTGTTTCCAGCAGTTGGTGTATTATGCTAACAGTGCATCATTCAGGTAAATGCTTTCCCGTTATTTTTATATATTCTTTTGTCCATCCATCTGGATTTATCTGCATCCTCTCTCAGAGTCTGAGCCAGGGGGCCAAGAAGCTCATTTAATCCCATGCTTGTGTGGCACCAAGGGAACACAGTATGAGACAAGGCATGACAACAAGCAAAGCCATAGCAAGGTTCATTTGTGCTTAGGGAAGACTCTGCTCCACTGGGCTTGTTTCACCTCCTGCTGAAGACCCATCATGGCCTTCCAGTCCCCACTGCTGGAGCAGGAGAGAAGGAGACAGTGAGGTGTGGGGGACTTTCTTTCTCTTTAGGGTTGTCTCGCTCTGCTGTGTCTTTAATCACACCCATATATACATGCACACACAAACTCAAATTATACCTGAATTCTCTGAATTCTTTGAAAAGGCATTTTTAAACAATGGAACATTATTTCAGGTATTGCTTGCTTGACTGAAGTAGGTCTCAGGCCTGCCTACCACGTTGGCCTCCTCCAAGTCCATCATAGCTCATGGAGTAAGACAGTGGGCACTCCCAGCTTGGTTTTCAGCTGCTCAGAAGTGCCAGCAAATCTTGTTTAAAAGGATGCCTTGATGTCTCACGTACATAAATGTAAAATGTTTGTTGTTTCTGTCTGTTAATGTCCAAATAATAACATTGATTCTTAATACAATAAAGTTTAATAAATACATCTTTCTGTGTCAATGTCAGTATAATACTTAAATGGGTTGAGTTAATTTAAGTGTATTTACATTTCAGATTTATTTTTAGTCAAAAAATAATCTACAGAGAGAAGGCATTGTATGGCTTTCATTTGCATTTGTTTTATATTTGCAGTATTTGACATCAGATATAAATCTGTGCATATGTGCTGATAAATGCTGTCATTACTTTTTAGAAGGGGAAATCTTCACAGGAGTGTATTTAAACACAGAGTTATTGTATCACATCTTCAATCAAAGCTATGGACACTAATACTGCTTTTAGGATGACTTCTTTGTTTGTGTTACATATAATTTTTATGCATCTTGATCTGGCAATGGACATCGTGTTAATGACAATATACTTTCCATTAGGCAAGCAGTACAGTTGGATCCAGCCTGATTTATAAAACAACAACACAACAACACTAGTTAGGGCATTGTATTCTACTTGCCAGATGGTTAACTCCCATGGGTTAATGAGTATACCCAAATTCTAGATGATTTAAGATGTCCTGCGGATATTTCCTTAGGTATGAGGATTGCTGGCTGTTACTTTACATGTGTACTGTATTTTTCCCTCTCTCTATTGGTCTCATGAGGGTTCTGAATTTCTTTTTCTCCATAGAATGCTAATAAGCCATATTTAACACCTTCCCCTTTTGCTGCTCTGACCATCAAAACATTGTTTTCAGATTTCAAACACTTCATCTATTAGGCCAAATTAATTCCTCACAAAGAAGCAGGAACTGGAAATTTGTATTTATATACAGATACACTCTCTTACACTCAAGCACGTACATATATACATGCATGTATATATATATATACACATAATATACATAAACGCACGCACATTTTCCTTTTCAGCTTGTGCATACTGTTTTCATAACTGCATTTAGCTGGAATTTCTCTTTACTTCAACACAAGAAAATAGTTGAGCATATTAACAAAATTTTAGTAAACTCTAGAAGTCTAAGCTATTGATTAGTCTGGAATAAATCTACACTTTGTTTTATACTGAAGAAAAAGTCTATGTTTGTGTGTCATAGAGGGTTATTATCATTCTTGACAGCTAAAATCCCTGAAAAGAATTTCTCTCTAGTGGTGTTACCTCTGACTCTGCCTAGCTGGCACATATTCACCTTGAGAGAGAGGAGTTTTAGAAACAACATGAAAGGCATTCATCTAAAGGGAAAAGACATGACTTAAGGACAGTTGTTTTATTCTTGCACATGGGGAAAAAAAAAAGGTGAGTGGAAATTGCAGGCCAGTATGTCAGAATTTCAATGTTAACTGAAATAAAGATAGGGCAAGCTGTTTTATCAACATAACTGGCTATCAGCCTTGTTCTGGTTTCTAGCCCTCTGTATTTTCAGGTCACCTTATACCCCTCATGTACATTCAAAAAATGTAGGGGATTAGGTACCAGGAAAGCTGAAGAGGGACTATTGGCAAATGAAAAGAGAGAGCAGGGAATGAGGAACAGCTCTTTTGTACAGAAATATAGGTGCTGATGTACTGAAATAGCTCACAGTTGTGTTCCTTCTGGCGTCAGTTGCTGGCATCATTTTGTGGAAGATACTCTAAGATTTTGTGGAAGATTCTCTAATGGAAAGTTCTTTTCTGATTCTCTTTCACCCATGTAAGGGACACATGTTCCCTTTTACCTATATAGAGGTTGAATCTTCATTTTAAAAAACCGTATTAAACTCTTAAGGTAAGCAATATCCTGAGGCAATAAGTTTCACAAGGTCAGCACATATATAGCATAAATCATATTTTTTTGTTTTAGATTAAATGCTTTTTCTCTACAATTTTTTTAGCTCTTTCCTCCTTTTGTTACAATGGCATTTTAATTTACTTTTTGCTTTTCAATCCACTCCTCAGAGCATTTTATTTGTCTTTTTTAATCTGCTCATTTTCTGTTTCAAGCAGAAAATGTTCAACCATTGCGTGTTACTGCTGTTTCTACCACTCACAGCAGCAACAACAAACTTGGAATTTACAGAAGACTCTCCACCCTCTTAGAGATATTCACTGACCGCTTCTGGATTCTTTCTATCACTTCTTCCACTTAGACCGGCAAAAGTTCAAAATGAGATTTAATCTGAGGGAAAGCCATCATAACTGCAAAGAAAAAACCCCTATTTTGTGGCATTCCATGTGCATATTCTCCTCATTTTTTTCCTACTATAACTGTGCTAAACCAGAAAGTTTTCCTTGAACTATTCATTTAAACTTTTTTTTCCCCTCTGAGTCACCACATTTAATTTCAAAACCAGCAGTGTGAATGAGGTAGATGATTTCTTCCCATCAGCATCACTTGATGAGAATTCTGTTTCTCTACAGTAAAATTGAGGTACCTGGAAATATCATCCAAGTATTTCAACAGCACATAAACCAAAAGTGCAGGGTCATTAGAAAATGAGAAATGCAACTGACCTTCATCAGCATATTTAATACCATTTCATAGAGCAGAGACATCTCCAAGCAAGTTTGGACTCACTGCTGAAGTGACTGGTTGATGTTCAGAAATCTGTCATCATATCTTAGTGCTCCAACTTGGTTTTCAAGCTGGGATAATGTGTCAGGGACCCAGTGTGTGCCCTGCCCTGCCCTGCTCGAAGGAGGAAGAGGCTGGTAGTGTAAGTTGCCATCCCACCCTCTCTACCTCCTGAAGCATATCAGTAATGTGAGTCAAAGACAAGGGGTGTTATAGACAGAGAAAGAGGAGGCGCTTCTGCTGCGTTGCCCGTGACAATTTGTGAGCAGAATGCTGGCATGAGTGGAGTACTGAGCCACCCACAGTGCATGTCTGCCTGCATGCCTGCATCTACACCAGCCTGGGTCAAGACTCTGCAAGACACCTTTCGTCTGGCTCCTACCCCTGGTTAAGGACACCTGCTTCTCTGACTGTGAAAGCATTATTTCCAGACCTGGGTAAAATGATGAGAATCCACAACTTGTAGATTTACTTGCTCAGGAACCTCTGCAGCTGATTTGTACCATGAAGATGTGCTCTATGGAAAGCTGCAGATCAGCCTCAGATAACTGCGCAGACCTCTAGGAGAGTGCCAAGCCAAGCAAACATTGTTCACTCTGCAGGTTTGTGCACTTCACTTTTACCAGTTTCCTTGACTCGTTGTTTGCTTCATTAGGAGCACTGCCCTCTGTCTTTAAGCACGTGGTAAAATGGCAGCTCATCCTCCATGTACCTGTTCGGAAACCTAAAAGCCTGGATGCTGCAACCTGGTCTGAGGTCATGGACTGAGGCCACAGTCACCATGATCAACCACACAGTTATGGGACAACATCAAAGCAGAAATGCACATCTGGATCGTCAGTAAAATGCCTATTGAGGGCCCGTAGTGACAAACCACCAGAACTACAGGGACTTCGTTTGCAACCCTTCTGCCTCAGTTTTTACATATCCACAAATGCTGCCAGGTCTGATCCCAGGGAAGTAACTCTCTCATAATTGTGGTAGGAGGTAATTGTGGCCACTGTATTACATCTTCTCTGGGAACAAATAGGCTGAATGTTGTTGGTTCCAGATAAGGAACATCCCGACTAGTTTCTTACTGACAGGACAGCTGGCAACAGGAAGATGGCAAAGCCTGCTCAGGGCTCCTTAATTCACAGACCCCTGGTGACCAGACAAGGCATTAAAGTGTAAATTTTATATGTAGCATATTTTCTGCTCATTGAGTACGTTTTCAAGCTTAATCTCTTAACACCAAAAACATTAAAAAATCTTGACAAGAGTCTCATCACAAGAGCACCTAATTCTATTCTCATGTACAAAATCCAATGATAATACAGTTAAGAAACCTATAGTATAGTGGGCAAAGAAACAAGCAGCAAACGAGAAAACTATAGACTAAGTGAGCCAATATATGGAAAGAGTTATGGGCTGAATGCCCATCTATGGAGATCTAATCAACATGGACTGAATATGACTCTGCCACCCAAACAGAGCATTACAGGATGCCAACTGCATCTGCTTCCCCTCCTAGTTATTCCTATTTTGAGCATAAACCAAGCTCTTAGGGAGTAACTTGTAATAGCATACCCAAATAAGCAATGCTGTGAGAGGTGTTGTAAACCTTTAAATTGCCATTAGCTAATCAAAATCATTGTTCAGTGACCATTATATTTTATTAAATGACCACTGAATCAGGATGTTCTTCCTGATTTTCAATTACAATGTGGAATAATTGCCAAGATTCAATAGCACCCATTAGCAGCACTGGGACCACTGAAACCGCTGTTACCAGGAGGAAATTCAGTGCTTAAGAAGGTAAGTTAATCTCTTCTTGTAGATGATTATTACTAGCCAGGCATATTTCAAAAAAGCTTTCCTAACAGTAACTAGATGTAGTCACAAACAAGGGTATGACCCTCCTCTTCTACTTTTGAAAAGTCCCATCTCTTCTGTTTGAGAAGGAGTAAAGGGGAGCAGCACAAAACACGCACATGGAAGGGCAGAACTTCTTCCTCCATGAATGGATAATGCCAGAGGCATGGAGGATTACAGTACCTCACACCTTGAATGGATGCTTCCCTGGCACAGAAGCACCTCAGGAAATAAAATGCTTTTGGCATGGTTGAGCCATGACATATTAAACCTGCTATGTAATGTGAAAATGCTTTTCAACTTCTATAATTAAAAATGTAGCAGTAACAAACATTCTTGAGGTCTTCCTGCAGTGATAGAGGAGAGATATTTTGTGATTTACGTAACTACAGGGAGCATTTTTACAGAAGAGTAAAACACATTCTATGTGTGTGTGTACTTCTGCAGGGAAATATCTTTTCACTTAGTATACTGGTGAAAGTAAAATAATGAATAGCCAGGTAGCAACGAGTTAATTCTCCCAAAGGAAACAGAAGCACGTAGTTAAATACTACATCACAAATTACCATTTTTATGTCACCACCTCACCATGACTTTAGCACTCACCCATCTCTATCTTCATACTCTCATTAGGATATAATGCATATTCATGGTCCTGATTATATAGCCACTTTCTCGACTTGTTTTAATTGTGCATAAAGACATTGTGACAGGAGACCTGACCTTTTCAAGATCATTTTCTCTCCAATACTTTTCACAAAGCTATTAACTTGTCGCCTTCCATAAGATTGCAATAATTTATTTCCAATTAATAAAAAATTCCTGGTGCCATGCAAATTAAAATTTATTCAGCAAATAGAATTCTTTGGATTATTTTCTAATGGCTTTATATACTTCCAGCTTAGGAAGAAAAATAATATTAATGGATACAGGCTGAGTGGATAATTGCATACATTGGAGAAAAATGAATATACAACTGGTACTGTGGTTTACTGCACACCAATTACCCAGAAGAGTTCCTTTACTTCTTTTTTCAAGAAATATATTCAATAATTTATTGGGGATATCATTATAATCTTGAAATTATTCCCATTGTATAAAGGGCTTGACAACCTGATGCACAAACAACAAATGTTGGTGTTAGAAAAACCGCATTAAGTAGAAGTGCTTGTAAGTGTAAATGAAACTAAAGGGAGGAGTAACTTTGACAAAGTTGCAACAGAACTGCAATAGAATTAAAGAAGAGTTTCATGGTGAAGTGATAGACAAAGTTTGTTTTTCTCAACATGAGTTATGCTGAAATTGCATAACATGTTAATGACAAAAAGGCTCAGATTTTCTGAGAACATTTCAGTCTTGAGCACTTGATAAAAATCTTAATAGAATAGGAAAACCAGAGCATCATAATTCAGCAGTATTTATTTCCTTTTTTTACAGCTGAAAGTATGATATGCCCATAACTTATTTACATAAGTTCCTATTGGGGAAAATAGCTCACGTACATTTCAAGCTATGTATTAGTGATATATAGAAACTACTGCACAAACAGATATTTCAGTGTTTAGAAGCTGGCACAAAACCTGCAAACCACGTAATAGCAGCCAGTTCAAGTCCCTGACCATCTACATGGGAGTGATGACGATAAAACTCAGTGACATCTCGATGGAATGTTTCAAGGCTGTAGAAAAAAGAAGCCATTAAACTTTCTACTACAAAGTCACAGAAAAGCGAGCTGGAAGAGGAACCCTTGGTTGCCTGCTCTCTCTGCCAAACAACTCATAGTAGCTCCCACTCCATCTCAGTTCAACTGTAAAAACTTGCTTAGAAATCTTTTAAAAACTGCTCTATGTGCTATACATTGAGTAGTTTGGCTATATATAGGAAAGCAAGAATTTAATTCATTAGCAAGATGGATTCTAATAGGGAAATACGGAGAGTTTGCATGGAAAGACGCGCAAGGAGAAGGAAGGAATGGCTGGGGAGGGAAAGCAGGCAAGAGTACAAACTACTGCAAGAACAAGCCCTGGGAGAGAGAGCTCTAAATGCCCTTCTAAATGCACTTCTGCCTGCAAGTTCATGGTAAGGATTAAGTGATTAAACTATGCAATTTTCCCAGTCCTTTAAATATGCAAAACTGTTGCCATGTGGGCCCCCTTAAGTGCTGCTTTAAAAGAATCAAATTGCAAATCATTACAAAAATCCAATTTAATTTTGTAGTTTATCTCAATGCAAGGAAAAAAATCAGAAAATTTGCTGGTTTTTTCAGTTGGCTTATACTTGTTCAAATCCCATGTTCTCTTTTCCCGTCTTAATGTAACTAAATGAGTTTGCTAGCCCAAACCCATGGTTTATCCCAGAGCATAGGTGTTCTGACACACTTTAAATTCACAGTCAGAATTAACTTAGACATTTTATACACCTGCAAATCTCCTAAGGAAGTGTTCATAGTATAACACGAATGGCAAACCTTCAGTAATAGAAAAAGCATTCAAATCTATTGCAGCTTTATCAAATCTATTCCTTTCCTCACACAAATTACTTTCACAAGTCCACAGTGGTCATTACTGATCCCTGAATACTTACCAACAGTAATCACAGTGATGTGCATAAGCACGGCAGAAAATTAATTACTTGTCATTCACAGGATTGATGCCTCTTTCCTATTAGTAGAGTATCAGTACCTTTTACTTTAGAAGGTGAGAAAGAATGGTTTAAATGTGCAAACTAGTGAAAGTTGAATAATAGGACAAGGTAATTTCTAGTGAAAAAGTTATTGTAATCTTCTCTGTTAATAGGTCTTTGCTAATAAGGACCAGATTTGTACAGATGCTGAAGATGTCTAGAAAGATTTGGCATTTCCTTGTGCAATTGCCTGCATGTAGCTGCAAGACCTATTATGAAACAGTTATACTATGGATTTCAGTGGAAGCTGGAATAATTTAATTGCCAATTTAGGCTGTGTTCGTATTTGAAAAATTACAGATTTAGGACTCTGGGAGAAAGAGCTGGCCACAAAATGATGTTTTCCCTCATGAAAAGAGATGAGTGAACACGAACATTTTTGTTTGCTTTCGCAAAACACTGTGAGGGATTCTCAAAAAGCCTTAAATCAAATATTGAAATATTTATTTTAGTGAAAAAGACCTCAAACCAACAAAAGCCCCAAAATCAAACCCCAATCTGTTTACGCAGAGCATTTTTTCCATTTCACTTTTGTAGGAAAAAGCAATTTTTTCAAAAGCATTTGTTAGAGGGCTTTATATCATACATCACAGTCCACTGACCAATGCTGTCCTCTGCTAATATTTAAAGCAGCAAAACATGCTGGACCAAGTTTGTATTTGGGGCAACTTTGCAGCAGTATTGAAATAAACAGAGATACACTGGGGGATTAACTGGGTCTGGTTTTCTACCACAAACCCAACAGCTTAATTTGCCAACAGTCAACAGTAGTCTACATTTATTACAAGAATACAGCTCTTACTAAATCATTTCATCAGTTGTGTTTCCCCACACCGATGCTCACTTACCATTAAACTGAGCTCTGCAACACTGCAAAGAAAACCTTCATATCTTGGCCTAATTCAAGGGTCTAAGCAAACGTGACAAGTACCTATTTCACAAGGAAATATGATGTAAAGGTGGGGCTTTGCTCCCCTTTACTTTGCAGATGGGGATATTCTGCATGCCTCTCACACATCTCCATCCAAATGCACAATATGGATGTTTTATCTTTCACAACAGGAACCTTCTGTTCACAGATATGTCAACATTCCTGAGAATATTTCTGAATGTTGCAGTTTCTGAATGGGGCCTTACCTGAATATCAGATAGTTTGTCCTGTGAAAGTGACACAATGCAGAGAGGAAATTCAGCTCTCCCCAAAGCCCTAATATTCTATATGGTTATCAATTCTAAGAACTTAGGAATCATTGCTGCTTACTAACATGAGTATGAGTTTCAGCTTTTACTTTGACTGAGACAAGGTTTATTTGTGTCTTGATTTTTCAGCAAATAATTTATATGCATCTTTTATATCTAGCTATGTAGCAAGATATGGTATCTTACATACAAAACTGACCTTACTTCCTCATTTGGTATGAAGCAGGAGTTTATATCTGTAAATGATCATATGCCACATTTGTTAAGTTGCCTCTGTGCAATTTTTGCAAAAACTACAAATATGGATGTATTTTTAAAAACATGACACAACAAGGAGGATACACATAGCTGTAGAATTGATGCAGACAATATCTTTTATAATGTTCTGATGCACCATATCAGAGATTTGTCATTAAAAGCAAGCATACTATCAAGTGAGAAAGTAGACCTACATTGCAATTATTTTCCTATTAGCTGCTGCCCATTGCTCCTGACAGGTATAAATTAGATCTCGCCAGGTTGCCTACAGATTAATGAGTTCCAAAACTGGCATTTAATTGTTTGGGAGTAAGAGGCAGAAAAGGAAGGTATCTGCAAAAAAATCTTTATCCACCTGTGATTAGAAGATATTCTCCTTTTTTTCTGCTTCTCCTTTCTCCCCTGGCATCACTTGGGTGATAACTGACACTTCTATCAGAGGATTCCTTTCGACGCAGCAGAAACTTGCAGCTGAGGCAAGGCCAGAATTAATAATCTGCGTGAGCAAACACACAGCTGCTGTTTGTGGAGAGAGATTCTATTAACGAACAGTGAATTCTCATAATTAGCTGAGCGGTTTCTGCAGCTGCCTGCCTGACCCCAGACTACACAAATTGTGGGTGGTGTTCAGCCTCTAAATCAATCTTACCTAATTACTATAAGCATGTTCCTCCAGTCTTAATGACTGGGGGGTGTGGGGGGGGATAGACATTTCCTTACCCATTCAAATGTTCCTCTTATTAGATTCTCCTTTGTGCCTAAATTCATATTTTTTCTATTAGCATTTCTAAGGGTATACAGGTGTGGTTACAAATCAGAAGCACAGAAGTATAATTCATGTCCTACAACCATGTGCCAGTGTGTGTCTGCTTTGCAAACAGTAGCAAAATGTGTGCTTGTTGGAAGCATCTGCCTTGCTTCAATTCACAAAACATAATTTAAAACACACATGTCTGTCTGGATTCAAAGCCTTTTCTCTGCCCTACTTCCCCTCCCCCCCAAATTAATGTGACAAAAAATGGAAAATCATGAATGGCTGTGCCTTCGTCTGGTCTAAAGCACAGTTACTACTGTCTTGTCACGTGGCACCCAAGAAGACAAGTGCATTTGTCACTCGGGAAAAAAAGGGATGACTTTCCCTGACAGACCATTGCTCAGTGAGGGGCTTCGTCTTCCCAAGCTGGGGTGGAGCATGGAGCAAAGGGCTCACCTGTGCACCAGTGGGCAAACCTGGGGCACCTCCACCTGTGGCAGTGCATCAGGAATGCAGCTGCTGCCGCGAGGTCCCTGCATGGCACCACTCTGCAGGAGGAGAGGCTGAAGCCTGTCCAGCATCCTGGTGGTAGAGTCACTCCTCAGCAGCTTTTATTTTTGGTGGGGGGAACGTTAGTTAGTATTCCCAACTAAATTAGATATGTATGTTATGACCAATTCTCCCTAAAAACATCAGTCTCCAGAACAAAATCCCTTACCCATCCCCATCCTTTGTCTGCTTATGTACCCTCATAAGCAAAGGCTCCCTTTGTCACTTGTCTGACACTGCTTGATTTGCAAGAGCTCCCTGATGGTAAAATATACTGCTGATGTCTGCAGCTCTTCACTTCTTGGGAGTCCCAGGTCTTCATCTTCTCCTTTGGTGTCCTTTTAAGGATTTGACTTGTTATCTGTTTCTTCCATCAGAATTGGCAGCACCCAGAAGATCTGTGTTCTGGGCTCCTTTTTTATTTTAGCTCAAAATTGGATCCAGGGCAGGACATTAAGGGCGTGAGAATGAGCTAGCTGAGTCTGATTCAGTGTTGACCTAGGCAGTAATTGCATATGGTTAATGTGAAATCAAACATTTGCTGTAATTTTGAGATTAATTAATTTAGGAATGAATGCATAGACAGCAACTTCGAGTGAAGCTTTAAGAATTACTAGAAATACTAACTCAGAAGTTTCATGTAGAGGTCCAAACATTACAGAATTACCAGCTCTGCTAGAAGAGGGCAACATCTCCCAAGTTATTTTATACATATTTAAGATGATATCTTTGCTATGATTATAAATCTCACAGGTTTGTTAATGACCAGATTTTCACCTGTTGGTCAGTGACAACCTTGTTGTCAAGGGCAAAACTGCAAAAACAACATTATACCAATGCAGAATTCAGATTCATGGAAACCAGCAGGGAGGGGCAAGAGGAAAGGACAGCTTGTAGGACAACCAAATTATATAGAGATATGAGAACAATACATTTTTCACAGCGCTGCCACTTGTGATCATTAAATGTTTGTCAATCAACAAAATCTCAAGTGGATTCATTACTCACATTGTTTTTAAAGTGCTTTATAAATTATTTTTCCTTATAAACTGTTAGAAACTCTGAGAACATCCAGTAATTTGAATTTGAGACTTAGATTTAATTTTTCACTTTCAAAAGTATTTTTGTGTCTATATTGATTGATTCCTCTTGGAACCGGCTGCCTGAATTTCAATGTTAAGATCCAGAATATAACTGGAAATTAATTTGTCTGAAGTAATTAGAAGCTGTGGTGTATAATTTCATCTTCCCAAGTTCTTGTCATGGCTAGTAAAGCTTCTGAATGTTTATACAAAGTGGAAGCTGTAGAGCCATAATGACATAAAATCTATTTCACGAAAAGACATGAATTTCTGAGAATATTTTCTAAGGAAGGAATGATTAAAATAATTTCCTGTGACATGTAATGTAAAGAATTAAAATATGTTACACTGTCAACATGTCTTCTCCAGATAAAGAGAATGAACTGAATTTTATATGTAGACTCTTTCTTGGAATCAACGTGAAAAAAACCACTCTTTGCCCAGTCAACTGCAATGCTTCAGGTTCTTCATATTCATAATAGGAAATTTCATGTCATGTAACTTGATGACTAGTTCTTTAGTGCCACTTGTACCAGGTAATGCTACACCAGAAATCCAAAATCAAATAATGCAGGGCCCTGAGTTAGCAGATTAACAACATAAAGACCAGCCTGTATCCTGCACACCAGCAGCCCAGCTGGATTTGGCCCTCTAGGTCACCTTACTCACATACAACAAACCCCATTGACAATAATGCTCTAAGTCTTTCAAGCACAGTGTCATATACAAAATTTGGTTGTAGTAGTTTATAGAGGTGTTTGGAGGTAGCTTCAGTAGGTAAGCAATAAATGGGACATAATGCCTGTCTGTGTATGTTGTCTGCTGCATATTAGTAACACACAATAGAAGCTATTTTTGTCTGTTTAACATATAGGATTCTTTTAATATTAACAATAAAACACTGTCTGAAATATGTTCTGAAGACGCACATCTGTTGCAATCTATTGCATATACAGAATGCAGTCTCCACAATAAATCTTTTTTAAAAAGCACATGTTGCTCCAAATAAGCAAGCAAGAACCCAGGTTATAACAGGGAAAAGAACAATCTTTTTCCATTAAATTTTTGTAATAAATATTTGCATTTCCTACGTCAGTCAAGAGAAAATCACAATGTGTATAGATCCTGTCTTATAACAGAAAACTAGGAATAAAACAGTCTTTCAGAACACCCCCAACAATTTGTTTTCATAGACAAGGTACTGCAGGGCACTCTCCTCACAAAGCCTAGCCAGTAAATAAGGATTTGTGGCAGCAATAAGGGACTTGTTCTGCACCTGCATTCAATAGACACATTGAATGTACAAAATAGAGTAGGTATGGATACAAATAAAAAAAAATTTAAAAAGAGAGAGAGAAAACAAAAATCATCTGGCTAGGTATATAGGTATAGGCCTGAACTAAAGCACCTGAAAATTATCCATCTCTTCCTAGCTTTGGCAAGAGGGCAGCTCTTATGCTGTTCACATAGAGTGTGGTCCAGTATCCCCTGGAATCATTGGCCATCTTTTCATCTAAGGCCCACATGTTCATAGATATCAAGAGGTCTTGTTTTCTCTTAAGCTTTTAAAACTTTACCAGTACTTTTTTATTAATACAGTCATCTGAGAATGGCTGGAATCTGAGGGCAAAACTTCTGTCTTCAAGGAAGAAAACCCAGAACAACAAAACAAACACCACCTCCCTTCTGAAGAGAGTTGTCCTTCAGCCAGGGTCCAAAGGGAAGCGATAGCTGTGCACAAGGGCAGAACAACATGAAACATGCCTCCATCCCCAGAAATAACAGTTCCAGCTCACCAAGCTAGCCAGCTCAAGTCTTATAAAGCCATGGATGCTGCAGTCTTTATAATATTTTCTTTAAAGAATGGGTAAGATTTTCCAACTTTTTTCCTTGATCAAAGCTGACCTAGGACCCAGCTGTGTAAAGAAGGAGGTTATGCCAAACTGTTGCAGATCAGCTGATGGCAGAAGCCCAGCACAGATTCATGCCAAAGGGTTTTATCAGCTTTCAAGCCCTGTTGACAATTCAGTGATGGGGGATCTCTAATGATGCTGAGGAAAGTACCCCAGAGGAGTGAAGAGGCAGCTTTTACAGTGGGGTTGTGTGGGGAGATGGGAGTTTTCAAAAAGCTGAGGACAGCCTGGAAGGGAGAAGAAAGAGCAAGGAAACAACAGGTTACCAGCACTGTGTGGTTTAATACTAGGCAGCTGTAAATGAGCAAAATTATTAAATTAACTCACGTCCCCTTGTCCATATTTCCACCTATCCAGGGAAAACCATTTTGATCCATGCAGCAATTTATTACCCTGGGAACAATACTAAATGGGCCTGTGAAGGAACATGGGTACAGATCCACAACCCTCTGCAGCTTGGTTCACATCAAATTGTCAGTCTCTTATTGTATCTATTTACAAAGTTGTGCTTAGTTTTTCATCTATTCTGAGCAAAAGTGTGCCTCCTCTACAAAAATCCAATGCAATCAGTAGACCTTAAGAAAATCACCTGAGGAGACAGACCAGGGCTCCTCTCCTAAGGATGTGCAGTCTTAAAATCTGGGAAAAAACAAAAACAGCAAACCAGCTTGATTTTTGGACAACGGAATAACATAAAGCATAACATGTAGTGCTGGCTACATGTTATGCTTTATGTTATTCTCATTCTCTAAGGAAAACAGAAGTGGTGGTTGGAGTTCTAGGAGTTCCTTAGCAGGCAGATGAGAGCTCAGGTAGCAGCAGCTGCTCATTTTTCTGAACTGAACCTTACTATTCAACCAGAAGTGCACTATTGTGTGAAATGAACTTTGTTTTCTCAAAGGATGCCTTTCAATCAGAATGTTTGAAAACCAAAGCTAAATTCTCTCATGGTAATGTCTACTTTGAGAATATATATACTTCATGTGAATTGCTTCAAACAGAGTGTTATGAACAATATGCTCATGGGGCATACCAAAATCATTAGATTTTTGTATTGGGGGATATCTTCAACATTTTGCTTATCAAGTTATGTTACTTGTTAGTATGGTCATATTTTGTCTAATATGTAACTGAAACAACACACAAATTCCACTCCCTCTTTTTCTAGATGTCTTATCACAAATGTTTACTATTTAAAGTGTGCAGTTATAGAAGTTTTAAACAAAAAGAATTTATTAATTCTCAACTGTACATACATGCTATACTTTATCAATCCTGCTGTGGCTGGATGACAAAGTTGCTACTGCCACCTGAACTCATAGCAGTGGGAAAATCTGTAATTTTGAATTCCTCATAGAGGATTCATCATGTCTTAGAGCACGTCAGAGAGGATTTCTACAATGTTTTAATCACACTTTCCTCTATCTTTGCCATAGAAACTCAGGAGATGGCAGGTCCGACCCCAAATGCTGAAGTTCTGAATCAGCCTAGATGTTTTCTGCCATTTATTGCCGCTTCATGATTCCAGTGGTATATTGCCTTTCTACAGGCAACTTAACCCTTCAAATTGTGTGTACCCCTTCAAACAATCAAACAGGCTAAAGAGAGCATATTTCAAAGCAGATATAGCTGCACACATCTATACTCTTGTCCCTGTTTTTAACAGACAGTTGAAATATGTTCAATTCAAACTCTGTGTGTAGTGTTACCATCTTTATGTACATTTGAACCCTTAATAACCTGCCCCTAAACCTCCAGTATAGCAAAGTCTCAACACATACTTGACTCAAAAGGTAAAAGGACATATTTTTCAATAGGATTCATATTTGAGCACTTCACTGATCTGGGGCCTCAGTCCTGTAAAAGGCTGCATGTGTGACACCCAGAGAATATGATACGGACATGGTAGGTGAGACACAGTGTCATGTCAGTGCAAAGAGCCAGAAATGCACAATGCCAAAGCAAGGTGTGGCTGGAAGGGACCTCAGAGCTTGCTCCATCACTCATTCAGTCCCAAGGTAGGAGCAGCTCTACCTAGAGCATCACTGGCAGGTGTTTTACATAACCTACCTCAAAAAACTGCACCACAGTCTTCTCAGACTCTTCTGCTACTTTTAGTACTGGAAGATCCTTCCCAATGTCTAATATGAATCTTCTGTGTCATTATTCCAACTCTTGTCCTAGCTGCCTCTGTCCCAGTATCAGAATTTCCCTCAAACTGCCCCCAGCAAAAATAACACAAATCCTTTCAGCCTTTCCTCCCAAGTAATTCTTTTTCTAAGATTTTATAATTTTCTTCTAACTCCTACACCAAGATGTCTAAAATCGGCCACTCTTCTCTGGCAAGGGGAACGGACAGATCACTTCATCTGTCTCCCCATACATATACTCTTAGTTGCGAAACTCAGTAAGACGTGTTTGCTTTTCTTGAACATCGTTGACTCACGTTCTGTTTGTAAGCCGGTGCCATCCCCAGAGCATTTCGTGCAGAACTACTGCAAATCAGATGTTCCTGACAAAGCCACACCAGCACTTTGCTGTACTTCTGTTTTGTCTGTGGTCTGTAAAACAAATCATTTGATTATTTGCTCTAGCGTTCGGTAAGAACTGAAGTTGAGATGACAGTTTACGTGCAACAACAGGCACCAGCTACACCCATTTGCTGCTATTTTGAAAATATCCCTCTTTCTAAAGCTACAAGCCGAGCTTATGTTTTTTCTTCTAGATTTTTAAGTATCCTAGTGTGAAGCCCATCAGACTCAGCTTATCTGAAAGCGTCTAATGAGTAGTCTCATCAACTCCAATGAGATGCATGTGCAAAGTTAAGCCTGTACTCAAGTGCTTTCCTGGATCAGGGCCAGAAAGCTCAGCACTTTACAGGACGAAGCTGCTTTAAGTTTTCATGATTGGCAATGGAAATACAGAACTACCCGAAAAGGATGTGCCCACACCTTGCATGGCTCAGGCACAGTGTAAGAACATAAAGGTTATAGAGCACTGCATTGTATTTCCCTAAGGGAAAATGCCAAGCTGTTTTCAGGTCAGGAGGAATGCCCAGACCCACTATGCTTAGAACAAAAAAGAAGCCTCTACATGACCTATTAGCCCATAATTATTACTGATACAGCAGCCATACATCGCCAGTATGCAAAGACCCTGTTAAAAGATGGAAGAAAACAAACTAGCATAACAGCACTTTGGTGCAATAATTTGGGCAATAAGCAAGTAAAAGAATCATGGTTTTGAAAGGACTGCTCTTTGTGGGAAGTCCTTGGATTTCTGGACCACTTAATTCAAGACCCATACTTGCTGCAAAGGTAACAGAATCCAAGTGTAAATTTTAATAATTGCAGCAGTGATTACTTTTGGTTCTTGGCAGTTTATTACTGACTGCACAATTCCAGAGGCTCTCGTTAAATGGTCCATGGAATGAATCAGGCATGGAATTAACCTATTTTGAGTTCCCTGAAGCTTATGTCCCATGAAGGAGTATTCACATACCTCTCCTGGGGCCAATCCTGAAAGCCCTTCCTCATACGAGTAATCCTTACCCACACCAGACTGCTCTTGACTTCAGTGCCAGCATTTGTGCTAGCAGAGGCTGCACTTGTGAGTAATCATTTGCAGGACTGGGTGCATGGTTTTCATGTTCTGTTTGACAAAAGCAAATTACTTGTGGGCACAGTCCCAAGTCTACATGAAAAATTACACTTACTTGTTTAAAAAGAAACAGCATTTCTACTACATTCTTCCTTCCTTTCTAATTACAAGCACGTTTGTGCTCTGTCCTAACAGAGGCAAATGCCGGCAAGATTGGGAGCAGTGGTTGTGAATCATTATTAACTGCACAGCGCTGTTCAGATGCCAGCTGTGATGATCCGTGGTCTGTCTGCTAGAATTCTCCAGGGAAAAAAATCTGGGAAAGGGTAAAGCTAAGCAGAGGGCTAATAACTATCAAGGATCGCTTTCTCTTTTTTAAAGATTCCCTTTTCAAATGTTTTGCTTAAACAAAAACATCAAAGAGAAAATCCATTTCCCTCCCATATTGTTTCTTTTACTCTAAAGCCTGCAAAGATGCAGAGTCCTGCAGTGTTTCAGCTCCCTTCCTTTCTGGCCAAAGTCAGTGACAGACTCGGGAGGTACTAGTGTACTGTCACCTGGTGTTGTCTCAGTGTTTTCCACACCTTTACAGGCTGTTCATGGCATTGCTCACAGGCAGTGGGTGCTGGAAACTGCACAATGGGCGCAGACACACTGTTTTCAGCACAAAGAGCTGCAGACCTGAGCCAGTGTAACCAAAATCAAAAGCAATCTTAACATGCACGTTCTGAACAGTCTTCTCAACATTTTTAATGCATGCCTTTGGAAGCCAATCTTGAAACTGTGACAGGAATATTGTACAGTAATATTATCTCTATGAAGAACAAAGCCAGTGCTTTAAAAATAAGCTGGTTGGTTATTTTTTCCTTCTATACCTGTTTTGGTCAACACCTGATTAAGACCTGACAAAATTCTCAGATTTTTCTTATATGAATAATATAACTAAACCTTCATCTATTTCTGTCAGGTGAGTGGATTACAAGAGTCAATGAAAGTTGTGATTCATTTAAAGATATATGTAAAGTCTATTCAGACAGTGGAGTCCTTCTCTTTCTTTTTCTTTCCTTTCCTTTTCCTTTGCCTTTCCTTTTCTTTTTCCTTTTTCCTTTTTATTTTTTCCTTTTTCCTTTCCTTTTTTCTTTTCTTTTCTTCCTATGGTATATGGACAGGTGTGGAGTTAAAATAGAAACCAGCTGGTGTTATCCTAAACTGCTTCTCCTAATCCTTCAACAGTAACTGGTCTGGGACAGCAATGTCTCCAGTTTATCTTAGTGGAAACATTATGTTGAGCCAGATACTATAAAGATTTTTTTTCTGGAAAATTATGACTCAGATGAGACTGGAAAATTCATTTTCATGATTTAAATTTAGATCTCCAAAAGGAAAAGATCAGGGGCTAATCTTTCAAGGCCTCTCTCCCATAGTTAGTCCTTAGTCCTGAGTGCAGAAAATCATTACTCAAAACCCTGCAGACCTGGTTATTTTGCTTGGATATCTGAGGTGACATGAGGATTTTGAAGAACATGACAACAAAGGTGGTAAATTCGTGAAATCCTTGCATAGGAAATACCAAGGTGATGCCTTTGCCCCACTTTTGGGACATAAAATTCAATTACCTGCTGACACTGAAGATGTGGCATTGGCTGACTGCTGGTAAGCCCAGCAGAGAAGCTGCCACTTATTTTTCTGTATTAAACCTTATCAGGATTTTTTTTGGAGCACTTAATTTTTGTAAAGCTTTTAAAACACTTCAGCCATTTGAGGATTCACAGCATGTTGAGCATAGAAAAAAAACTGTCGTGAAAGCAGAATACCAGGAATAGCGCAAGGGTCTCGCTGCATAGAATTACATGTGTCTTCTCAAAAGCATGAAACCAGAGCATAAGAACCTCTTGGTCATTGCTCCGGGTTCAGCAAAGGTGCTTTTTAACCCCTTCAGAAACTTGCAAGGTTCATCCTGGCATTGGCTAGTTTTTTCTCCCTCAGACTCTAGACTGAAGGGCTGTCCCAGGCTCCATAGTTTTTATTAGCTGGAATTTATGCATATGCTCCTTCTTTCATGGACATGTAGATAGTGTTCATGTCATAAATAACTAGAAAGCAGGCGCAAAATCAATATGTGGAAAGCTGAGGCTTAAAATGTGGTATAATGTTGTAATGATCCCACGTAGGGCAATAAAGAGCTCTGGCACTGAACTGGGGA
The DNA here is from genome assembly GCF_017639235.1 of Corvus kubaryi. Classification (NCBI taxonomy): domain Eukaryota; kingdom Metazoa; phylum Chordata; class Aves; order Passeriformes; family Corvidae; genus Corvus; species Corvus kubaryi. The sequence continues at coordinate 12,085,206 of NW_024581127.1, forward strand.
CAAGGTAACCAGAAACTTGGCTCCTCCAAAAGAGCAAGGTGCTCAAAACAACGAACACTGAAGCAGAAGACAATCAAAACCAGATTGAGATTCACTGAGATGCAGCAATAGATCTGTCAAGTCCAGTCATGCACACAGCCAGCCCCCTAAACAACCTCTGGGTATCATTTTTGTTGGAGTGCAGCCACCAGCTGCTCTGAGCCAACAGCGACCCCACTGCGAGGCTCTGCTGCTGACCTCCAATGCTTTAATTCCTCTGCATGCATATTTTAACATTATTACAAAAGGTTTCATTTACAATTCACAGGCTGAGCAACAATGAGTACATTTCATGGAGGTCAGCCTCAACCATTCCTCCTAGTGATGGAATTATAGTTTAAACAGCTGGAGCATGGTCCCAGGAGGGACACTGGGATATGGTTCCTTTACAGCAGAATAAATCCATCAGGCATATTTCATGTGTCTGATAACATTAATAGTTATCAGGGCTTTTTAATATTTAATGAACTCAGTTCGAGGTTGTTTACTAGAGAAGGAGCAATCAGAAAGGTGATCACAGTCTTTTGATCTCTAATGACAACAGCAAAACCCAAATCTCAGCCAACGGGGTCAGCCTCCCTCTCTCCCCATGCCCTCCTGCTGCCCCTGTGAGTTCTATCAGAAGAAGCTAACTCATTCACGACCTGTTTCAGCTTCAGAATGTGCAAGGGTGTTTTTAGTTTTGTGGTTCAAAAGTTAATAATTTCCATGTTTCCCACAATTTAATAGAGATGCCAGAAACTGTCAAATAGCTTTCAGTTTAGTGATGGAGAAAACGGGAAAGGAAAGACAACTTGCAGAGCCATAAAGCAAACAGTGTACTGCTAAGAGGAGCCAGAATGAGCCTGGGTGTGCTAATGAATGTTATGTCCATTAGCACAGAGCTATCACTGAATGTGAGCTTTGGCAGTGACTCTCTTTACTAATGGCCTTTGGTCTTAATATTGCCATCATATGTTCCCTTTTTAATTTTGCTATAATACCCAGTTTATTAGAGATTAGAGGATTTCAGCCAAATAGCAGCTTGATTTTCTTGCTTCCCTCTATTTCAGGTCCTTATTTTTATCATACTTTATCCAATTTGGTTAGACTGAGAAATGGAAGAAATTGTTTATAGAGGAGACGTGTAGTGACATCTACTTCTTATTCAGAGGTTTCAGATACCTCTTCTGTGGTGGAGGATTTTTGTGAGCACTTAGGATTAATTTTCTTTTTATCACAGCAAGTGTGAAGTCACAGACTTTGGCAGGTGAAAGATGTGCAACCCACTTCTCGGCAGGATAGCCCCAACCAGTGTGAAGAGAAGCGTAAGAGACATAGGCTGTGTTCCTGCAGAATAAGAAATAGAAACTGCAGCTCAGCTCACCACTGGGGTGTGGGGTGAGCATGCAAGTCCTCACATGCAGATTCATTTAAATCATTAAAAGGTCTTCTCTGGCCCCCAGGAATGGCTTATACTCACTTAAATGAACGTCACTTAAACTCACAAACCTATGATGTGAGTCATCCCAGTGACATCATTGGCCTTGGCCGAGGCAAATATGAAGAACCTCTTAGGCCTGGTGTGCTTAGGAAAGATATGGGAACTGGAAGTACCTCCACAAGAGATATCAACAAGACCCATATCTCCATGTGATTACCAATGTGCAGTGGACTTGAATTCAAACTGAAAAGGTGCAGAGACAGTGCATTAGTAGGATAAGTGGAAGTGGAAAGCCTCTTGTATGAGTGGAAACAAGTTGCTTCTCCTTTCTTATAATCTAAAAAACAATAAGGTTAGGGGAACAGGACCACTTTCTGCACTCTTGAAGGTGGGAGAAGGACAGACAGGACGTAGAATAAATGGTTTCTGCTGGAAGAAGCTGTTGAATGCTGAATAGAGAGTCCATGAATGAATAGATTTGGAAATTAAAAGCAGAGTAGAGGTTAAAAGCATGTAAAGGAGTGAGGATCTGGAATAAGAAGTAGTAAGAGTGAAATCATAGCTTGCTTTCAGATGGACATTGATACATTTACATCACTTACACAAGTAATTGTATCATTGTCTGTAGTGAAAGTTTGGATTTCATAGCCTTAGAGATGTCTTTCAATCTTATCCTTGTGAACAAATGCAGATTTGGGAGCTGTGTCCATGTTCCCTTCATCTTGCCTCCCTTCACTCAAAATCTTTATTAATAACTACTTCTGAGTTACAAACAAGTTAGCCCAGGGTGACAGACTTCATTCATAATTTTTTTACTTCATTTGTCAGCATTCATCAGAACAGGTTGCATCTCTGGGTGAAAAACTATTAGCAGATAACCCAGGGTTACCAGTTTAGAAGAATGAGTTACTGTGAAAATTGGTGAACTATGTGGAGAAACACACTGCATGTGAAATCCATTAAGACTGTTCACTTGCAGGTTTCACGTTTTTTTTTTTTCTTCCTGTTACTGTTTAGTTTTCAGATTTTCTGTTCCTTAAAAAGTGGGGAAGTAAGCAGCTGGTGGATTTCCTGAGAGGCAGGGATGCTCCACTGATGAAGTGGTGTCATTCTTAGCGAGAAAATCACCACCAGCCTTCACCTTTTAAAAGAAATCATTTTCAGGTAGAAGCACATTTAAAATAATTTCAATCAAAGCACTAAACCAGAAGCAGATGTTCAGATATGACTTAGGAATATTTAACTACTTTGGCAATGAATGCACACAGATTGTTTTTAACAGACACTGGGTACCTCTCCACTCCTGCCCCCTTTTCCTTTTGCCTGTTAATGACAAATGGTTAAATAAAAGGCTCAGCTGCAGTTTCATTAAATGACAAATATAAAGAACAGGTAAAAATACCTGCTTGGTGGAGGAAATGATTTAGATTTCCAACAGGATCTCATGTCAGATGCTGATATTTGAGATGTGCCTGCAAAGGAGCTTCCACTGAAACATCTTATTGCACAGAAAATTAATGTTAAGAAGAAAATCAAGTTGTTCCTTTTTCTTTCTCTTCCTTCTTTTGTTTTCTTCAAAACTTTCTAATTAATATGCTTTAGAAATAATAAAAAAAAAAAATCCTAAAGGACAAAGGACAAGAGACCTCTCTTTGGGAACTGAATCTGCTCTGGAACAAAAATTGAAAGTAATAAAAGCTGAAACTAATTTCCAGATGGAATAAATTGGTTCCAGGGTTTCTTGAGATTTTGGCCAACATATTGCACAGCTGAAGCTGAACTTGCTAATTTTACCAAGCGAAAATTTCTCAACAGGTACCCACTTCCCTTGAGATTCTGTCTGCTGCTTGTGCAATTCTTTTTGGACTCAGCTACCTGTTTCTCCCTGTCTCCAAAGGCAGGGCACACATCTCACCCAGACTGTCACCAGCAGTTTCTCGGGGTTACAGCCTGGCAAGTCTTGACTTCCCTGCCTCGCTTCAGACTCACCTAAACAGTCCCTGAACCCTGTCAGCCTCCAAAGCTGGGCAGCCAGGCAAGTTTTATCTGATTGGGGCAGGGTGGGTCTGGTTTATGTATTGTTTAATTAAGTGTAATATCCTTGACAAGGTGCCTTATTGACATTGCAGCAAATTAAAGACCTTATTATGCAACAAACACTGTCATCACTCAAGCAAAGCTTAGTTCAGAGGGGAAGTTTGCTGGAGAAAGGCCCACAGTGTGTGAATTCACTGTTTATCTGAATACCTCCATGGCAGCATATGGAAAAATATTCTGGGGTGAAACTATGAGATTTGTCTCCACATTTTGCCTGTTGCCCCTCTGCTGAGATTGCCAACACTGACTGTCCCTATGATACAAACACTTCTCCAGAAGAAAAATCCCTTCTTTGTCTCAAGGCCAGGTGTTCAGACATGGCTGCATCTGCATTTGAACCTGTCATATGTACAATGGGGTGGAAGGTTCTGGTTTTCCAGTCAATGCAGAGTACTTATTTTTAAAAGAAAAAGCCCTTGTTAAAGTACAGCAATATTTCCATGCCATGGAATTACAGGTCTTTCTCCTTTCCAAGAAAAGAAGGGGAAAAGGCCTTCTTAAAGCTTTTAAAAACAATAAAAACTGTTTGTTTAATAAGTGCTCTTTTGCAAGCTTGCCAACAGCACAAACCATATTATCCAGAACAGTCATCTGTTTAGGGTTTCTGATGTTAAATAAAACCTCAACCAAGCACAAATGTGAGAATAGGCTGGAAACACTGCACTCACTTGCAGCTTATTCTCCAGCACACAGAGCTGGAGCTCAAGGATAGTTTACTGTATAACCTGGAAGGCCTCTATCAACCACCACTAGCACTCAGTTCCTGCCTATATGCGTGATTCATGATTTGTTTTGCACGGTATATTGAAAAAGAAGGGGAAATATACTTGTTTCTAGACAAAGCATCTACCTATGTTATCTACAATCACTGTACCCCAGGTTTTGAGGTTTTGGCTAATACAAGGTGGTCCTAGGGAAGATATGTGCTAGGCAGTGAGTATGGGTTCCCTAATTGCCCATTGGCCTCTAGAATCACAAGTGGCTTTATAAAGGGTTGGCCTATGCTGAAGAAAGGTTAGAGAGTGACAGGTTGTATCCTGGGAATCTTGCATGTTCTACAGCTCTAGGTAATTTATAGAGCAATCTATCTCTGTGGATAACATTCGTCTTGGCTCAGAGTAGGTGCTTCTCATGCCACTCTAGAGTATGGCCAGTTAGAGCTGAGACTGACTATCAGTGAGCATCTCCTGCTATTTCTGGTTTTGCATATTTTTGAAATTCATCTAACAACTGCCTTTTAAATATCTTTATCATTGCCCAGTGGAGATTATTTTAATTCATCCCCTGCATAGCAATGAAAACCACAGGTGATATTCTCTTTATCTTGATGAACTAACCCCACCTCACACTGTAGCCATATCACTGTGGCAGAGCAGCCCTCCCAGAGCACAGAAGGGCTCTCACCCTACAGTGCTGGCATGCCTACTCATGCGTTATTTCTTGCTGGGGTAGAAGGAGGCTTTCTGTCTCCTGAAACCCTCTTGCCTCTGCTAGCCCTACCTGACAGACTCCATCACAGGACAGTTCCTGGGGAGAGGCATACCAGTCAGCTGGGGAGAACCACTGTGTGCTCTCCTCCTCCTCCCCACATGCCAAGAGATACTGAACAGGAAGGATTCTGCCTCTGACAGCATCTGACAGCCCTGATCAACAGCTATTGTTTAAAAAATATATTAATGAAATTATAGTTTTCTTGTAACAATGCTGTCTCCTCGAAAAAGAATCTACAGAATATGATCCCATCTGCAGCCCCCTTTCCCCTTGTAAAACAAAGCAAGAAGGGAGCTTTGGATGCTTTGTATTCTTGGAGGACCAAATGTCACACCACTCTGGAATAAGCTGCAAAAGCTGTGGAGTTTATTCACCCACAAAAGCCATTATTTTCCAAACAGAATGGCACATGTAAGGGTAATATACATGTCACTAGGAAGCAAGAAGTTTGTTTACCTTGCTGAATACAGAATTGTTTCCAGTTTAATGGGTTTGTGTTAAAATGTTACTCACTATATATATATATTTTTTTTTTATTTTCTCCCATCAACCACATTACAGACTGATTTTTTTTCCACTAGTGAGGGCAAAGGTGATGCAATGATCCACAATTTTCCCTCAAATATGCAATCCATATTTTATTAACCAAGTAAATTATTTAAACATGTTCGCTAACACACATGCCTCCTCTTATACACATGCCACACATTCCTGCCAGTGTAGCCTACCTAGACGTAATGAGATGCTCTTCTCTGGATCTTTTTGCCCAATCAGACTGTAATTAAGCCTATGAAGATGCAGGTAAATGTGCAAGATGCCTGTTTAATTAAAAACTAAAATGAGGGTTTAAGTATCAATTTGTGTTCTATTCAATTACCTGCAAGATTCGTAAAGCAACTTTACCTTCCAGTACCATTTAATTAAAAAAAAAGAAAAAAGAAAAAAAGAAAACCAGCACAAAACTGACAGTAAGCCACCCTAAATTCATACTTCCATATGGTATGGCTACTTCTACATGCAGGAGAAACAGAAAATCCCATGAAAAAAAATGTTTGCATCAAATCATGGAGGGAAAAAACCTAACCAAAACAAAACACATTGCTGTCAGAACACAGCAGACTGAGTCAATGTATAGCTTGCATATGGAAACAATGACATGATTGTTTACTCATTGGTTTAATGATATTCACTTTCTCCTAATGGCAATGTTGAAAATGTGAATGCCAGATGTTAAGCCTACAGCGCAGAAGCGATGAACACTGTAAAGTCTATAGAAAGGAATTTATCCTGACATCAAAATATAGTGTAACTCTTCAGTTTATTAATGCTGTGGGTTTTTTTTTTAATTTATAAAAAGAAATAGTTTCATGTTTGCAGTTTAAATTTCCATATTTTATAACAGTTCAGCAACAAATTTACATATTTCCTGGAATCTGCAGATATAAAAGCGGTAAAACACTCCAGGCATTATTAGATAGTAGATTATAACCCATTACTATTGTTTCAATTAGCAATGTAAAAGTGACCTGCAGTGTTCAGATGACCCACTAATGGATTTAAATGCTTTCAAATATTAATGCAGGTTTTCTAAAGATGAATCCCAAACCCATTATTCCTGGAATAACCGTGAGCTGAAAAGCTGGCAATGATTGTGCATTATGTGGAAAGGCTCATGGTTAATTAAATGAATACCTAGCATTACACTGTTCACTTTAGTGCTACAAAATTATTTCTCATTGATTTTTACATTCTGAGCCTGTGATTCAATTTACTTCTGCAATTTGTGTTGTTGTGTCAATAAAACAGAACTGCTTGAAGATGGAAGCATTAGAGAGGGATACATACATTAAGACCCAATGAAAACCATAGTTTTCTTTTTTTTGTCCCTGCTGAAATATCACTTGTAGGCATCGCTTCGTTATGTATTATTAATACAATTTTTGTTTGTTTCCATCTGCTCTTTCTTCATTTTTATATTCAGGAGCTGGAATGTTAGTGATTACTTAAGGGTGAGTAGCTAATTTTTCAGTAACAAGTTCTCCTACTATCAAGAACAAAAGCACCATCAACACAAGTCTGTTATTTCATGTTAAATGGACTAGAAGGATTCAATTCATCAAAGCAATCATGCTGGAGATCCAGGGAGTTTTAATTTGGCAAATACATGAAGTTAAATTTTTAAGTAAGTTATCAAAATGGAGAATTCTGAGAAGTGAATGCAGAATCAGAATCATTCCTGTGTGGTTTTTGGGAAATGCCCATTCTCTTTGGTGTACGGAACTGCCTGGAAGAAGGGGTACAAAGTCTTTCCATGGAGATGTCCACTGAGGAAAACTGATGCTAGTGAGCTCTCTGGTGGGTTGCAGCACTTCACTGCTGGTTTTTGGGATACTTTTATTGTCTAAAGAGGGCCTTGTGTGCTACTTCTGCATGTTTTCTATGATCAAGTCAATATTTCTCTCAAGGATCTTTGGTCTTGACCAGCTGTGAGTGTTTGGAGAACACATGTATTTTACAGTATCGGAAAATATTTTAAATTAATCCCATTTATGCTTGTCTTATGCTATGTATAAGAAGAATGCAGTAACATTTTCCTTACCTTTCTCTTGGGACTTTAGGTAAATTTGTTCTCCAGAGTCAGAAAGAATTGATAATGAGCACTGTATGTCAAACTCTAAGCCCTCTACAGCCCTAGTCAGATAAGGATCAGGCTCCACAATGAGTTCGGATAACAGTAAGATCATCACAGAAATGCACTTATAGATCTGCTTCTGTTGCATTGTACCTAAATGAGTCATCATTCATTCATGGTCATTATTATTATTATTATTATCATCAAGTTTTTTGAGTGGGTGTGTGAATCTCAATTTTCTTACATTAGAAGAAATGAAGAGTAGTTCCATTAGAGCCAGCGAAACTGTAATGATGTAAAACCAGTGTAGGTGAGAAGATAATCAGGCCCACACTGTTCATTGTGTGACACAGTCCTGTAATCACTTACTTGCATGAGTAATGCTGTCTTCAGGAAGTTCACCGAGTTCAATTGGATTATTTGCATGAGTAAGTATCCCCTCATGTGTGTGCACCCTATTTTCATATGTTTAATGCTTCCAAAAGGGAAACTAACTATAAACCAGCATCGTGAAGAAACATAAGATATAAACCACTATAATAAACCTGTAAAAATTGAATTGAATTAGAAATATTAAAAAAAAATACACAAAAAAATCAAAGAGAACAGACTTGGTTTTGCTTCAGGGCACTGCTTTTCAGAAACCAGAAGGTGTGGCAGAAAATCCTATTCAAAGTTAGGATCATTATAATCTCAGATAATTAAATGGCTAGGGAGCTGTTTTGTGTTCACCAACTAGGACAATGCATTCCAAACTAAAACGCACTTATGTGTAACCTCACTTAGAGCATTAGCCATTACTTGAACCTTGACCATGAGCACTCAGTGTGACAGTAACCAGTTTTGCATCCAGAGCCAGCTAAATGAGGATGCATGTTTGTGATATGGATTAGAGAATCTTTATGATGGCTGAAAAAAACAGAAGGTTTGCAACTGGCTTAACTGGAAAAAGATCTGGCTTTCATTACAAAAGGTAAGCAGTCCTGCACATGATGAAAAATTTCCTGTGAAATGGGATCATTCCACCAAGATTCTTACAAAGGAAGAATTTCATGCTATGCCATGATCTGTAGGTAAATACTACTTATGTACTTTGTGTTTTTAGTGGATGAAAATGTCATTTATTCATTAAAATGTGAAAAAAATCTCCTAGCCACTCTATTCCTGTAATGAATTAATTCTCATTTTATCGCTCTCTGGAATGCCATTTCCTTTTCCTTCCACTTAGCAGAAAAAATGTAAATACGATTATTTCCCCCTTGATATGTTGTCCATTATGCTATAAAATACAGTGAACAAGCCCTACTAGTTTGGCTTGTAGAGAGTCACTTCCTGAGCCTGAAGTGAGGAAAGCCAGCTGTACTGAAGTAGCACATCCCTCAGCTGTAAGAAGGTGGTGGTGGATGGGAGATGCTGTTTCAGGAACTTTCATGGCACAGACACTACCATCCCTTCACAGATAGGATGATGAAGACAAAAGTCCCGTTAATATTAGTATCTGTTTTCCCTAAATGAGAAGTACAGGGTTTGGATTCAGGAAATTGGGATTGAGAGGTCTGACCAAAACTGATAAAAGTACCAAAAACCATATCAGAGGGAGGATCTAATATTCTCATGAATTTAATAACGCCAGCTGGAAGCTGCTGTGTGGGGACCTTAGGCCAGTACCTTTGTGCCTGGTTCTGGACTTTACTGGTGAACACCAGTCAGTAGAGATTATGAACATCCATTCCCCTCCAGCCTGGATGGGAAATAGGGAGGGAAGAGGATTTTTTCTCCTCTGGCTGTGCACACTGATGAGATGTCTTCCAACCTGCTTTCTTTGGTGTTGCTGTTAGGGAGAGATATGAACACCAAAATCCCGTGCAGGTTCATTCACTTCTGCTTTGTAGATGATGAAGCCCCTGTTCAGACTTTGTGCAACTTCATCTCACTCAAGTCTCCAACACTGAATTTCACAAAGTTGGAAAGGTTGATCTAACTATAAGAATTTAACATTGACCACCTTTCTTGGCTTTTTTTTTTTTTTTGGGGGGGGGGGGCGGGGCAGGGTGTTGGGTGTTTGTTTGTTTAGCAGTAGACATTTTTTCTGATATTCCTTCACAAAATCCTGTATTTCCTACTCCTTGTTTTAAAAAGAGAAATTTACCAAGGCGAGACAAGAGAATTTGGTCCCTTTTAGATATGCATGTGCTGTGATTACAAGCATTCAAGATTAAATTACATGAACAGAAAAACAAATATCCTGTGTAAAAGCTATTCTGTAAAAGCTATATAGTCTAATTAGAAAGACAGAAACAAAAATCATTATGGCAATAAAGAATTAGAACACAGTAAAGAATATAGATTTTAGAAATTTATTGTAGGCTACCAACACCGTGTACAGATTATACAGCTGTGTGGAAGTAATTTGGAGAAATATTTACTTACCAATACATTAAGTGTAACTGTTTAAGGCAAAGAGTATCCTTTAGAATTCTGTATTTTTAATAACAAATGAAGAGAAGTCTATTGTTTGGACAGAGGACATAGGGATTTTTACAAATTAGGAAGCTCAGATAGCAGTTACATGTCCAAGATTTATTATTAATTTGGAAAAATGTAACTGAATTTGGAAGAAATTCTGGAAAAAAATGAAAGGTACAGGATAAAAGCTTTTTTTATACTAAGATAAAAAAAACTGAAACGGCATTTTATGCAAAGCTTGAAGCGAATTCAGATCCTTTGTTATGGTTCATGTATTTTCAGCTTCCCACATTTAATCATAACAGGCTCCTTGTGGTTTAATTATGATCAGAGTTCTGAAGATGATTCAACCACTTGCACCGAGAATTTGACTTGCATTGATCAGAAAAAAAAAATCTCCAAGTCTTAATTAACCATTTAACTGAAAAACATTCCTTTCCTGAGACACTGCTTTATGCTGTGATAAACTAAAGATGTGTAAACTCTGAATCATAACCTGGGAAATACATATAATAGCTGCTTACAGGCTGTAAATAAGATTGCAATTAAAAATGTTGGTATGAATTTAAGCCCTTTGTACACAAGCTTTTACACGGATTTCATTTGAGACTGAACCAGATTTGGGGAAGAAGTGGTGAATACATGATGTGTATGTTTAGTAGACCTCACATGTGGATATTTGCTATAGGGCAGTAGTCCCTGCAAAAATAAGTGTGGGTTTTTCAGAAGGGCTCATGGTGCACTGAATTCTGTGGGTCCAGAGGGAGGTAGCTGCTGAATTCTTGTGAAAATCCCATTCCCCCTTCATGAAATGTCTTGACTACAGCATCAGTGGGAATGTAAACCCTCTAGGTATTCTAATTTGCTCTCAGTATTTCAGCCTAAAATGAAGAAAGTCTTTTACCTGGGACAAATTTCGCAGTTATAAGAACAGATCCTAAGACTGCTTAGACTTCTAGCTCCATGACCAGTTTTAGCGGCTTGACAGAAACAACTGCAGCTAAATTTTGCCCTTGACAGAAAAAGAAAAAGCTTTTTCCCCCACTTACATAATGCAATAAAGAGTCAAGATGACTGAATCTATTTCTAAGGTCATCACTCGCATAGAAAAACCTTATCAAGTAGATTACTTGAAAGGTGAGAGTGTGTATATATATATACACATATATAGGTGTACATATATATATATGTGAAGGTGTACATATATGTATAGATAAAACTCGACCAACAAAAAAATGCAAACAACTCTTCCATTTGACAATTAAATTCTAGTTCACTTGATAATTTCAGCTTTAAATCAGACTAGATTAGGAGATAATAAAAACATACCTGCTTACTAACATGAGGAAATTCAGGAAGTAAAAGCAAGTCATTTACATAAACATTGGATGAACTCACACATGCATTGACCCAAACTTCATATTAAACAGAACTGCAGATAGATACAGAGCAGAGAAGTATAAAACTGAAAAATCTGTTCTTATTTGTATGCTATTAGAATGAAGCTTTTAACAAATATTGCCACTTCTGCTAGTCCCTAAACCTTAACAATACTGGATGAGAATTCCTGTGTATGCTAAGATCTGTTCTTTGTTAACCTTTAATTTCTTCAATTTTCAGTCTTGTTAGAGATTGCCCAACAGAACTAATCCAAAGCATTTTGTACTCAGAAGTAGCTGCTGGACATCACCACAAATTCCCACCTCCATGGAACTCTCAAGGTGTCACGTTGTAACGACTTAATCAAGCGCAGATCTTGAAATCCCAAAAATTCATGCATGCCTTTGAAAGAAGGCTTAGAAATATGCATTTAGGAAGGAAATGCAAAATTTGAAACAATTCCAGAAAATAGTTTTTAACTTAAAAATGAAATAAAAGTCAGCTGAAAATTTGCATTGAAATAAGTGTGCAGCAACCTTGTTTGAGATAAGATTAAACTGCTGTAATGCTGAAATTTATTGTTGATAAGGAAGCTTAAATGTATTACACTATGCTGTATTTTGCCTCCCTTTCACTCAGAAAGTGTATTCATTATAATAAATTCACACTTTACTATGTAAAATTCATTTGTATAGCCAGAAGCTTATAAAAAGAATATAGACTAAAGAGCAAGTTGCATAATGAGATCTAATCTATGTAAAATAAGTCCCAGAAGAAATGTCCTTTACTTTGATCATATCCCTTGAAACAAGATCCCCTGCTGGAAGCCACAATAAAATGAGAGCTTGGGAAACTCGCCTGGCAAGCAAGTTACGTTTTTAAAAACAAAAGTTCGCCAAGCCCACCAACCTCATGATCCCAGACAAAACGTAATTAAGGCTAACAAAATCTTTCAGACTCCCTGAGGCTTAATGGGAGAATAAAGATTTTTTAGGACTCACAGTAGGAATCCTGAGCTCTCCTCTCTGCCTCTGTGCAACCAAAAACCTCAGCTTGCTGCCATATGCAGGAAAAGACCCAAAGTCCATCCAGAGGCAGCTGGCCACGTGGAGATCCCTCCTCAGCACACACACGTGCACAGATACAGACACACACACACATCCCATCAGAGGACTTAGCAGCCCTTCTGGGTTACAGACTATTTTAGTGCCTCTGATGCACAGGGACAATTTCGGAGTTTTCTTTGCTGCCAGCACGGTGGGTGAATCACCACCACTGGGAGATTATAACGTTAAATTAATTTTTTAAAGTGCTTTGCTCTTGCAGGATGAAAGGTGTTATGCAAATATAAAATGTCCCTATCATGAGCTGAGAACTTAGAAGGACACATTGCAGTGGCCATCAGTGTAAACTAGCAGCAAATAGTATCCTGTGCCTGAAGGGGAAATGCAAAGAAAACCAGTCATTTCTTCAGCAACTGTATTTCCTTTATATGGTACTTCAGTCCTTAATACTAAGAACCATTTTAGTCCTGAAACAAGATATAAAAATCGTTGCTTATCAGGAAAACACTAACATCTTAAAAAGGAAATTAAATCATTAATGTAGAAATGTACTCTTTTCTTCCTGATGTGGCAGGCAGCCTGGGAGTGTTATTATAGAAACACACTACTTGAGCACCCTCAGTGCACCCTCCAAGGTAGTCACAGATGCTGGGTGTGCAGCAAGACAAGGGGCTAAAGATGGGGGGCCTCTACACTTCAGAAGTAAAGGTGTTGGAAACAAAGGACTCTCCTGCACATAGAGAAGAGAGCAACCAATTTGTTTTCTGTAGCAATGGTGAGCTGAATTATTTTCCAGTCACCTGTCTGCTGTGCCATGCACTCAGGACAGATCAGAGGGAAGTGATTTGTCCTGCTGTCCTGGTTAGGCTGAACTGGTCAAATTTCCTGCCGTTTTCTCACAGTGGTGTCCCAGCATGCTTTGATTAATCATATTCAAAAACTGAGTTCGGCAGCAGTTTTATTCTGTCTCTCTTCTTTCTCTGACCATCAGGAGCTCTGTGTGGGAAGAAGGTGTTTTCCAGCAGTGAGTTAGCCATTGCCCAAGCTCACAGTGGAGCTTGAGCTTCCTGGTGTGCCAGTGAACTGGTGCAGGCGCTGCCTAAAACATGCCACTGCTCCAAGCCCTGAGGACATCAGGGATGACAACCAGCTTCTAAGGCCAGCTGGAGTCAGGGAGCGCAGAAGCTGGAGAAGGCACCTTGTCTTGGCCTGCAAAACTTTCATAATTAATTATTGCTTGCCCCTTGTTTTGGTCCATTTTAATGTCCACAGAAACAGCTTGTTGGAACAGCTGATCACCCACAGAAACAGTGTTGGAAGAGGACTGGCAGCACCTCCTGTGTCCTGCTGGGATCAGCACCAGAGTACGTGGTGCAGGCGTGAGAGAAACCCACTGGTCCCACCACTCCCCACCCTTCCCCAGAATTACCTCTGACCACTTCCCACTGTCCCAAACGGACCTGCACTGTATTACCAACCTTTCAATAAGCCAGCCTGCCCCCATCTTTTCCCTGCCCTTTCCCTTACCCCTTTAGTGCAGAGGAGCAGGGTAGCCACAAAGGAACAGAGAAAAGGTCTTTGCTGTCTCTCTGCCACCAGTACACATGGGAAACATGTTCTGTCCATTTGTGCTGAGATGGTGAAAAGTAATAATTGTTTCAGTATTTCTCTAATAGCTCTTTTCCCTGTTTGGCTTCATTTCATATATACACTAACCAGTTTACAAATATTACTATCAAGGCTGACTTATGAAAAGTTTATCTAATGTGTGACTTGCTTTAAAGACTGTTAGAAGAATCACTTCTGTGTAATAAAACCTCGGGAATACACAAGTGATCTTAAGAAATACAGTATGACTGTTGTGTGGTTTCCCATTGCCTTTGTAGTTTCTGAGACAGTATAACATTATTTAATTAGCTAAAATTTCCTCTCTCTTGAGGATGGAAACTCAATGAAATGTCAACAATGCTGTCAGTCTGCTTCGGGCGAAACTCATTACACAAAGGCTCGCGATAAAAATAGTCCAAGACAGATTATTTTGTTGCAAAACATAGGCCCACACAACTTATGCCTCAGAAAACAGATGTGGAACCCACACAAGTGCTGCATTTTGGGGGTTAATGGGACTATTAAGTTCTACCAGGCAATTACAGATGTTGCGTGCTTTCACTGTTCTATATTTGACCAGTAAAAAGAAAAAGACTAAATGCTGTCAATGATTTCTCAGAGGCTGATGAGGGATATTTTTACATCAGTCAAAGGCTGATATGAAATCTATACCTTTGCTTTAAAAATTCACCTTTTCCCATCACTGAAAGAGTGAGCAGAGATTTCATTTTAAGTAAAACCTGACAAGGAGAAAAGAAAAAAATTGTTTCATTTAATCTGAATTATAATTGATATTTCAGAATACATGTGCTCATTACTAAGCATAATAAAATTTGGCATTTTCTATTGTCAGAGGATTTATAAAGGCTAAATTTCTTGATTTATTTAAATAGACAGATAGGAAAGAGCAAACTACAAAAACAAGTGCTATATACTGAAGGCATGTGAATTACCTCCTTCCCAAGGATAATGCAAATTAGAAGTATGTAAAGCTTTGTCTGCACCTGGGATCTTTAATGAGGATAAAGAAAAATCAGACGGAGATTCTCCTGGGAAAAGAGAGGATCGTTATTTGAATAACCTGCAGTGAATTCTAATCAATGCAACGTGACTTTGAAAATGAATATGGTTTTTCAACCCGCTGTACATGAGCCATAATATTAATCATAACTTCATGGTACAGTAAAGCCCATGACAAATGGTTATTCAGTGGACTAACAAAAAGACCATTCATAGTGGGAGGAAGGTAAGGGCATATATAGAGTAATTTATTTTTGTTTTGTTTGCAAAAGCATCTGTCTAACTATACACATATACCTATGCATTTCTGTGAACATACATATGTGTGTGCACACACGTGTACCCATATGTGTGTGCCCCCAGTTTAGCACATAAGTATGAAATAGGTTCATTTTCCTTCAGGAGTAACATGAGCAAGCATTGTCTGTTCTTGTTAGTCTTCAGAGTGTTATTTAGTATTACACTCGTTAACACAAAGCTTGAGATAATTTTTTTGAAACAGGGTTTTCTGGATGTATTAGTCATGTATCTTCCGGTGTTTGAAGCCTCTACTGTGCCTCTAAAAGGCTGGAGGTAATTTGTGTGTTCTTTCCACTACTAAGCTTTGTTCACACTCCTGTATTTGTAGGAAGGGTTTAACATAAAGCATGGTTCACTGGCTGCAACGTAGAAACACCATGCTCATTTATTTACCTAGAGCACAGAACAGAACTTTTATGTATTTTTTCCATCTCAAGAATTAAAATCAATAAACTTTTTGACATTTTCACTATTAACATGTTTATATCAGCAAAATAAGCTGTGTCAAAAATCAGACTTTCAAAGAAACCCCTCTGAGGAAAATCAGAGGCATTTTGCAATGTATTTTAAAGGGTGAGTGCATATTTTAGCCAGAGGGTTATTTTTGTGGGATCCCGTGAAGTAAATATATTTTGTTTTGTTGATGTGATGTGGTGAGGATGTTCATATATAAGCAGTAAATTATGGCAAGCTATGCCATAAAATGCTGTGCACCAACATATGTGATGAGACTCTTTTTCTTCCCCGCGGTATCTATCTCCCACTTGCAAGTGGCATTTGTTACCTTTGCCTGTGGGTGGATGCTCACTGGAGCTCTGGCCAGGCGGGGAGCTCCAGCAAGGTGACCTAGCCAGCAGCGTGGAGAGGTTGGGGTTGTGTAGAGATGGTGACCATGTTTGTACAGCATGTGTGTAACCACATTAATAGATTCACATATACACTGAAGTACAACTGCTGCCTGCAGCAGCCCTCAGGCAAAAGCTCAAGAAGAGCACAAGGGCCTTGAAGGTTAAGCTCAAGATCTGTCAGTCTAGGGTAAGAAGCAGACTGTAGAGCTAAAGGCCTTCCACTTGCAACACCTTACCACCTAACCTTGGACGCTCAGACTGATAGCACACACTTACCATGTATCAGTGATCTGGGGGAAGAGAGGCTGTCTTTCCTATACCTAAAAATTCAGTAGCACAAAAAAATTAATAAGAGCAGATCTATGAAAGAGAGAGTCACTGTGGCTACTAGCTGACCATGTGCTCAGAGTGCAAAAACCTAGCAAAATCCCTGGATGGAAATACTATGGGATACCTAGCAGATGCAGCATCATAATGTTATCTTTGCACTACTATTTCTTTTGTAAAATCATGTTTAAAAAACCCCAAAACAAACGAGCCACAAGTTCATTTGGATCTGTTAAAGGAAAGTGGTGGCTGCCGAGCAGCTCAACATGGCTAGCTTCCCAAACCAAAGGGTAAGGAGTGATTTGATCAGAGTGTGTAAAGATCTTTTTGGGCAGGAGGTTGAAGAACAAGGGTGTTTAACTTAAGAATCATCTAGAAAAGAGTTGAATTTTCACCACTTCAAATTTTGAAAAGAAGACTAGATAGCTTTCTAGAGAAGATGCCAGGGTTTCTTGGAACGGTGTGGGTGTGATGTAAGAAACATTTGGTGGAATTTTATGTTCCAGGTTAATGAAGTAGTCAAAATTGTGCACAGGTTCTTTTAGGACTATTTCTGCCTTTGCCCATTAATGCTGGCCAGTTTGATGCCTATTCTGTTTCAAGACAGCATGGTGTTCCCATAGATTGAGTCTCTCCTGAAGATTTCTGATGAAGGATCATGAAACATAAGAGTAGGTCATTCTGTGGCTGCAGAGAGGTACCATCTCCCAGTACTTCTCTTGACATTATCCTTGATCTTATCTGGTTTGACCCTGAAGCTAGGCTGTTATGGCTTGCTGCAGCATCTGGGAAGACACGGTCTCAGTGTTGCTGTGCTTTATTTTACAAGGTTTCTGATTTAGTTGCATTTCGTGCTGTGAACTTAAACTGTTGGGTTCTGATGCTTATTTT
This sequence comes from Corvus kubaryi, assembly GCF_017639235.1. Lineage (NCBI taxonomy): Eukaryota > Metazoa > Chordata > Aves > Passeriformes > Corvidae > Corvus > Corvus kubaryi. Next base: position 12,102,792 of record NW_024581127.1, read on the forward strand.
TTCTTATAAATGACTGTCTATGAGAAGAGAATAAATAGCTGAAGAGGTGGAATAAGCTGCTCTCACACTCCTCTTGAAGCAGCTTGAAGGAGCAATAAGTCAGACCATCTTCTTGCCATGGACATAGTCCTAAGCCACTACTAAGCTAGCCAGATCTGAAACCTGAAATCACTAGGGCTAAAAATTCACTGTTGGGGTTCAAACTGACTGTCCCACTTTCATATTCTCTGTCTTGGGAAGAAAAGTTTGGATATAATATCTATGCTAACTATAACAACTATACTAACCAATGCCATTAAAAAGACTCTAAGATGATTAAATTATGATGCTCACAAACTTGGATCTATCTAAGCCTAAGTAACTGAAATGTTGATCTAAATTGTTTCTGGTTTTTAACTATGCCAGATCTTTGGATGCTTATGGTACACATGATCTTTGGTTATATGTGTCTTCAAATATATAACTATATAATTAAATCTGTCTTGTTTCTTACTGTTAGTTTTACTTAAACCATTATGGAAAGTTTCATTGGGAATTAGACTTGGGTTCCCGAAAGCTACCTGACATTTAAAAGAAAGAATAGTAAGAGTTGTGCATATCAATCAATCTATATAGTCTTAATTTGTGCTAGTGGATTTATCTTTAATAAACTAAAGAGTTTTCTTCAAGAAGTTTATTTTCAAAGCAGTTTTAAATGCATCAGTTTAGGAGTGATCTCAGGAAGTGCTTCCTGTGTATCTGCTCATGTCCATCTTAAAAGCAAGAATCAGCACTGAATGAAAATTAATTCAACAAAGAATAAAAATTTGAGCCCAGTGAAGTCATAGATAGTTTAGACACTGAATTTAGTGGAGTCAGCATCATCCATGAGTTTTGGTTGCATTTTCACACTATTTGAATGTCATAGGAGATGCTGAAGTTACACAAAGAGAAGAAGGAGTGCAACAATTTCCACACTAACAGAGGGGGCAGAGAGGAAAGTTCACCTCCATCCACCAGAGAAGAGAGATATACTTTAAACTTCTTTTGCTCCTATTTCATAGTGGTTTAAAATGCATAAATATTTTTCAAATTCTTTGAACGGGTGTAGTTATAGATTCACAGAATAACAGAATCACAGGATTGTTGAGGTCGCCTGGAGGTCACCTGGTCCTGTCCTTAAGCAGGATCACCTAGACCCAGTTGCCCAAAACCATGTATTCAGCATCTACTGGATTCACCAGGATTCAGCCTAGTTAGCAACCACCCTTGAGTCTGAGTGAAAGAAATTCTGAACAGCTTTAGAATGCAGAGATGATCTAGTGCCTTTTCTCCTATCCTACATTCTAACTTTGTTGTTTCCTTGAACTCATTTCAGATGTTCTTCCTCTTTCAGCATTGCAACAGATCTTCAGATTCTGTTTCTGGCACTCAGATCTAGTACCAGAAAACCAGAACATCACTACAGTGGTAATAGTAGCCAAAGTCCTACTTAACCCTGATCAAGCTTCAGCCCTGCAACTGTTCTCTGGTATTGCTTTTAACTTTGTCCATTTTAAGATGCCATGGTGTGTGTGAGCTCCAAAAAACTTGCATAAAAGTGGAAAAAAACTGTGATACCTATTTTTTTTGCTTCTCCAACATGAAACACTGTTAGTTTAGGCACAGAAGCAAAAATTGAAATGATTATGGGGATGGGATGTCACATGGAAGTAAGCTGATAATCTATATCCTGGTAAAATGAGGGTGTCCCCAGTTTCTCCTTCTACTGAAAGAAATGGCCTCTCCTAAACATTGTTCAGACAGCTTGATAATTGCAGCATGAAATGGAAAACAAACTGCCATTGATAAGAGATATGATCCCCTTCCTGTTAACGACAGAAAACTGGCAGGATCAGACCCAAAAGAAACAGCAATACGAAGATTGTATGTCTGATTTCAGTCACATAGAAGGATTATTGATTTATAATAACTTTATATACTGGTTACTGAAATGAAGATCTGGCTCATGGTTCAGGTGAGGATGGGAGGAAAGTGATTACTGTTTTATTACAGGCCTTTCCTGTAGATGTGGGGTGTGGAAATAATCAGGGCTGATCTTACAGGGAGCGCAGCAGATGCACAGCATCTGGTCTCTGGTCTCCAAGGCTACATCTATACTAGTAAACTAAACAGGCTTAGGACATGTTTAAGCACTGCTCCATGAGATCTATACTGTTTAACCCTTCCCCCTGCCTCTGGAGTTTGGCTCTTGCCAAACAGCACTATGCATGTGCACAGGTCAGCAACTGCTCCCCAAACACAGTGGGGACAAACCCCCTTTGTTCTAGGGGGGAAGAGGGTGAGACAGGAGCAGCATGAGCTGAGCTGAGCAGTACAGGGCTCAAGGTCAGAGGATGTGCCATCATTCATTCCATTTATTTCAGTAGACATACACAGAAAGAGTGTCCTGACAACTATTTTCTGACCATGCTTAAGGCATCTCTTCACTTTCTCACTTTCTATTGAAACAAAACACATAAACAAAGTATTTTTCCCAAAGACAGAAATACATACTTAAACAACTTCCCGCTGTCCTCCTAATTATATGAATGAAGACCAATTTCGATCCCAGCTCTGGTCTCTACACATATAAGAAAACTCTTGTCTACAGCTAAAGTCCTATAGCCACAAAGCAAATTCATGGAATCTGGTCTTTAGCCAGCTGATGACAAATTTCCCTGCATCCAGTGCCTAATGTGGCCACCATTTGTTCCCTGATACACAGTGCTGGGACAATATGAGTTTTCCTCTGAAATGTATATCACATTTGTGCTCTGACTTCAATGAGATGGACCTCACCACTGGCCTCCTGAAATCCAAATTTATAACTCTGGGGGTGGGTGGTCTTAGCTTTTTATTATTATATCATAGAATTTGGTTTTGTTACATTTCACTGTAGTCTCCAAGCATTTCCCATGTTGAATAGACTAGTAAAAGGGAAGTCCCTAGTGGGTTTCTTAGATTTTTTTTCTCTTCTGCTTTTTGGGGTTAATTTAATCAATTTTTTAAAAGGGATATTTAGATTTTTACAACTTTTTTACAGAGGCAAAAATGTAAACCTATTTCCACATTGAAGAAATTTGGAAGGTACCCAAGATTTCCTTTCAAAGTAACATCATCAAATAATTTTCTTGTGTATCTGAGATTTAACATTTCAGATTCTGTCCCCTGCACCTTTTATTGTTCCTATTTACAGTGCACCTGAAACACATTGTGTAATTGGCAGAGAGCCCAGATTTTCCATTTAAGAACAGTTTGATGATTTCACTTTTCCTTTCTCTCTCTCTTTTTTTTTTTTTTTGAAAACAGCAGGTGCTCTACATTGTAAACAATGCCAGTCGCCATAATATTATTAGCTTTTGCATTTTTATTACATTTTTGCCTCCCTACATATTTTAAACTTCATTGCAAGGCATTTTTGGCACCAACTCAGAAAGCTTCTTATTTCATAAGGAAGATGGATACTAGTGAACATAGTGCTTTGTTGTCATTTATAATTAGAAATTGTAAGATTTACTTAATCATTAAACCACCCAATATTTGTGGGTTTGTTTTTCATTTTCTGTGTGATACATCCACATCTGTCCCATGCAGCACATTAATTTGCTTTTCTGTAACATGGATTTTTCAAACATTTAACCCTTCTCTTTGTATGGCATCAAAGTAATCTTTTATAACATTGCTTTTCTCCTCGCTGTCACCTTGCCTAAGATCCTGTAAACTGCATTTCAGATTTTTCACAGTTTGATGGGTCAATAGCCAGAACTGACATAGCCCAGTGGTTCTGCAATTACTCTTGTTGTGTACTGAGTTTATATTCCATTGGTTATTAAAAATGTGTGCAAACAAATGGAGTTGAAGAAAAACAAATCAGAAATTCATTTCAAAGGAATCTTGAAAAAAAATCAGCACAATAAGGACTCCAGAAATGCAAATAACACAAGGCAAGAATTGTCTTTGTGTACAGGTTTTATTTTAATGTGTGTGTTTACATTATTTCTAGATAGAGGACATATCACTTGAAAACAGATTTAGGCAAATGTCATATGCAATAAATATTTATTGTTAGAACTATTTGTGGTTTCAATGAGGTCTTCATTAGCAAACAAAGGGAAAAAAAATCAAGGTATTTTCATGTTTATACAGCAAGAATGTCTTTTGCTAAACTGCATTTTGAGCTACATTTTTTTTCCAGATCAATTCAATAAGAGAAAGCCCAACAGAGAACAGATGCAATATAAGAGCAATAAAGGGAAGTAAAAAAATTAAAAATCCTTTGTTCTCCCTGCAGTACATCCGTAAATCTATTAGTGTTATTTTCCTTTCTTCTCTTTTTTGCATCCCAAGCCAGATCTCAAGTTCTCTGAAGCAATCCTTAATCAAGCTCCCCAAAGGCCTACGACTGCATGCAGCAATTTCTCCCCTGCTCTCAGCACAGATGTTTCGAGCACATTCCATTACACCTACATGCCATTACAGCTAATGGCTTATTCTGATGAAGAAAGCTGCTTTCTGCTCAGTGCAGCAAAGGGGAAAATAGCCTCCTGTACATTTCTCCTGTACACTGCAACAATGAAATGTGGGGGCAGGTGGTACAACAGAACTCTCTAATGTTAATTACATACTGTATTACCCCCAAATTTGGCTGGTCATTAATTATGCTAATTTACCTTCCTGAAAATTAGCACCACTCATGTGAACATTTGAGCAGTTTTTAGCAAAATTATCTACAGAATAGTGGTTTGTAAACTTAAACCTTTTGAACCACCCAGATACAGGATCACAGTGGCTGCCAGACGTGGTGTGGAAGGGGGACCAGGCTGGCAGGCCAGGGACCCGCCAGCGACGGTGGCCCTGTTACACTCTGCTCTATGACCCCGAATGCATTGTGCCCACCTGCTCCCTGCCTCTGTTTCTGTCCATGGAAAATTATACCTACATCTCACACAGGCTTAATCTCCTCATGTTTGGAGAGCAGCATTTGATTCATGAGCTCCTAAAGGATCTTTTCTGCTGGATAACACTGAGCATCAGATTCCTGGAAAAACTGGAGATGTCAGATAAATGATCAGAATGTTTTGCTCAGGCAAAGAATATTTATCCATTTTTAATTTAAAAAAATCCTCAAACAAGTCAAAATCTTCCTTTGGAATAAAGAGGGGAAATGAAACAGCTAAATATTTCTGTGATTCTATAGTGAATGTAGATAAACTCCATGACCTGCTAGAGAGGATGGTGTTGTAATTGCAAAGTTTAAAGAGAAAAAACTTCTTCTAACTCCTTAAAACTGTCCAGGCAACCCTGTAATGATTTTTATATATATTTAGATTACATTAGGTCTCTACAAAGAGTGATATAGTAGCTTCAAGTGTGCCTATCGCTATAGATTGATTTTTTTTATTTAACTGTTCATAAAAAATTAATCTCTGTCTTCTTCCAACAAAACCTAAGATTTTATCATATTGATTATGGGCCTAACAAAGTAAGGTATCAAATTTAGATTCAATTTGTTTTCCTATGAATTAAATACATTAAATCACTTTTTACTCATGTTGAAATTGATTGAGTTTCAGAGTTAAACAAAATATCTTCTCTACATTGTGAACTGTCTTCATTTCTTCCTCAAGGCTGCTGTTTTCTTCTATCCATCTCCAAGAAGCCATCATCATATTAACATAGATGACAATCTGGCAAGGAGGTGCTGATCAAAGATAAATTTCACACTCGCACTTCGCATTTTCTAATTACACCATCTGTGTCAGACTCTTTCGTGGCAGTTCTGCCCAATCTGTCAGATGCTGCATGCCTATGGGAATGCAGAGGAGCTGAGAAAATCGCCTCCATTTCCCCCACCAGCCGATCCATCACCCCAATCGGAGCTGGGTGGATATATTAGTCTAATTGGTACTGGAATGAAGGTTCCAGACTGCATATGAGATGAGGTGTTCGGGGGATGCAAGACATGAGATTTACAATTTGAATCATATTACAAGGCTTGCCCCAGCTTGTTTCATAGCAAGCTGAGAGCAAGCCATGCATGCAATATCAGCATGTGGAGGTGGAAAAAAAAAGGAAGAAAGAAATGAGGAATATTTAAAAACAAATAATGAATGAGGTGTCTCCTTTCATTACTTTTGGCTTCTCCAGACATACAAAATGTAAATTATTACCAATAAGTTCACATGAAATGAATTTATCTTTGTATTAGAATGTAAGGAAAATAAACATAAAGTATTATATGCCCTGAACTACCAGAGATGGCTAGATGTATTCTAATCAAGTCCTGATCTATTAAATCCAGCAGCTCTATCAAAATAAGGACGGCCCTTTTACATTAAAAGTGTATTACTTTCTATCCGAGATTAAGTCACAGAAGGTGAAAAGTTGCAGCTTTTCTAGGAAGGCTGACATTTAAAATTATCTACTTTATGGCTCAAATTTTTTCTGAGAAATTAATCTCAACTTTGAACCTGTGTGTAAAATATTGCAGACTGCTATTCCTAGGTGCGATCAAATCTGGTGTAGTAACTCTGATTCCCTATGCAATCACATTTGAAAGTGAAAATGAGCTGCACTTCTGGGTGCATGAATAGTGGTGTGCTTGTTTATTCTGGGGTCTGCAAACCCCCCAAAAAAGCGAGTGTAAAAAATGCTGTGACAAAAGAAAATCTGGTAGTGCAGTAATGCAGGCTACATGCAGAAACTGTGAACCACATCTAGGATACATGTTCTTTCGTGATGTTTTAGTACATTTGTACACACACTATTGATTAAAAACTTCACACTTCTTTTTTGTCTAGACAAAACACACACCATGGAGACATGCTCAAGTTCATCTCACACATCTGTGATGAAGTCTGGGTTTGAACTGAGGTTCCCATCCTTTTTGGATGTTGCCTTCAGCATAAAATGGGTCCAACTAGGGGTTATTTAATGCTTTTGTATTTAAAAGGAGAGGGAGCAAAAAATTATACACCAATTAAAGACCTCTATTTTCAGATATGAATTTCTGTAGGACACAAGAAGCAAGACGCAAGCACATTATCAAGCACATTTTTTGGTGCTCCTACCTTTGGTTTATTTAGTACAGCGCCAAAGGCGTCACTGATGCAAGAATGTTGTTGGTCTGCAGCCTCCGCAAAGCAGCGCTACCGGAGTGCGATACTTTTTAACACCCTTTTCTGCATTCAGAGTGGGCTGAGGAAAGAGCTGTTCAAATATTCATAAAGGACAGAAGACAAATATTTGGCAACTCCCAACATTTCAGTGCTAAATCATTTAGTAAACACAGGCTAACAGCATTAACAGAAGATCAGACAAAACTGCCCAGCACCACTCAGGGCTAGGTCAGCTGAAAGTAACCTTAATGCTGTAAATCAAGATTTTACTGCCACGTATTTGACTGAACTTGTGTCTTTACTTGAACTTTTGAATTTTTCCCTTTCAAAGAAATGTATAAGACAGCCTCAAGGTGGAATATGCCAGAATGACTCCACTTCAGAGGCACAATCAATGAACAGCAATTATCTCAGATATATTTGAGCTTTTTATAGACAAAGACCTTTGTCTGGGTGGGTGCTGTGTAACATAATGTGTCTGTACAGGCTACTTCTCTTTCCCCTGTGCATTTTCATTACACTAGCAATTTTTTCCCCCCCAAATAGCTATGAACAGAATTTCAATTACACTTATTCATGAGTGTGCAAGGCTCATCCCTGCTTCTGTGAGCCTTGCATACGGGCTTTGAAGAGGAGACTAGGAGCCACTGAGAGGCAGGCAGGTGTCTGTGCTGGGGACGGCACAGGGACCCACTGACGCTCTTGAATTAGAGAAGGGTCCACAGCCTCCACAGACACAATTTGCAAGGGGTTAATAGCCAGTAAAGGCTGCATCATGCTGTGTTATACACCTCAAGGTGTCTTCCATGCGGATCTCTGTGGGGCTGGCCTTAGGCTGCAGAGCAGGGTGGTCTTCCCTGGGTGCCCACCATGGGACCTCATGCATGAGCACTGGTGGGAGGATGACCAATGTGCTGAGGAGCAGCCATTCTCTGCCAGGTTGACAAGCTTCTTGTTCCTATAATGTGAAAAGAAAAATAATAGCAAAAAAATCTCATGGGTACCCTAAAGTATCGTGGTCAAAATTCAACCTCTGCTGCCCTGCATTGTGCTATCCCTATTCCTCCATGCATTCTTCAGAGCTCTCTGCACAACCCTAGAATAACAGACTTATAGAATCCCTTAGGGTAGAAAAGACCTTCTGGGTCATTGAGTCCAACATTTCACTGAACACCACCAAGTCAACTAAACCACAGCACTAAGTGCCACATCCAGTTATTTCTTGAACACCTCCAGGAGTGGTGACTCCACCACTTCCCTGGGCAGCCTCTTCCAACACTTAACAACCCTTTCAGTAAAGAAGCTCCTTCTGATGTTCAATCTGAACCTTTCCTGGCACAGCTTGAGGCCACTTGTTCTTGCCTTGTCGCTGGTTACCTGGGAGAAGGGATCAACCCCCACCTGGCTGCAATCTGCTCTCAGGCAGTTATACAGAGCAATAGAGCCCTCCCCGAGCCTCCTTTTCTCCAGGCTAAACAACCTCAGCTCCCTCCACCACTCTTCATAGGACTTAGTCTCCAGACCCTTCGTCAGCTCCATTTCCCTTCTCTGGACATGCTACAGCACCTCAATGTCCTTTTGTAGTGAGGAGCCCAGAACCAGACACTGCACTTGAGGCACAGCCGAGTACAGGGGGACAATCACTGATCTGGTCCTGCTGGCCACACTACTGGTGATACAGGCCAGGATGCCACTGGCCTTCTTGGCCAATTGGGCAAGCACTGGCTCAGGTTCATCCAGTGTTGACCAGCAGCCCTAGGTCCTTTTCTCTGGGCCACTTTCTAGCTGCTGTGCCCCAAGCCTGTAGTGCTGCCTGGGGTGCAGGACTTGGCCTTGTTGAACCTTATACTGTTGTCCTCTGCCCATCAATCCAGCCTCTCCAGATCCCTCTGCAGAGCCTTCCTACCCTCCAGCAGGTCAACAGTCCCGACCAACTTAGTGTCACCAGCAAACTCAATGAGGGTGCATTCAATTCCCTTGTCCAGATCATCAACAAAGATATTAAACAAACTGGCCCCAATACTGAGCCTTGGAGAACACCACTGTGACTAGCTGCATATGAGATGACCAACAGGATGTAACACCACTTATCACCACCCTCTGGGTCTGGCCATCCAGCCAGTTTTTAACGCAGAATGCACCTGTCCAAGCCTTGGGATGTCAGCTTCTCCTAATATCACCCTGTCTTTCCCCCTATGTCACATGCTGTCACCCATCTCTGGCACTGAGCTCACAGATCTGTGGCCAGGCAGAAAAGGCATGGCCTGAGCTCACTCTGCAGCCTTTTCTCTCTGCAGGGTCTTGCTCAAGTCTTGCTTCTTCCCCTGTTACCAATATCCAGAAAATATGTGGGGGTTTCTTCCCTTTGAGACAGACATTGCTATCTTGGGTTACACTTGGCCAATGATTCAAAAATTATTGATGACTGGCAGGGAGACAAAGTCAGTGCAGTCATGAAACGATGAGGACAAAGCACCTACAGATAGAGAAAATCAGATAAAAAACCCTCTTGCTGGAGAACTGCATGACAGTATTGACAAGGTGAGAGCATATCAGAGAAACTGGTAAGAATATAACCATCATAAACAGCACCAGTTAAACACCGCAGGGTGAAACTGCGCCAGTGCGCATAAGTAAGGAGCAACTGTTTGTGAAGTGGGAGAAACTGTAACTGCCTTTTGTATGAAAGGTATCTGTGCAGCCAAGGACATATTGACGTGCCTGGAAAATCCCCTTTTTTTTTCTGCAAGAAAGCCCAGGCACAAACTGTCTGCAGTAGGAACGCCAGTGAACCTTCAGGCAAGTCTTTCAAAACTAAACAAACACAAAAGAAGAGATTTGCTTGGCTGCTCTTTTTTTTTTTTTTTTTTTTTTTTT
>NW_024581127.1:12112907-12355153 GCF_017639235.1 Corvus kubaryi
TTATTTACAACCTTCCACCTTCCGTAACTACAAAAAAAAAAAAAAACACAAAAACAATTTTTTTTGGTTGGTTTTTTTTTTTTTTTTTTTTTTTTTTTCTCTTTTTTTTTTTTCTGTTGCAAAGCCTGTACCTGTTTTTTTTAAAAACAAAATCTGGAGGAAAGGCCCTGGTGTCATCAGAATGCTGATACCCCCATCACTGACATTCTTCCCTAAAGCCATGTGATGGTGGTATATGGGAGCTATCCTGATTTCCTGAAAATACATGATGTTCTTCTCCAGATAATGAAAAGCAGATTTACTCCTTCTGTGAACTTGGAACAATCTGCTCAGACAAGTGACAGAAAAAGCCACTTCTACCGTTTTCTCTTGCTACACAGGCTGGAGGCTCAATCGTTCACACATTTTCTAAAGGATCACTAGCAATCCTTATCCCTTCCAACTGCCTGAGCCCCGGGGAGTCCATGGTTTTGCACAGGTGTCATTAAGGACCGTCTCTGGATACAAGGGGCAACAAGGCAACTGAGCTTAGGAGGACTTTGTTGTCGGTGATGATGGCAGGTAAGAGAGAACAAGGACTTGCGATTAGAGAAATCACTCTATACTTGTAAACCAAACACACTTGATATGAGAATCACTGGCAGGAGAGACTTGGCTCTGTTCTGTGCAGCTCTTGCAGGCTCCTTTTAAAGCAGGGCTATGCTTTCAGCAGAGACAGACAGGTTTTTAGAGCTCATACAGCTTCACCCAGTAAGTGTATGCATCTTTGTGGCTGAATAAATAAATATCCACTAAAGGAACCTGGTTCAGAAGAGTAAAATAATTAAGAAACATGGAAAACATTACTGCCCATATTCAATTAACAGCTGAAGTATTGTTAGAAAGATGGATCAATCTGGAATGATCTGACTAAAAGCAAAAGTTTAGATAACTTGTCTGATAATGGCATGAGCATATCCCATAAATGCCCAGCAATTCTATATCATTAAGCCTTCAAGGACAAGCCTGATTGATGGCAATGTACCTGCAGGAAACAGCTCAGATGGAAAAACTCCAATGTGTGCCAGCAAAGTAATTACCTGGGATGGTGACTACGCTATGTGGTCAGATAGGGACAGGACAGATAATGCAGTGCTCTGAGCACGGCCCTGGTTCCCTCTGCTGAGAGGCAGCTCCATGCGCCAGCTACTGAGGCACAGGGGATTCTTTGCTTGCTCCTCTTCTTTACTTATTCTACTGAGTCTTCAAGGTCACTGTGTCTGTCTCATTTCAGTATATCTGCACTACCTTACATGGCAAAGGAGCCCATCTTCACACTTTGTGTAGCACAATAGGAACTGTTCCAAATACAAGCAAATATCAGATGCACCAGAAATTAGAAACTCAAGGGGTGCCATCTCCCCCTTGCAGAAGCATGTGAGTTGTTTAACAGTTAACATTCACCAGCAATGAATCTATCCTCCTTATTTTTTCTTTAATCTCTGTCTCCTGTTACCATTCAGCACAAGGACTAAAAATAAGTACGTCACAATCATGTAACCCAATCCAAGTAATCAAGCACTCCTATTTCAGTAATGCTTTTTATGTATAAATATTTCAAGAATAAAGATTATTTTTGAGCTCTCGAGTGCTGAAATGTAATATTTACACTTACAAAAGTAATACTTGGGACAAAAATTCATCAAGTGAGTCCTCCTTCTCAGCTTCCTAACCAATGGAGGCTGTAGTTTCTTTACCCTCCTGAGAAGAATGCAGCTTATGGGGAGGGGGTAAGGATATGGAGATGTAAAAGACCAACAAAGATTAAGTTAGTCTGAGTTTCAAGGCATAAGAGGGTCTTTTCCTATCGAGTGCCTTTTTACATGCAGAATTTAAAATTAAAGAAAAGGCCCTGCTTTTTATCTAAACAATTTAACTTGGTTTTAATTTGATTATCTCTTGGTTTTTTCCAACACGATATTTACATTTAAATCATTGACAAAAGTCCTCTCCTGCTGGTTTTGCTGGAAGTGGGATCTGTTCCAAGGAAGACATCAATACACTTGTACTTTATAGGCTACCTACCTGTCCTTTAAACAAACTGTGATGGAAAGCAAAAGCTGACCACATTCAAGATCTTGATTTTGTGTCTTGGACCCATATCTAAAAAAATTACCACACAGATTGAACAAGCAAATTAAGAACCAGTAGTTTTAATTGTTATTATTTACAGCATGTAGAGTATATTGATGTGAATAATTTGCTTCAGAAGATTATTTTTCAGGGAGAATCAGTCATATATTTCTTAGCTATGTTCTTAGTCATGGCAAAAATAAAATTAGCAAAACAATTCTGAGCTTGCTTAAGCAAATTCAGACAACCATGACAATTATGTCCTGAGCCATCCAATATTCTATAACATTTACAGATCACAAGTGACATCCAGGGGCTGCCAAACAAGGCTGACAAGAAAAGCTAAGGGTCCATCTAAAGGTCCTTGCTGGTACATGCAGTTCCTACATGTGGTGCCTTGACCAGAAGTCTGGAATTTCAGAAATTATTTCATGAAGTGAAAGAGGGATAGTTACCTTTTGCTGTCTAGGACCAACTTTCAAACACAGAGAGAAGACGTTGAAAGAGCCAGATGTCATGTGAAGAATTAATTGTGAATGTGAAAAAGATGGTGAGTGGGGCATAGTATTTTGCATCAGATTTACAAAACTCAAGATCAATTCAATGCTCCAAGACAATTCATCAAATATAGCACACAGCAAAGAAGTATAGATTAACTTCTGCCTCCTTTAAAAGTCACAGCAAAATGCCCACTGGGTTTATGGGGCAGGATTGACTGAACCTGGTATCCACCATATTCACAGATACCTCATGTAAGGCTCTTCATACAATACTGAGTTGCTTTCTGCTCTACTGTAGGTGATGCTTGCTCCAGGAAAGGTCCAATCACATGAACATACAAAGTTTAGCCCACAACAGGCATGATGCTTTCCAATGAGTTTTATCAGGTTATCTTGAGCATTAATAGCAGTATCTACTTAGTCACACTAGAAGTAAGCAATTGAAATATACAGAGTGTTTTTGCAAGCGAATTTTACGAAAAAATGTGGCAGAAAATTTTAACGTATTTGTTTCAATGTTTTCATCTGTCAGTGTTTGTCATCCTACTTCTTCACCTTTCATTTTCAGTGGCAAAATAGAGTGGGTAAAAAAAAGGCAGAATGTGCTGCTCTGAAAGGTATAGTATAAAAATGAGTTTATGGTGGTTTATTTTTCCTTTTTGCACCATCTGTATTTCTCAGATTCCCCTTGATCGGCTTGCCATTTGTTAAAGAAATTATGCTTTCTTATTTATTGTTTCATCAAGGGTAAAAAGGAAATCATTCCAACTCCAGAAGCCATAAATTATTAGTGTACAGAAAAAGACTGAAGTTCAGTGTAGATTTCTACACAGGATTCTTGGTGTTTTTTACACTTAAAAGCATGACAACTGCTCAGAGAATCTGGAAACATGGAAAGGTGATGGTATCTTTTTTCCATGACTGAAGGGAAACTTTACAGCTATGTTTGATAGTCTTCTGGTAAGACTTTTGATGCTGACATTTGGCTGCTCATTCCTGAGTTTACATATTCCATGGTAATGATCCTTAATCCTTCAAGCCAATGATTCAAGATAATATTAAATTAAAAGTAATAAGTTTCTCATAATGGAAAAGAACATCCAAGGAAGCATTTCATTTGTAGTATTTGAAGGAGAGGAGCGATCTGTTTAATGCCTTGACAATGATAAAATGGGGACAAACAAATTCCATGGAACAGTTCGCATGAGCCATTACCTACATGCGTAAAAGTTTTTGGGATGGACCTCTAGAATGTGACTGGATTTCACTGCACTAAAATCATCAGAAATCATAAAATCATAAAATATTCCAGTAGAGATGTCAAGACAATGACTGTTACACTGAAAGATTTTTCCATGTTATTCTCATTATTTTTCCTTGTGACAGACTTTATTGAGGCTATTTATTGTTAACACATGGTTTGTGAGTTATTAATATTGTGCATATATATGTATATGATTCCTGTGTTATTGCCCAACATAAGTAAGATTTCAGTGGAAAGACAGACTTGGAATTTTAAATATTGAATTCCAGATGTCTTCTCAGTAGACCTTTTCTACACAAAGATGCTTTATGCATTTACAGTTTACTACCTGGAGAGAAAAGAATTAATATAGGGGTTGCACATGTCCAGTTTCTATGTCAAGCTCAGCTGAGGAAATCAGTTCATACCACAGCTGGTCCAAAATCTATCACACTTTTACATTTTTGGCAGGATGTCACCTTAGGCACTGTAAATGGTGTATGTGTGCTATATAATTATATTGTCCATGGATTTATGCACCTGTGTTGCATATTTCATTACATTTTCTTGGCCTGCTTATTAGGACTACATTTTACATTCCTAATAATACGATTCAAATTCTACCAAATATGAAACACTGACTTTCAAGCAGAGCTAAATGAAGCTTAAGTAATTTAACATGAACCAATGAAAGACAAAAGAATTACTTCACTCGTAGGCAAGGTCATGAGGTTCCTCTTGCTGCTCTTCCACCCACATTTTCTTTCTTTCGTTTGTAGAAAAATATGAACCAGAGAGATGTAATTTTAATCCTTTTATTTGCTGACAATGCAACAGAAAGCTCATTCCTCTTTTTGGGAATAAAGTGTTAATGGGATGTTTGCAGGAAATCACAATGAGCTTGGAATCTTTTGAGGAATCAAATCAGAGTTCATACAACAAATATCACATGTATTTTGTTGTTTCTAAACATCAATTGGCCGTATAAAAAGTGTAATAGAAAAATTAAAAATTTGTGATTACAATGACACAGAGCGTGTGCCAACAACTCTGTGGATGGCTTTTTATCTCATTCCCTTAGTGAAAACAGTTAACTAGGCACTGGTGAGATATTCTGTAACTGCGCAACAAAAAGCTGGCACAACTGCCAAGTGTGGCATGCCAGATGTGTGAATACATTCTGGAGAGCAGTATCAGCAGCTCCAACAGAAAGCCATAGCCATTAATCTAGAGACCTCTGGGAGTTCAGGATCGTGCTGTAAAACCTAGACCCTGCCAAGACTGCATCAGATAAAGCCATCAATGCATTGTAAAAAAGACACAAAACCTATTTCATGGGCTGCACTGATCAAGCAATTACAATCATTGACTACATTAAGCAAAGAAACAGCGGGGTGCCCTATAAAATTGACTGCCAACTTGAATAATCAATAGACTCCATGTAGAGTAAATTAAATAACTGAAAAACTATTTGGAAAAGCTGAAGTTAAAAAGCCAATCTGTAATCCCTCATCCATGGAAAAACAATCCTGCATCCAAAGGATTCTTTTTCTTGCTTTCATTGTTGTCTCTGGGAAATACAGCAACAGCAAACTAAGAAATTCTTTAACTCTCTCATTCACCGGTTAATAATTGTTCATTTAACCCAGGCATTCATAATCAATGTATGCATTAGTATCATACCTCCCAACCTGCCAGGCTTCAAACACAGTCCTAAATTGCAGGGCTAATACTCAGAACAAGGGAACCCAGAGAAATTGTATGTACTCCAGGAGGCTTAAAATGATACAGTTTCCCTATTACAAGGCATACTCAATTTGGGCTGGCTTTCCTGATTATTTCCAATGTAAACCATTTATAGCAATAGCCATAATTTTGCAATTGATAGTAGAATAGGTTGGAAATGTTATAACGGAGAATTTTTTTTTTAACAAAAGATGCTGATTCATCAGAAACAAAGGTCATGGAAACAGAATGCACTAATTTAAGAGCTTTTTTTGGCTCAGGAGGGCAGTTGACAGAGACCTTCCCCTCCCTCCTCTCTGCAGGTGGAAATAATGTTCTCCCCACCATAGCTGCCCAACAAGTCAGTGGCTGGAGCCTGTGCTGGCCTTACAGCATTTCTCCAGGAGAGAAATCTGAACCCAAGTGCTGAGCAAGGACCACCACCCTGGATTTCCTCCCTTCTGGACCTCAGATGCTTTTCTGAGAAATATTACAGCTTTTGCGTTTTGAATGTAAAGAAATCTAACAGATTCTGTTTTGCTTTGTTTTCCCAAAATTTTTTGAAATTTGGAGGAGTTTTCGGGTTTGCCTAAATGGCTGTAGAGGAGCAGCCTGCAGTGGTGCTGCAGAGCAGTTCCTGTAGGTCTGCAGCCCCCCTGAAAATTGCTGGAGTTGGGTAGGATCTGTCTTTTACTGCCTGCATTGCACTGTCAACGGAGCTAATCCAGGCAACACTTTGGACAAGGACCACTGACTGCAGGGTCATGGGTGTTTGGAGGCTGATACTTCCCCTGTAGCACTGGGACAGCCAGGGACATATTGCAAAAGGACACCCAAGTTACCATGCCCAAACAGGTACCATTCACTTTGTTAGGTCTTCCAGGGCACTTATGCCTGTGCCTTGCCTGTAGGAAGAGGAGCCAGCTATTGGCACCTGAAGACTACCAGTATCTAAGAGTGCTCACTACTTTGTGCCTCATTACCAAGTGGAACACCAGCCTGAGCAAAAGCAGAGTGTCAGATTTTAACTGCTGTCCGAACTGGCCCAAGGACAATTTCACATGTCCACAGGTTTGACTGTATCACCTGAATTGGTTCAACACTTGGCAAGAAACATATTGCAGATAGGACATACCCCAAAAGAACAGTTCGACAGTATTAGACCATCCCATATGTCATGAAGGAAAGACATCTGTAAAGCCTCAGTTAATGGCAAATATTCTGATTTTATATCTAAGAGAAAAGGAGTACTTTTTAATTATTGCAGCAAAACCAAAAAATGTCCCTTTAAAAAAATTGTGCCTTTCATGCCTATGTGCATTTTCTCAGTTTTCATTCCCTTATTTTGAAAGAAAAGTCCCTTTTTGCAGTGAAAATATATTCTTTCTTGGAAAAAAATAAAAGCCTTCTGCTTTCATTCTAAAAAACTAGGAAATATCAAAGGCAAAGCTGCAACATATTTTGCTTTTCAGAGAATCTGAAGAAATGTGATTTAGCAGTTTTTCCAGTGGTGCAAATATTTTTTACTCACCTCACACTAACATGTTTTTTTTGTATATGGATAAATTAACACGTAAGCAAGGGTGTTAGGCTCTGTACCTACGGTAATAGCATGAGCTGGGTTCTTCACTGACAAATGTTTTCTTATTTTTTTAGCTAAAACATAATGTAGAATTTAAGATTCTTTCAGTCTGGTCTGCAGATTAATGGAAAACATGAAAAATTGAAATTAACTCTTCACTGCACACAGTTTTTTCACGGAGTTGAAAAAGTACTTTGAGAATTTATTCACTA
This sequence comes from Corvus kubaryi, assembly GCF_017639235.1. Lineage (NCBI taxonomy): Eukaryota > Metazoa > Chordata > Aves > Passeriformes > Corvidae > Corvus > Corvus kubaryi. Next base: position 12,120,282 of record NW_024581127.1, read on the forward strand.
CATAATCAGAATAAATCTTGGAACTGTCATCATTACTGAAAAATAGGTTTATAAATTAAGGCATCTGGGAAATCTATAGGGCATTAATTCATTATTTGTGGGAGTTTGTACAAGCATTTTTCTTTCTTGGTACACAATAAATAAGTTGACAATAAACAGATTGGGATAATATTACGTTCTTTTTCACCTCCTTAAAAAAACTGGGGACAAACCCTCTGAATATGTGCGTTATAAGTGAACTCACAGTAACTACATATCAAACAAAAAGAAATATGATGAACTAAAAGTGATTATCTGTCACAATAACATTTTCCAACTTGTCTGCTGATTAGATGGTAATGCTGCCCATAAAAGCGAAGGAGGGGGGGAAGCATTGCAGAGGACCTGATAAAACATCCTACCGAAACCTATTGTATTTACTACTTATTAGATTCTGAACTCAAATAGATCTTGATTGTTGAGAGCTTGGGTATTTAAAAGCCTTAAGATCATCAATTACATTACTCATAATTTCCACATCTGCCTGTTCCTCAGCAATTCAGAAGGAGAGAGAGATAGCTGTTATAAGAGTCTTTCTGCAACTTGATTACTATGGGTCTGTTACAAGGTGCACTTGAAATGCCTTTAAGGATTTGCACTGAACTGTAATTTGCAGCTTTATGGAGCTCCTATGTGGATCACTTTTTGGTGATAGTGAAAATCAAATGAGTGGAGATGGTCCAAATTACCTGGAAGAAAAGCAAGTTCTTATCCACTCAAAGGAATCCCTACAAGCCTGCCAAAAGCACAATAAATGCACTCTTCTTTCCTGTGTTGTCTGGAAAGTGAATATGTATTTCAAATTAAACAGAAACCCTGATTAGCATGGTTATTATGAAGCTGAACAGCAAGAAGACTATGTTTGCAGAAGCCATTTACAGGCTACAGGGAATGTTACTACCCTATTGTGTCACTCTTCTTAAAATGAATACTTTTTTAACAAAACCTTTGCTTTTTTTCAAAGCACTGACATCCTAATCCTACTTCCCATTAAAATCAATGGAGAACTGCCCATTATCTCTTATGGGAGTTGGATCACACTAATGGAGTGTACTTCTCTCATTCACAAGCATCCAAATCCATGCCGAGGGAAGACAGTACAAGGTGTTCTTACACTGAGATCAACCTGACTCTAGGAACAGAAATATGCTCTTTGGTAATTGTACCAGCTGCTCCTTCATGTGTTGTAGAAAGAGGCAGGCATGTGCAAAGTGAATCAACCAAATAAAGCATGGAAATAGTGTGGAGGCACTCTTAGAGATTGCACAGAAATAAATACATAAAAACATTTCCAGAAATTATTCTTGCAAAGGACAAGTGTAGAATATGCAGCTTCCTTAGTTGCCAGAGTTTCAACATAACTTGCTTCTCACAGCGAGGAAAATGCTCTCACTGCTGCTTCACAGAAGGTCTCTTTAGGGAAGTCCATAAAACTCTAGTTAATATAACTTTTTTGGAATTTACTTTAATTGTTTATAGAAGCTAGTTGTTACTAACTCCTAACGTGACCTTCCGGAAAGAGAGGAGTCTTGTTTTAAAGTTTCCCCCCTGTACCTATCCTTCATTAAAAAGACTCCTGAGGAGTCTAAATGTTGGAGTTAAGGCTCCAAACATCCAGAGGTGGGCAACTTGGAATCAGAAATGGATTTCCCAAGGAAGAAACGATGAAAGAAAGCTAAGGAGAAGGAAGGGCAAAGGAAAGCATTGGCATAAAAGAGGAAGCCATAAAGTCACAAAGACAGAGTACAAAGATGATGAAAGGGGCCATAGCAGGAGAAAGATGACATGGAAAAGCACACATTGCTAAAGTAATAGAAGATACGACCAGGAAGAATAGCAGTTCTTAAGAAACATTTTCACCATCCTTTGATAAATGTAAGCAGGAATGTTGGGGCAAAAAGAATGATAACTATCACACTCTATTTTGAATTACTGTTCAAAAATCTACTTTGGAAGACCCTGCAAACAAGTATGCTGATGACATGAAGACTTAGGACTGCCTTGTCCAAGGCACCTGCAGAAATAGGGAAAATGTTAGTTCTGTCTAGGTAGTAGGGCAGATTCTGCTTTCACCTCATTGCATGAGACACATGTATGATTTATGCTGGTGGATATGAAAGGTGAGGCAGGCTTTTCTCCAGGAGAAATGTGACAGTTCACATATCACATGTCTTCTCTTCACAAAACACAGCACTGCTCATCCTGCCCTACATCAGAGATAGGGTCTGTGGTGCAATACATTCTCTGAAAGACTTCCTTGCTGACCTGCAGAACTCCTACCCCTAAATATGTTTTGGTCATAATAATTTAGGGTTTAATTATATTCCCTTACAAGAATACAAGAAGACTGAGCCCTCCAATTTCATATGTTACAAAAAGGCAGCATTTTGTATCTTTCAATGGCATAATCGATGTTGCTTCTTTGGGTCATCTATGTGAGTGTGATGCTCTACCTCCCCACTGATCTGTGCACATATATGGATTAAACAGTTAGTATTAACACCAGGGCAACAACTTAGATCTTCTCAGGCAAAGTGTAGTTAATGGTGAATGCTTTCTACTGGGTACACCATTACTACAGCACTTTTATGGACTTTTCCAAGTCCTATTTATAAATAACTGTATTTATATTCTGCTGCTTTCTGTGCACAGCTCTTGCTACAGATTTAGATATCAACTTTCTGGGAAGCCTAAAAGCATGGAAATGTGTTTCCCTTCTAACTATAGAAATTTTGGGAAGATGGAAAATAACAGCACTGAATTGTACACTGAAGCTAAGTAATACTTTCTCATATAAGTTAGAACATTAAAAAACCGCACTATCAAATGCATTTACTAAGTAAATATGAAATGAGTATATTGCCAAAAATACTGTGGATTAGAGGCGAAGCTGTTCTATGCATAAATGGGGCTACTTCATCAAATGGAAGATACCTTAAAATGCTGAAAATGGAAATAATTAATATTTTTCTCTTATAAATAAAAACCGAAATAGATGTAAACAGATACTTAGAATGGGACTTATCTTTCTTCATATCACTCACCTAAACATTAAGACACAAATTTAGGTTAATTGTCTGGGGTATCTTTGTACTTTATAGACAAAAAGGATCCAGGAGAAGCTGGATCATTTTATGCCCAAAACCTATCTCAGATGAATGAAATGAATCACCCTTCAGAGGTTCTTATTCTTTCCATCAACCACAGCAAATACCCTGGACCACACATCTAATTTTCCAATGCCTGCAGTAAGGTGCAGTTCTTGCTGCACAGAAGGGACTTGCATCCCTCAGTCTAGAGAAAAAAAAAAACACTTTGAAATAAGCAGGATCATTCCTATATATAGCTAAGATACTGTAGTTCAGTCTACTCAACATGGGATTAAGGACCTATAATAAATATGGCCTATAATGTACAGATCCATGCAGAATGAGACATTCCAATAGCCCACAACTATTCTAAATATACCCCTTCTGAAATATTTGTGGGAGAACATTTTGAAGAACATAATTTTAAACTTTAAGGTTTGTCATCCCACTCTAAGAGGAAACACCACACTAAAATTTTCTTTTAACTTTTGGATGCCTATATTGGTGTGTTAGATCTCAGATTTTCATCTAGTGTGATTTTTGTTGTGAGTCTAAAATGTATGGTGGGTTGTTTTCCTGAAATTTTTCGTGAACTCATGTCTTCTCAGATTCTTTATTATTTACACAAAATTTTTATCAGTTCTGCCTATTCTTGCATATTTTATGTCAATTGTTGTTATGATTCCTCAACAATGAGGACAAAACCTTCTCAGTCACTCAGTTTACATATTATAAATCCTTTTCTACTGAAAAAAATATGTATATATATACAGACCATAGGATTTCCTTAAATTAACTCTGATTGGAAAGAAAATACATCTTCTGAACAAGTATAACAAATTTATTGCAAGTCCACAAATTCCTTATCACTCTTGCAACAGCACTGCAAGAAAAGGTTTCTGAGAAAGTGATTGAAACAGGTCTCAACAATAAAATAAAATCATGTTTACACAAGGAAATATAAAAGACTTCAAACAGTATGTGTAACTGTATGCTGAAAATGCTCTCCTAGATAATGCAAAATTATAACAGCAGATATAAATATCCATGGCAGACAAACCTTTGCTAATGTTATGGCAATAGGAAAATTAGTTGCTGAATTAAAAATAAACAATATTCACGTAACCTAGAAGGCAATAACCAGCAGGAAAGTGTGTGATACAGTGCACAAGGAACTGTCCAAATGAATATTAAGGAAAGGTGGAAAGCTGTTTTTTGGAGCTAGGCGCTGGATAGATGGATGTCAGCATGGACTGTTATGGAATCAGTACATTTTGTCATATTTTCTATCTGCCATGCTGATCAAATAATTAATCTGTCTGATGAATCTGGTCTAAATTGTTTCAGTGAATAAAAGAAAGAGAGTTAGTCAGGGATCCTGAGGGTAAGTTGGCACGATAGATTTTGAATCAATTCACATTCATGCCCAGGTAAATGCCTGAAGATAGATTAACACAATAGTCATAACGGGAAGTGACATAGACATAGACATAGCCTAGAAGAAAGAAACAAATAACATAAATAAAATAAACCCCCTTTTTTTTCATTCAGTCTCTTCAGCCTCCTTTTCAACTAGCTGCACAATAGAGTCATTATCACACTCCATGTATGACCAAAGGGTGTTTTTTAAGCCTATCATTGCTTGAAAAACTTTGTTTGGAATCCATGGCTTATGTAAAGATATCAGTTTCTTGGCCTCCAAATCTCTTGAGTAACAGTTTCTGAGAGATGCTGAGAAAACTCCCTCAGACCAAATCACAGCAGATGCCATGCCCACTCCCTCTGAACCTGAACCACAGCATCTAGAATTCAGGAATGTGCCACAGTTATATGTTCAAACACCATTCATCCTAAAAGGGGAGTACATTTTGCAAAGGAGAAGACGCCAAAATATCTGAATCTTTGTCAAAACTTTGGAAAAAAGTTGTTATATATCCACCTCTATGCAGAGCTCAGATTCAGATAAGATCTAAGATCATATTTCTGAGTAAATAACTGAGGATGCAAATATGTTCAAGGAAATAACAAGGCACGGTGCCATCCTAGTAACTATGAAATTGCCACTGGAAGCTACTATTTCATAGCTGTTCCCACCATCACAAAAACCAATATGAAGAGGGAAAAGTAAGTCAATTTGCAGAAAGCTTTGTGTATTATTTTGCTGAGTAAGAGAAACAGCAGATCTGTTTCTGTTTGGGGAAGTCAGCTACACTGCATGAGCACGCACCCCTCTGTCACCAGCCTCGGGGGTCACAGTTCTAATAGGACTAAGCCACAGACCTCATAAAATCAAATGTAAACAATTTCTTTCAGTACCATCTAAATCTTATGTTGAGATCAAGTAGCCAAATTAAGTATTCAGTGAGGTCTTGTGGTCAAAATATTAATTGAAATTTCAAGGATATTGTTTTTAAAAAAAGGAAGAGAAAATAGAGGACAAGACACTTATACAGCAATGTTCAAAAGCATATCAATGTAAAGCAACATTAAAGAAGAATTTTTAATTGATAGGCACATAATCTCAGTGCTCTGAAGGAAATCAGTGCACCCAGCATGAAACATATGAGTTTTACAAACATAATTTCAATTTTTTTTATTACCTACGAGCATTAGGATATACTTCCTTGACTCTATAATAATTGCTTGCAGTTAATTACAAGTGAAACAGAAGTGCTGGTAATATTAGACTTGCACCCTGCATAAAGCTAGAAATTACTGCTATTACTCTTATTTGCTAAGAATATTGGGTCATAGATGCTAATTAGCAGTTCACAGCCCCCTACAGGAAAAAACTCATTATTATGAAAATCTGTCTTGGTAGCCAAAGCCACCACTCATGTCACTGTGAACATTTTTGTCAGAGCAATTATAGGTATGACAAAACTTAAGATTTACTTTTGTATCAAGAAAATTATGAAGGTTAAAAATACAACATGCTAATCTAAAAATTGCTTGCCACATCAAGAAAAGTATTTCTGAACTATTTTTTCCTAGTAAAATCTGACTGTATATTGGGCAGAATAACAGCAAGTTTTTCTTGAGTATGTACACAAACATAATTTTTTTCAAATGTATGTAAAAAGCAAGAAAAGCCTCTCCATTGCCAAGTAAAAAACAAGGTAAAATGAGACACAAGCAGCTAATGGAAATGAATTTTGCAAGGTCATACACCTAGAGCAGAGAACATGTTTTATTAATCATCAGTAATTTGGGGGGAACATTCCATTTTTCTGTAAGCAAGCACGTGATTCAGGGGAGAAAAAAAAAAAAAAAAGCCTTGTTTACCCAAGTTTTCTGCAGAGTTCATTTGAAAAATAGAAGCAGAGAACATTGCTTTTGGGTGATTTATTAAACCTCTCTTTTCACAGCACACAAACCCAACTTTGAATGCTTGAGGGGAAGGTGAGTAAAAGAGCAGCTAATTGTAGTGCCAGGCTGAATTCTGCTTGTTTACTGGAAAGGAGGAATGGAAATGCCACACTGGGATGAAGCAGTGGTTTAGGAGTGGTTCTAAGTCACATAAGGGTGAGGGGGCTGTCATCACTTCTCATTTCAGCCGTGTAAAACCAGGTAGTCAGCACAAAATGCCTGGACTCCCCATGCTGGCTAAAACAGAAGGAGGTAAAACCAGCCCAGAGCAACCCCTCTGATGGCTACAGAGTGACCCTAAAGCATGAGCACAGGTGAGAAGTTAAGCTTTCCAGAGCTGCACGTGGCAATAAACCAATCTCAACTGTAAACAGCCTAAAAATACAAATCCATCCAAAGTTAGATACACTCAGCTAATTATTGCTACAATGAGTAGAGCAAAATGATGAAGGAAAAGTGGGAATTTGAATCCCACATAAATGCTGTTTTAAGAGGAAGAGGAGGACCACATGAATTGTGCTATGTTTTAAGGAAAAAGTGTTTCTCAGAATCATAGTTTACCTTGTCTACATTAGGCTGGATTTTGCTTTCAGCATCACTATCTGGATTTCCATCAGTGTAAAGGAGAATGGGACTTGACTACTAATGCAACTACACTGCTCACTTAGTAAGGAAAATGAGTTTTCCTTTCATCCGAGGGGATTACATTAGTTAAAATTAAACAGAACAACGCATTATTTGAAGACCTCTAACAGCACCTAGAAAGAGAAAAAAAATTCCTGTCTTAGAACTGAGAAATGAAGTTCTCTGTGTAGAGAATTTACTATCCATATATGTTGGCTCCTTGCTAATCCTGTGAAACTCTGGTATGAAACCTGGAATTATAAATAAAAGCAACAAAATTCCATCTCTCCCAAATATTGCAGGCCTTGTTTCAAAAATGGGAGACCTGTGTGAGCAAACAGAGATGGGACTTGATGTGCTAGGAATGCATAAAAGAGTATACAAGGACTGCATTATAAAGAGTTATAAATATTTTTTCAGAGATTTAAGTAAATGTAACTACCCTATGGCAAGTCTCTTGCCCTGGTCACCTGAAGCTGTGATGCTACACACGCTGTTCTACCAGTGTACTTTGGCTACAACCTTCTGGACACACACTTGAGGCTATCACTTAGATAATGAGCGTGACAGTGAATTAACAAGATGAATCGAGAGGTGCAGTTTAGCAGGTTTCTGGGAAACAATTGAGCTCTAGAGACAAGTGGATTTTTTACATTGCTGCATCGTAGAGGACCAGTCCTGTAATCTTCCCTTATGCAACTAGCCTTCATTTGGCTGAGGAGGAAATTTACAAAATTAGGTCCTAAATTATTACTAGCAGTGGGGCTTTTCTCTGACAGCCAAGGTGAAATGTCACTCTAACCTAGGCAATGCAAAACCAAGGTATAACTATAACCAGCAGTCACAACATAGAGTGTGTGTTGGTGTGCGGATCACAGTGTCCCAAAAGGAGAAGGCAGTGGAAATCCTGTGTATATTCAGTCATCTTCTGCAAAGCCAAGCTTTTTCAGGAATGATTTGGGCAGATTCAAGGTTGGGCTGGTTGCTAGCACTCCATGGAGAGTTTGGGGGAGATCATCAGCGGCCCACCCCTGCTATCCATGTAGACACAGACCGTGTACTGAGAAGCACAGCTCTGCACATGCCATTGTCGTGCTCCAGGGAAGGAGTATGACTGTAACTCCTCACTGTGTTTACAGCACACCATTCTTTGTTCTTCACATCCAGATAATACCCTGGGTTGGCCAGCTGAAGTGGGTGATGTTAGGAAAGTGTCTATTCTTTCCCACAAGCCACCAGTGTCACAGCTTGATTCCAGAAACATGAACATTTATGTTTCTATATTAAAATGGGAAAAATTACACTATTTAATATTGTATTTTAACAAAGTATAAACTAACAGTGTATGATATGACACTGTGACACAGGTAGAAACTAAATATTGTCCAAAAATCTGTAACAAAATCCAGCCTGATATGAATTGTTATTACTACAATAACAATCAAATCAGAATTACTTTCAGACCTCTGGGCTAGGCCTCCTGTATATTATTCAAAGCATCTCTCTGCTGAATCCTTGAAGACATTCACCTAAGAATCAGTACTGCTCATTGTAAAGTAGAGCTATTAACATGTTTCTTGCTTTCACCTGTAGATCTCTTTATAAAGATATGTACATGTCATTATCACCTTTTTATAAATCCCATAGCTAAAATCAAATTACATTAGTATGCATGAGAATGTTTCTCGCCTAGTGCATGCAATATGGTTCTAATACATTGGAGACTGGAGCTCTGCTGATTTACCTCCCCCAAATTTCTTACAGATTCATCAATATTAGAGTTCTTAACCCAAGTTAATTGATTTTCATGTAATTCATGCTAGGTAAAAAATCTGTGAAGACTGGTGTAGGTACTTCACAAGTGCTTGTTGCTCCATGAATTCATGTTGTATTTCTATGTATTTATCTCAGAGCTTCCCTTTTTTCTCAGATACACAGAACAGGTCACAGTAGAGAGTGTATGGATTTTCAGAGCTGAAGAATTTTGAAGGTCATCTGGAGAGAAGAAAATAAGGAGTTTTTCTTCATTATTTCTGCATATTTGTGGTCATGACTATGACGGACACATATGAAAGCCTTGAAATTTTTCTGAGGCCAAAACACATCCCTAACAAATCAAAGGAATGGTGCTTTTTTGCCAGTTTTAAAGCAGTTTAATGTTAATAATCCATGTCTTCTCTACCCTAGAGGACAGCATGTGATCTGCAGAACTAGTCAGATAGTTACGTCCCAAGAGAATGAAGATATCTGAGCAACTCAGAAACCAGATGTTTTTAGCTATATTTTCTAGATTCTTTACTTTTCTTAACACTCATTTAACTCCAGTAACAAATGAATACTGAAGAGAAATGATATCTTTGTTAAAGATTCGATATCCCTTGAGAGATCCAAATAAGCATCTGAAATTCCCCAAGAAAGTTCTTCCACAAACAAAAGGTTACACATTTTAGTGGATATCTCTAGGTGAAGGCTATTTTCCTGCCATGCACTGACAATAAGAGCAAATTGAAGGTTTTCAGAGTTTCAGGGGTTTGATTGATGCATTCATTAATTCACTTTTCAAACTGAGGAAGAATCAAGTTTTAAATATTTTATTAATCATTTGCATTTTTCCTAATGTCGTTTTTCTATTGTTACTTTGTCTGATTGACTGGTACTGATGGTTTGAGATACCAAAGTCCTTTTTCATCCTGGTTACAAATGAGGTTTGAGTGTTCACACAGTTGGGATGAATTTCTTCCTGCTTGTAAATTTTGAACTGTTTGGCCATTTTCAACCAAATTGGGTGGAGCTGTGTTTCAAACAAGTCGTTTTACAACAGCTTCCAGAAAACTAGGTGGCCAGGTAGGAAAGAGACACCCTATTTATTGCCCACGGCAGGAGAGGCTGCAGGATGAGCTCTTCCTTTTTGACAGAGGGAATTCACACACAGTTCACACAGAAAACACAGACAAGGATTTGCCAAAAGCAACACTTGATTAAACAACAGAGACACGTCTGAGGGATGCACACCGGCAGGAAACCAAGCCCTTCTAGCTCTGACACACATCAACCTGTTTTGGGAAAGAAATTCCCACATTACTTGGGTAATGACATACCAGTTTATATGCTCATCACTGACACAGCTAAGGCTTATTTAAAAGCTACTTCTCAGATAACAGTCATGTAGTTCCTGCCTTAGACTTCCCACCCAGGAACTCTGTCCAGGATGAGAGAATATCAGCTGGTGTTTGCCCAGAGTGTGAATTCCCACGTGGTAACCCATGCCTATGGGTGAAGATTCCACTGAGACCTGTAATAATGCCAGCCAAGTACCATCACCTCTGCCACAGCTGGGGGTTTATTTTGCAGTTAGGGTCTCACATGGGCTCTCCTGTAGCCTGATGAGGGTCTTCAGGTTAGCATATCATTATGGTAACCTGGCAGTTCCCCTTCCAATCTCACCTGATGCATGCTCTAACATTAGGTACAAAGCAGACAGAAAATTCATTTGCTCCCCAGGAAAGGCCCAGCTTTGATACATCCATGGAAAAACTTACTCCTGCTGCCTGTGTCTATAGAGAGGACCATGTCTGCCTCATTCAACCACTGAAAAGCAGTAAAAGCACAGATCCTCACTTTCCAAACATTTCTTTTTTTTCCTCACAGAAATTGCCTTGACATCCAGATGGATGAAGAATGCTTGTGTGCAGGTAGCTGCAGGAAAGGCACCCAGAAGGAGAGATCACTGCCCAAGAATGGTGCAGGTGATGAGTTTGAGCAAAGGAACAGAAGTAAAGGGGTGATGATAATCAGGAATATTGGAGCAACATCAATACCTACAGGAATCAGAGCCCTGATGTTCGGGGAGTGGTACGAACTTACAGGAGGAATAATCTCCACCCTCGCTCATCTTCATTTAAATGCAAAAGATAATATTTAGGTAATAGTCATGACAACCTCCTGTTCTGCACCAATTAATTGACTCTTTTAACTGGGTGGCCTAGGAATGCTTGGCATTTGACTGGAACATCTTCAAGGCTAGACCCAGAAATTCTCAACTGGGGACATTCTGGAGGGGACTCCCCTCAGACCACTCAGCATACATTTTCTCCCATTTTCAGAGCAAGTGGCTTGGAGGAGGTCCTGTCCTTATGCTGGCCCCTGAACATCTTACTAAGTCTCAGGAGTAGGACATGTCAGTAAAAATCACCTATTTTCCAGGCCACAGGCTCTGACTGAGAGAAATGTTTCAACGTGTGTTTTCAGTAAAACAGAGCAAGCCTATGTACAGTGATATCCTGCCCTGCATGGCAGGAGTGAAGTCCAGCTGTGGTGGATCTCTGTGAGGGATGAAATATGTTTCCTAAATATAACTTCTTTTTCTTGACTAAAAGCTGAGACCTGAGAGGAGGAGGAGAGGGGAAATGGGAAGAGGAGCTATTGGCTCTCCCTTTGAAGATGTTAATAAAATCATGTTTTGATGCTGAATTTTGAAACAAGAGGATTCCTTTTGTAATTCTAAAAATGTGCCATTAAAATGCCACCACTATTTATTGTACAGCATTAACATAGACTTTACATCTCCTATTTCACAACTGAAAATATAATTATTTTATTATCCACCACTCTCTCAATGCTGTTATGCTGAAATTGAAATCTATGACTGTCTTCTACCAGCTTAAGCCCACATGCTTCACTTTCTTAAGGATCATGGAAAAAAATAAAGGCACTAGTATAAAATACTTTATCAGATGCTGACCTGCTGGCAGGAAGTCAGAACCATCTTGTTGGAAAATTAATAACTCCTACCTCTCAGTCTCATTTTTCCTGATGCTGTCCTACCTCCATGCTCTTGCTACACTGTTATTTCATGCAGGACTTGCAGAGGATATCAGGCGTCCATTGCATTTTTTCCCTTATGTTTTTACAGATACATGTATACACATACATACATAAACCCTCAAATCTAATAATTAGTTCTCCTTATGGCAGCTTGAGCACTTGTTCCAACTCAGTCTACTGAAATCATTAAAAAAGTCTCTCTGCCAAGTGAAGCCGTGTTTAGTGAAAAACTTTTCCTAATATATCTAAACCAAAACATACACAGAAAGTACTTCAGCCTGAATGAAATCTCCAAACACTAAAAGAGAAGAATCATCCAGAAGAAAACAAGTCCTGGATTCTTTTTTTCACCACAATATATCATTTTTCTCCTTGGTGTATGAAAGTCTCATCAGAGACTCAAATCAGATTTATAGGTTTCCCACAACTGTATAAGCAAGTGAGCAGCACTTAAGCAGACTCTGTCTAGCTCAGGACAGCAATAACATTGCTATTCCTCTACAACTGTAGAAGGATAGAGCTTAGTATAAAGTCATTATCAGACACACATTACAAATTCAATGTGTTGCACATAAAATATGTATGATTTCTTCCTACTGTATATCATGTATCAAAATAGAATGTGTTTCTGAAGCACAAATGAATTTAAAATGAAATATTTTATTGAAAAAACACACACTTTTCCTGATATAGGTAAGTGGAATTTAAAATTGAAAATGTTTCACAACCATCCATTAAAGCACACTTTGAAACATTCTTAGAATCCAGATTTCCTGCCAGGGAAATGAAGTAGAGTTAAATATCGCAAGCAGGAAGCTTGCCTGATAGACACTATCTGCCAGTAGAATTTTTTATGACATGAAAAGATGATACTTTGCAAGGTAAACACTCACAACCTCCAGTCTCGAAGAGAGCAGACAGTCTGTAAAAACTTGCAAGTTGGTTGTTTTTTTTTTTAATGGAAGTACAATTCTGTAAGAGAGAGAATGATGGGAAGTGAAAAGGACACAAACTTGGAAAAGTTTGATCAGTATTTTGCGATTGTGAGGGGGTTTTTGCTTGTTTTTATTAAAATTAAACTTTTTGGAGGGCTGATGTGTTTTTGTTTTGCTTCCCCCTCTGGCAGAGTCTGGGGGTGGGGAGAGCAGTCATTCATGCCATGTGCAGGATTAGTCGATACCCATCTCATGCTACACTATCAGGGCAGAAATCGTACTGGAAGTTGGGCTGCAGGGAGCTGACAGAGCCATGAGTGAGCACAGGTAACGCCTTAGCTGCTGTATTTTATCCTGAGGGCTGCACTGGCACTCATTCTAAACAGATACAAGTGCTGTAAAGGGAGATCTGTGCCTCTTGTAAAGTCAGAATCCAAAATCTAAGCCAGAGAAGACAGAGAAGTTGCCCTAGGAAAATCCTTATCCCAAAAGCAAGTGCAAATATGGTCTGAAACATATTTCTTTTCATCTGCAGTGAAAAGAAAAGAATCAGAAAATAGTCAGAGACAAGTAGAAACAGGAATAATTGAAGTGGCCACAAGTGAATGGCAGAAACCAGGAATAGAAAAGTCCATTTTCTCATACCTCCCTTCCAGTCATTGAATCATAGAGTATCTCAAGTGGGAAGGGACCCACGAGGATCATCCCTACTTCTCACAGGATTACCTAAAACTAAAACATATGGATAAGAGCATCATCTGATGCTCTTTGAACTCTGGAAAAAAAGCTGAACCATGCCTTATATCAGATATTTCTACTGAGTTCTTCCAAAAGTGAAATGTTTACCACAGTAATCCCGCAACTCTGTTCTCCTGGTCCACAGTGCAGGTGTATTTCTGGGGTTACCTGACAGTCTGAGTCCCCCCTCAGTGCTGTCTCAGATGGGTAAGAACACAGCCACTTGCCTGCCCCTTCTTGAAGTCCTTGATGATGGAGCCATAACTCAAGCACATTTGTCCTCTATCAGTTTGGGAAAGCCTTTGAGTATCATATTTTGTGAAACACATCAGTCAACTTACCAGGATTTGTGTGTCTGCCTAAGGAAGAGCGCTGCCTAAGTGCAGAGAAAGTTAATTATGTACAGAATAATTAATAGCAATTTACTTAGTGCATCTATATACTTACTCGCATCTGAAGTGCTCCCATTGGTTTGAGAGTGCCAGCTTTAACCAGTGCTTTTCCTTTCCTGGGCTGTCAATCCAGGGAAGATTTTGCAGATGGGAATTTTCTCAGATGAAAAAACATGGCCACTGAGCAGTATTTGCCTACATTGACTTGGAGGTGAAGATTTGTGAGTCAATTGTGTTTTAATAATAAACACATAGGTTTATGTTGCTTGACAGAAGTCAGACAGGCTCTGCATTGCAGGGAGCCCAGCAGTGTTTGCTCAGCCAAATGCTGAGCAAAAGTCTTCCTTGGTAAAAGTAGGAAAACCCACACTTGCCTTGCCATCTCCAGTTCAAAAGTTAACAGTTGACGTTTCTGAACACTTTGTAACCAACACTCCAAAATGTACTCAGGAAATCTCAAATTGCCATTGTTCAGGGCCTTTGCAGGATATATCAAACCCCTCAGTATGGCTATAACTCAGAAAGAACCTGAGTTATAGCATGGATCTGAGGCCAGGCAAGAGTACAGCTCTCACAAGGGGCAACAATCCTATCATTTTGTCATGAAGACTGGGACACATAGCTGAAAAAAGCCAAGATAAAAATGTGAGTAAACTTTTTCCATGAGAAGGGACTTGCCTGATGCTGGAAATATATTTGAAGGGAGAAGTGAATGTACACCTATTTACAGTGCTGGCTGCTTGATTTTCTCTGCAGATCCACCTTAAAATGCATTTTTTTTTTTATTCCCTTAAAGCTGCACATCCCAGCTGGCATGTCCCAGTCCTATAAATGTCTCAATATAATACTCCATCATTGTCTGATGTATGGGCTTCCATTTGGTGCACCATGTCCAAAGAATATTTCTTCATGCTTGAATGACTCATGTATGAGGAGATTAATCTCTCTGGGGGAGAAATTGGTGTCTCTCCTATGGAAGCAAGTTGCTATGTGCACATTAGCTGCTGATCTCACTCGTGTTCTTAATATTCAGGGTACAGCTTCTATCTGCCATAAAAACCCTTTTGTCTTTCCACAACTTGATGTCCTTTTCCAGCTATGCTTGCGAAACAAAAGGGAAATCTTAAAATTAACCATTAAAGTAGTACAGTGGAATAACATGCTATTAATTTTTAACTTGTAATTCTGTTTGCCATTCATTCTAGGTGCCAGGTAGTCTTAGTCACACTTTTCTTTAGCCTGTAGCTCTTCATAAAAGGATTCAAATAGCTGGCTTTATTAAGTGAAGAGGGCATCCGTTTTGATTCTCCGCAGATTCTCAAAGAGACAAGGTTTAAGCCCATACCATTTTGATTGCTGGCAAGAAAATATTTAACAGGCAGCTTCTGTCTTTGAGAGGAATGAAAGCACAGCATGCACGTATCACTCGATGTACATTATCACTTTCTTGTTGGCTAAGAACTAAACTTTGTGTTCCAAATGTTTTCATCAATATGAAAACTTCTTGTGAGCTTTCTTATTCCTTGTTTTTTTCAAACTCCACTTTTGCATCCGGTGAGCAACAGTAGAAAGCAATAAATACATTAGCACTATAAGTAAATTCGCAGATGCATTGATTCATACTGTAAACTGCAACTTGAAAGATCAAGAAAAGTGTCTCCCCACAAAGGAGACCTTATCCAAGCAATTACATTTATAGTCAGAGACTTAGTTTTATTCAGCTCTGTCTTTTATTGAAACATATCAAAAACCTGAGGCTGTCATAGCCAGTGCCAGTAAGCAGTCTAGAGCTATTAATTAGTACACCCATGTTTTTGCCACAACAAACATTTTAATTTGTCCTCTAAACAGTGTTCACCCTTTACTCCTGTTTTATTTTTGTCTGTGTGATATACATTACACATGAGAGAGTCCTACGTCCATATGTCCACAAACTGCAGTGGACATATGGCAGAAAACAGCAAAGCGGTCTTTTACATTTTGCATACTATTATCATGGAGGCATTACAGCATCCCTTTATGTCATGTTGCTATTTAGTCAAGTTTGTGTCATGTATCTGAACCTTCTCAGCTGGCTTGATTTATTCTAATTGTAGGCATCGGGTTAGTCTATTTGTAACAAGCCGTGTGCGGAAATTGCCCCAGTAATGACTCCTGTAACAAATGTAATTTATTTTGTTGATTACAAAGAAATTTTGGTTATACTTGAAGAAGAGAACAATAAAATGTTTTCTTTTTAGACATTTATTGAACACTATTTGTCATTAGTTCTCTACCTAATGAAAGGATATATATATATATACGACCGAAAGTTTGCCAAAGACAATGGAAAAAACAGCCCACAGGAAGGATTTATGTTTTATTTTGAATTCTAGAAAGTGGGGTAATCTAACGAAAAATCTATTGAAAAAAATGATGTCTATTAAAAAAGGTTGGTTTGAAATGTCCAGCCTTTGAAATACAAACTGCAGGCACTTCATATAAACAAGGTGTATTGTAAGAGGGGATTCATGAAGGTGCCCACTTTCAGGCATACAGATAAAAAAAAAAAAGGCTCATGGAGAATGAATTCTTGCCAGCCAGCTCAAAACAGACAGCATTGTTTGGAATAACACGAAGAGATGCTGACAGGCCAAGCTCAGAAGAGATACCTGTATGAGCATGTGACTTATTGGATGTATATGCACAGAACCTCCTGTCCAGCCTCTATGGTCTCACCCTAAACATTTTCCATGCTTTTTTTTCACATTCTTTTTCTCAAAATATTCTAAGAAAAAGTGATAAAGAAGTAAACCAGAAGAAGAGATTATAACTGCACTGGACACATCTTCTAATGAGATAAGCTCTAAGAGCTCGCCTCAGACCAGCTGTCTAAAGGTATGGTCCACCCACTCCAGTCCACTGGATGGGTTCTCTTTCATGCACTTTGCAAGGTCTATTCCATTTTTAGGAATCTGCTGGAGGTGTCTGTGTCTCTCCGGAGGTGTCTGTGTCTCTCCAGCATCCATGGAAAGAGTTTAAGTAGGAGACAGATGCCTAACACTGTCATTTTACTTGGCTGATAATAGGCAAGAGTAACTACATTCTCAGGTTGAAGATTCCTCCAGACAGAAAATATACTGCAGAAGAAAATGGAGCCTCTCATTTGCTGTGGAGCTTTACATGAGTCCTTTTATCTAATGGACCATAGGCCATACTGTCTTTCCATCCCTCTGAAATAGGTGGTTCTCTGTGGGGTGTTCTGCACACAGCTGATTACAGATTCCATGTTGCTGCACAATATACTGGCTGCCAGCATTTCCCAGAGCCAGCACCAGCTGATAGTGCTCAGGGTTCATTGTACCATGAGCTGGTTCTCCCAGTCTCTGCCTGACATCATTTGTGCAGTACAAAATTGAGCATGGTGAGAGAAAGGCAACAGATCCTTTGGGCACAAATAAACAAAGATAGGTATAAAGTCTGCTCCTGTCAGTCTAAACCAGCTTCTTCTGACATCATGGTAGAGATCTAACAGATGCTGGCAAGAGCAGACCCTTCTCTTGGTATTTGAATGATTACTGTCAGATGCAAAAAGACATCTGCAGTCTCATAAATAATAAAGCAATATATGGGCTCAAACAGCACAAATAATTTCTCTGTAAAGACTTATACACACCCAATTGGGGGATGAAAAGCCAAAGGTTAAAACTCTTCTTCAGTTGTCCTGAGCAAAGCTAAGTCATTCTGCTGTTTCTGGTGCTGTGAGAAGTCACAGTAGCATCACCACACACCTCCTTTCCAAGGTGGCACAGGGGAGAAAGGTCTGCGAGCCTTAATAGTGCTAGAGCCCTGTGCAGACAGACAGACTGACGACAGCTGTGTGCCTCCCACATTGCGGCTACCTACTTGTAGACGGTATAACCAATCTGGTTTCCTCAGGCTAAGCAATAAAGGTTCTGAATATAAAGGTTAAGTAATAAATACAAAGCAGAGGGAAACTATTCCCTCAATTCTTGAATAAAACATTCCAAGAAAGTGCAGTGCTAATGGATTTGAAGAAATAAGCACAAAGTAGCAATGTAGCACCATGAGTCCTCAAGTGCACAGAACATCATGCACATTGACTGGTTTAAATTTTATGCAGCTTCACCCCACATATTTCAGATGAGAGCAGTAATGTACTCTTCAGTTCCGAATTTCCTTGTAGCAGCAGGTACAAGGGGCTGCTCTTTTCCCTGCATTCATTAAGCACCTCCCAAGCAGATGACAAGGACAGTTGCCAGCTAAACTAAGTGTAGATTAAAACTGCTTTTCAAGTGCCCAGCTACAATAGCTACTTGCCAACAAGTATTCCTTTTCTTTCTCTCCCCAAACTGGTAGTGTAGGCAAAAATGTGAATGCTAAATTAATTTTCAATTTACGTATAAAATTCCTTCCAGAATGCATTTCTTGGCTGGGATGGAGAGTGCAGATCCCCCAATTCCATTTAGTTCCACAGCAACTATACTGGCCCAAAGGTTGTTTTTTACTTCTCCCAAGATCCAATTCCATGCTATGGGAGAAAAAAAGCATGACAACTGGAAGGTAGAGGGATAAGTGATCAGGAACAAACACAAGGGCTTGTTAACTAAGAGAACCGATTCAATATTTCCACTCCTCAACAGACTGATCCCAGCATGTGGCTGTCTGTTATGTCCCTTATTCCCGGTGGACTGGACTTTATCTTGTTGGAATGTGAACTTACAGGCCCATTGAATTTGAGAAGCACAGAGCTCCACCTGTGCTATCCAAATAATATGCAGGCCCCCCCAGTGAGGTCATAGCTCCACTAGGTCTGACATGACAACACACCTAACTAAGGATCTGCCCCAGAGTACCTGTTTGGTTTCTCTAGTCAATCCACATGCTTTAGTTTAGAGAGATTTGAGGTTTGTTTATTTTTTAAAACCCATCATGATTTTAGCTGCCTGCTTCTAAAATGTGAGGAATATCACAGTGCAAAACAACCACAACAGCAAAAAGCACTTTAAGGCTAAGAACAAAATGGGAAGGTCTGCCTAAATCTGTCGCATCCGCCTCAACTGCGACATAAATCTGATGTCCCTACTTTTAAAAAAACCCTAAAAAAAGGAAAATCCTTCCTGTAGCAGACTGAGCACAGCATATATGCCAGAAGGATCCTTAATGCTTTGGGGGTATGGGACAAAACAGGCTGTTTTATCTTCTGTCACATCATAAAAGTGAATTTGTGCACAGTTGTAAGAACAGAACATACAAATATGAAGAGCAACAAACAGCACACTCTCAGGTCCAAGCTTATTCCTCTTTTTCTACAGCCCACAGCTCTTTTTCCACAGCCTACATCAAGTTCCAAAAGACTTGAATCAGGAGCCTGATTTTGTTGCAGCATTACCTGTACAGATGAGGAGGGAGGCAGAGGAGAGAGGCAGACAAAGGAGACTCCAGGGAAGTAGGGTTAAGAGCTTGCTCATAACCAGTCATTCCTCATTGGCAGGTGTTTACTTGGCTCTTTATAAACTCCAGCTTGGACCAGTGAAAGTTTTCCTTACCTAGGTCTGTACCTGTAGCCCCCACCACTTTTAATTAAAATTATTAAAATGACTGAAGCTTCCAGTTTTCATGTCCTGCTCTGCCCCCCACAAATCAGCAGAACACTCCTTGTCTTGGTCTCCTATGGGAGTTCCAGTTTCTGTAGTTTTGTACATCATCTTCTCACTTCATCTTCTGCTGTCTTCTCTTGTATCTCTACCCACCCTTATCAGTGAAATTCCCTTTGCTGCTACCACCCTCAGCTCATGGATGGGCATTGATGGGAGGTATGGACAAACTCACAGCACAAAGCAGGTGAGAGCAGATTGCCAACAGGCCCCCACAACCTGGTTCTCATCCCCATCCTGATCCCCAGGAAATGCTCAACACCCTGAAGGCCAAACGCCTCCAGCATGGAAGGCAGGGCAATGCTTTCCCAGGCTCTGCAGAGAGTGCAGGGGAAAGGCAGTGCTGCAGCGTAATCAGAGGGCAGCGACCTCACAGCTGCAAACTGTAACCTTTTAGAAAGTGTTTAATGCAGTCTTTATGGCAGCCATTATTTTTACAGTGTTTTCACTTTGAGAAGGAAAACAGAGTAAATGTTTACAACAGCTTAACTAAATAAGTTCAACAGGTGAGGTGTGGCCTTCACCTGGGCCAGTACAGCCCACCCAGCAGCTCACAACCCTCAACGTCTAGAAATCAAAGGGATGGTTGAAAATGGACCTTCACTCAGAAAGGAAAAAGTTTCTTTCCCTGCTTCAGTTTTTGTTTGTTTCTTTAAGTAACAGACTGTTTCAGAAAAATAAACACACAGAAGGGCTCAGGGCAAAGATACATTTTGTATACAGCTTTAATGAAAACATGTTTTTCTTGTTAACACCTTGTTATATCCTAAAATCACAATACAGAAAAAACTGTGAATAAGGCTGTGTGCATAGACATCTCAGATTTTTAATGAAATTCAGAAACCAACATAGCTTCCCCCACATGCTCACAGCTACCGCAGCACTGGCAGCTCTCGGTGCGCGTGACCCTGGCTGAGCGCTACCTGTGCGCTCTCCCTGCACACACCGGGCTGCAAGGACTGCTCAAGCACAGGTCTGCAGTGTTAAACTTCCCACCGGGCTGGAAAGTGCAGGAATGAGATACAACTGTCAAAGCTACAGGCCCACAGTATTATTTTTCATTAGAGCTCACTCTTGCAGCCTAACAGACAGTCTGCTTTCACATCAGCCAAAAGCAATTGTCCAAGGACTGGCGAAAATATTAGAGGAATTACTCTGCACAGCCTCTCTGAGTTTGGGGTGGATTTTTGCTTCACCACATTATGATTAATACCTTGCCAAACACACACTATCAGAAGCTTTTAGCTGAGCAGCTTCGTAAGGCCCTTCAGTACTCAACATAGTGTGTTCCACCCAGGAGATAATATTTCCGTTTCAAAAGACTTTAGCAGCTTCTTTCCAAAAAAATTTCATAATTTAATTCCCTGCTGAAACATGTCAGCTGAAACTGCTGGGTTGCAGAAGCTAGATGGGATTCAGAAGACAACAGCTGCCACAGAGAGCTGGAGAGAATATGCCTGTGTTTTTTTTTTTTTTAAAAAAGAGGTAATACTTTTCTCTGATAATGACCCCAAAGTGACTCTGTTCCCTGGTAATGATCCAGAGCCCCATGTTTCTGCGATCTGCTGGGCCACCATGAAAGAGCAGCACATTGCTGTAATGAGTGATGGCAGTCAGAGAAAAGATCTTGGGACAATGCTGATGCTGGAAAGTGGGCACTGGTTGTTCTGCAGGTAATGAAATCTTACTTGTAACAAGGAGACAAGAAAAGATGGTACTGGAAATTGCCAGTGTTTGAACTCTGAAACTCAGTGGGAGGGGAAAGAGATACAGTTTTTGTGAAATACCTTGTTCTCAGGAGATTCAGAGAAAAATCCATGCTTTGGGGAACCTGAATGCTCACTCAGATCAACTCTTAAAGAAAAAGCTTGAATTCCCTCATATATTTAGTGGCAAGAGGGGGCCTTAAAGCAGGATTTAGACTCACTTTATACCACATTATTAATATCAAGAAGTCATAAAAGACCTTTATTGTTACTGCAAATCGGACTTTGAATCCCAACCGAGTACAAAAACTGAGTCTGCACTAGAATATCAAACCCAGACTTTGGTAAAGTTCAGAAATGAATCTCCCTTTAAAACTATTATTGAGTTTAGAAAATAGATCAGTCATCTGACACGTGAGCTGCAATTCCCATTAGCTTTGGGGAAATTCTCCTATTGAACTGGACTCCTAGCACAACTTAACTTCTGCATAATAATTACTGCCTTCGGAACATCATTACTTTATTATTTGTAAGGACAAAAGAAAACTACTGCAGATTTTATGGAATAAAGTTTTTTGTTTCTCAAAAGGATACAGGCCAATCAAACCTGAGAGAGAGAGTAGCCTCCAGTGCAGATGGGTAGGTATGAGATACCCACTCATGCCTGCTATTACTTCAGTGCAGCTACAGTAGCATTATTTTTAGCAGAGCAGGTGTAGAAAAGGGTGGTTTTGAAGGAAAGAAAACAACAACAGCAACAAAAAAATGAATTATTTATGCAAGTTAAATCAAAATATGCCCCATATAAATGTTTAATCAGGTTTTCACCAACTTCTCTCCATATGCTCTGCCTTGCTCAACAGCAGATTTCTAATGGAATCACTAAATATAGTTTAATAGCCTTTGTATTATGCAATTCAACTTCTGCTTACAGAGTTTTTTCATTCAAAGCAGCTTCAGTAAAATAAACACTAAATTCTCTCAGAGTTAATATGTAAAGAAAATAGTAAAAACTACTGAAGGATTTCCCTTCTGCAGCCTATTTGTCATAGACAAGTGTTACAGGAGGTGAAGTCATGTGATATAGACAAGTACAATCAAGGCACATTGGGGCAGATGAAATCTTTGTCACATTTGAGAAATATAAGTTGCATTTATCAGAAAACTTGCTGGGACAGCCAAAAGAGAGGGCACTAGCTCTTACTTCAGGACGCTAGTCCTGAAGACACCAAAAGCTTCCACTGCTCTTTTTTTTTCAATTTTGAAAAGCATTCAATTGAAATCAGAGACAGTTTGGGACTTATTAACCCTGGCTTGCTCAGTTACCAGCTTTTACCCTACAGGGCCATCTTTTAGGAGTACCTAAGAACTAAAAGCCAGTATCCTGGGTGGGCTGCCAATCACCACCAGCAATAGCAGCTCCTCAAGCAAACCAAAATACCTACAGAGTTCTTCCTTTTCCAGCACACCAAAGACTGATACACAAGTGCTCACTCCCCCTTTCCCAAACTTAGCAATTCAATACCCTCAGCTTTCCTGCAGCACCAGCCACTCTGTTTCTTGTCTTCCTTTTTATACAAAGCAGCTGGTCCCTGCAGATTAACAGAGCCCAGCTGGTCTCCAGCCACTTAACCCCTTCTGAGCTAGTTCCACAACCCCGCAAAGGAAAACAGCATTGTCAGCTTTCCAGGACTCTCCCAGGGCCTGCAATAGCAGCATCCCTATGAGCAAAGACAGTGTAGGTTTTAAACTGGGGAGAAGAGCTTGCCATGGTCTGAAAAGACTTTTATATAGTATAGCAAGCCTAAATCTTTATAGAGCTTAGAGACAAGGATGTGGGAGAATTAAGTAGATTTGAAAAGAATAATGCCATACACAAACGTATTAAGGATTTATGGACAATATTTGTAAGTTGTTGAGTTTGGTGTGGAATGATCTCTGCCCTATAACTACCTTAATTATTTTGTAAGATACTCTACTGGTATGCTGTCACTTTTTAAGCATGTTGTGTAGTGGTTAAAAAGCATTTAGACGGAGCCCATATTCACAAGGGCTTGCAAAATCCTCACAAACAAGAAGTCAATATTATATAGGTATTTATTATATAAGTATTTATTACCTGCTGGAGAAAATCACAAAAATTAAACATGAGTAGTTCTGTTGAAAATGTCTATGCATGAATTTAGCTGTATTTGCAGTAAGAATTTCTTTAAAAATTTTACACTGACTATTTTTTTCACCAATCTAAACTTCTGAATAATCATTTGAAATTAGGAGTAAAGGTGTTTGAATGAAATGTATTTTAGGAGAGGCCTTCCCTCTTTCAAAATAAAGTGTTTTTTGATATCTTGAAGTGCAGAGCAACTACCAATAGCTTGCAAAGATGAAAAAGGGATAATGGAGTTTAAAGAATTAAGACCTATGAACTTAAGAATTTACTGTAATTATAGATGCAGTAACCTGTTATCTCCCATTTCTTCAGGTTGGTTTCAATTAGTGAAGTTATTTCTCCATCACTGTAGCCAGCTCCTGGTCCCACCAAAGAATTTCCTCTTTGGAAGACTGTTTTACCCTTTCCTGGCAATTCTGGTGTGAGACTGCAATCTGCTTAATATTAGTTATATGGTCTTCCAAATGAACATCTAAAGGACACTCAGGATTCATGTAACTGCAAGTCAAGCTGTTCTCCAGTTCCCCAAATAGGCACCCAGACAAGTCAGGACGCCACCACTCATCTTTCCAGACATTATGTAGTTCAACTTTTGCTTTGATGGAAACACTTCTCCCTGCATCTGCGTCCCCCTTCTCCAGCCGTGGGAGGAGCTCAGGCTGTCCAACAGAAAGAAGCAACTGCTTGCAGCTTAGCCCAGCCATTAAGACTTTCTGAAAACATGAAGGTGTAGAGCAATAACCCACCATTTACCCCACCTCAAACGCATCCAGTGCCCTTTCTCATCTTTGGCTGCATTTTAGCAGCTCCTTTTTGTGGGACTCCATCAGGTTGTCTTGTACCCTCAGAACCAGAAGGCTTCTTCTAAGCTTATATAAGCCAATATTTTTTCCACATGAGAGTCATGAAATTCATTGCTTCATGATGTGTTTCTGACCCTGGAAAGCCCCAAAGTTACAAGAGATGCAGACAGCTGTTAGTCTAGCAGAAACTGCCAGGTTTGCGAAGACCTTGCAAGGGACCCAGAACATCAGCAGAATTAAAAGGCCCTGGGGGAAGAGCAGAAGTTACCTCAAGTCAGACCAAAAGCAAAGAAAAAGGGGAAACAGGAAGGGAGAACAGTTAATGTGAGAATAGCAAAAAAGTCTAAATCTGAGCCAAGAAGATCAGCTGGGGAGCTGCTTGTTTGTGCAAGGGCGATAGCTGAGGTGGTCTAGGGATGGACTAAAGCAAGCGTGAAGCAGAGGAGTATGGATCTGGTCAGATTGGGAAGGAAAGGGTTCAATACAGACGTATAAAGCAAGAAGGTAATACAGAGCATAAACTTTAGAAGCTAAGACAAACATTCTTAGAAATGGAGTATTATTTTCATTTTGAGTCCACTCCTTCCTGTGCTGCTTGTAACTAACAGATATACGACATTACCCCAAGTGCAGGGACTGTGTTCTTTGCATAAAAGAAACAGAGTTTTGTGGTGGGGAGAGGGGGGAGACTGAGCATGAAGAGCTTCAAAAATCCCAGTCTGATTGCTCTACTTCTGGTTTTGAGTAGCAAAACAAAATAACGCAGAGCCAGTGCAGTCTCCATTGACGCTCTGAGAAACAACTGCTGCAAAGGAGGAGATGGTGGGTTTTAGTGGCTGAGAGGCCCTGCCACTTGCTGGAAAGCCTAAAATGAAACTGCCCACCACTTCCTACACCCTCTAATCAATCATCTCCTAGTCTCCGGTCATTTTTCATCCCATAATATTCAGATCAAAGCATTCTTACCATACCATCCCTTTCCAGAGTGTAATGTAAAAGGTTAATAGTTGAAGGTCACCAGCCTTCATCTCTCAGCACCTTGCCTGTGCCCTGCCCTATACAGTGCAGCTGGTGTGAGGCTGGGGCGCAGCCTCCCCCTTGCCTGGCGAGCAGATGCACCGGGCCCGCTGCCACCATCGGGGTGCACCTGTTGGCCTGCCACCATCTGCTCGCCAAAATGGGAACGAGCCACACCCAGCACCGGCTGGCCGGCTGGGGACAGCCTAATCTCCTCCTCACAGGCTTCAAACCGGCAGCCACAGCGTGGGCCACACAAAGGTCGCCTGCATAAAGGCGCCAACCGGCTCCACTCAGCCTTGGGGGGCACCTAATCTCTGGCCATGGCGGGGGGCTGCCGCCTGTGCTGACAAGAAAGGCTCTCTAAATTAATCCAGAGAGCTATTACCTCACAAGAAAGCATCCTGTAAACTGCCCTTTTTTTTAAAGAAAGAAAGGTATTAAGTTAACATGTATACTAATATTAAGTAAATTAAGCCACAGTGGTATTTTTGAAGATTATTTAGTGATGTGTAAGCATTGTAAAGGCGCTGCCAGTGCTGGTCCTTACTAATAGGGGTGACTTGTGAGCTGCATAGACTGAACACTTGCTCTGGAAACTGAAGACTCTGCTCAGCACACGCCACAGCCGGTTCCTATAAAGAACTACCTGACTTGCCAGTGTGAGTCCCAGCAGCCGGTGTCAGCACTTCCCAAAAAATACACTCTATCTGGAACCTGTCACCAAAGTGCTTAAAAATGCCTTTATTATCAAATTTATAAGAAAACAAGAAATACATGAAACATGGACAGGATTTATGCAAAAAATAAAGGTTATTTCAGAAACTTCGCATTCCAATCTCTAAGCTGCAATGAAATACTGCAGAAACTAGGACATATAATTGCATGACCTATTCAGGCTCTGTTTCAGTGTTCATTTTTGACGTATTTTCTAGCATTCCATTTAACAGTGAGGCAATAAAAGGGGTGAAAAGACAACCTGCCAACACTGACCCTTGTCCTGAGCCCTTCTTGCAGAGCACCCTTACTTCCATTAGGCTGCAGTAGCAGCAGAATCAAACCTTCCCTTCTTTATGAAGCATGTCTGAGCTTTTTCTGAGTGTTTTTCCCCATCAAATGTAGCAAGTTGGCACCTTACTCTCTCCTAGAGAATCCCCTGGTTCCACAGTATTCTGGGACATCATTTTCTAATAGCTCAAAGTCTCTGATGCTCCACGCTAACGCTGCGCTGGACAGGATCGCTGGTCCAAATCTGCACAGGTGATGCTGGAAACTGAGGACAAGGCTGTTTGCACACAATCTCCCTCCTTACAAGCAGCAAGAAAGCAAGATCCCCCTGTGCCTGAACCCTTGAGCACAGATACTTTGTTCCATCAGCACTCTGTACTGTTTGTTTGCTTTTTTGTCCACCCCTGTATTTATGCTCGAGGGCTACACAGTGAGCTCTTGGAGACAGACTCATTTTTGTTATGGGCCACTGCACTACAATGGGACTCCATTTGTAAATTTTTTTGGCGTCAGTTCCCATCAGGTACATTAATAGAAATATAGCAAAATAAAATAATAATGACAATATTCTAAGAGCTGCTCATCACCCTTAGGCCATGAAGCCAAAGAGAATTATTTTGGTAAAGTATATATTTAAGGAAAATACTGGAAGTTTCATCACTTGAAATGTTTTAATTTTGAATTGATAAAGCAGTAGAGAATAGAGTAATGATTTTACCTCTAGAGGGATTAGGACCTTTCTACCTTCAAATTCAGAGCAGCTATCTGAAGGCAAACACTGAACAGAAATATATTAAATTACTGTGAGCAATACAAATTTTTTAAGAAAGTTAAATATTAAAATATATAAATAAATGACAAGTTTCCCCTTTAAAATATGCACAAGATAATTCAGAGAAAATGTTAGAACAAGTCCATCTGCTAAATTAGTTGCAAGATACTGGTGGCTACTTTTCCATTTACTCTAATGATGAGAAATATAAAAAGCCAGCTTCATAATTCAGGGTGTTCATTTCAAGAGGTTCCAAGAACACTTATGCTAAATGTGTCTGTCTACCTAATCAGCCAGTTTCTTCTTTCCTTTAAAGACTGAAACACAATTATAGAACCTGTAGTCCCAATCTTTTAATTTCCCTGGCCCCATACTAATATATATTTCAATGTAAGGAAAGCTGGAAGATGATAGAGTTGAATTAACACCTTTAAACTAAGCATATTGCATTCTCTTAAATCAATGGTTTCACTTGTGCCCTCAAGCAATATGTGATTTGTAAATTTGAGACATGCTACCTTTAGGCAGTAAGCAATCTCTTTAAAAACACTAAAGTAGGCAACATATGGTGGCACTGTGCAGTATGAAATTGTTCTAAAGATACAAGTTTCCAGCCTCAGTGGTACAAGCCCAATTTTAAATAAAACATACTATCATATGGTTCCTGCTTAAACACTGCAGTAAAGGGAAGCTGGCTATATGGTCATCCTCTAAACGACAGAGGGAACAGTTTACACACGTACACTTGGAAACCCACTGTCTACAAACACGCCATTACCCACTACCTTTCAGTACTTGTAAATACTGAAATATGGCAGCTTGTGTATTTGCAGAGCCTTATAAATTCATGGATTTCTCTCTTCTTATTTTTATTTTTATTTTTGGTTGAATCAAACAAACAAAGCCATGGGTATTTTTTGTTGTCAACTTATATGTGTCTCATAAAACACATATTCTATGTTCACATTTTTCTACAGCAGAGACCAGCTGGGTCACATTAGTCATGTCAAAGCATCTCAAGGACTATAACATGTAATTCAGCCCAATGTTACGGTGAAGGTGAATCTGTTCCATTACCCATGCAGAGAGGGGATAGTGGTATTTTAGCTTGGGGACATGACTTTTTACTTAAGTCCGCTCTTATTGTCAAATGTACATATAAATTCCCAAAATATAGCACGATTTTTTTCCATTGGTCATAAGGATAGGAAAGAAATCAGAAGAGGGAAACCTGTTTTATTGTTAGTCATCAATTATCTGATCTAGCAGCTTAACAATTGATTTGAAAAGGCATAGGACTCGACTTGGAAAAGAAATTATTACTGTGCTGGTATGTACATGGCCAGAGCCCAACTTCTATTCCAACTTTTGGCATTACAAAAACTATTCAATTACTTTGGTCTGTAATTTAACCCAGCATATACTGTACTTCACTTTTCCTGTCTGGCAAATGAAGAACTCTTCCTCAGGAACGATTTTCTTGTAAAATAGGGGTAAAGAAGTTTATACAACGGCTTTCTACACTTCTGCCTTGTCTTTGTAGCCACCGCACATTCTCTTTCCCACAGACAGACTTCAAGAAGAGGAATCTGATTGTTCTGGCCACTAACAGCTCTGATAAATCATTAATTATGCAGGCCTCTTGCCTTGATTGGGTTGTCTCTCAGGCTCAGTGTCCTACAGTGGTTTTTTATAGCAGTCTATGGTAATCTGTGGGCTGCATGTTGGTAAGAAAGCAGTGAAAGAGCCATTGTGAGCCTGGATTTCTTCTATATAGGAATTTTACAAATTGTGTGCACCATTATTGATGGTGTCAGATTCGTCAGTTTTCCTCAGCCATAGACACTGGAAAGGAAAGCAGTGCTGTGCTCCTTTGGGAGGCATGGAACTGGAATAATCAAGACCTCTTAGTGGATGCATCAGCTTATTCCTGTGGCAAACATATTCTTTACAGACAAATGACCTTTAGGCTAGTTCTTTGAAACTGGACACTTAAAGGTGTTTAGACATTTAATATTCATTGACATCAATGAATTTAGACACATTCCTTTAAAATTCTGACTGTGAAATCCTTGTGACTGTGGAAGAGTTAGGGCATGGCTTGCTTTTATTTGGTCTCCATCCCCATTTGATCGCCTTCTTCAGGGATTCAACAATGACAAATCACAGGTAAAAAACAATGAAAAGTCACAGATGAACTAGAAGGGTTTAGTAAATCCAGGGAAGTTTTCTTTTTCTCCTGGTGAAAAGCTCTGAATCCTTCTGCACTGGGTCACATTAGTCATGTCAAAGCATCTCAAGGACTATAACATGTAATTCAGCCCAATGTTACGGTGAAGGTGAATCAGACAGCAGAACATCATTGCACATTGGCATGCCCCTTCTGTTGCAAGAGGAACTCCTCAGGGCAGACCAGTGATGTAGTAGCCTCATCTTGTCTAGAACATTGTGCCACTTAGAATATTTAGGGCAATTACACCACTTCAGAGGTTGGTATGTGACCCAGAAATAAAGAAAATAGATTGGTTTTATTTAACCTTCTTTTTCTGGGCACCATCTATGATCAAATCACCTTGAGATATGCCTTGATGAGTACTGAAACCCCTTATTTCCTGGATTCCAAATCAACTATGAAAAGAAAAACTACCTTTTCTGCGAGAAGTTTCTGCTGTGCATCTTCCCTGTCTTGAAAATTTCCACAAGATATGAGTTAGTGGGCTCCACAAGGGCTAATTTTATTACCAGCGTTCTTACTCAACATTTTTCGTCTGCTGCTTCTACCTACTTTTGCATGTCAGTAGTTGTATTAATATGTTGTGTAATCATTGCATTTGTGACTTCTAATCTTCCATCTTTGGAAAGACAGATGGACTCCTTTTGCACAACAAGGTATAGCTGTGCTGAAGTGTAATGAGCTGGGAGCTGTTACAGGAGATATTGATCTTACTCCAGCTTTTTACTTGTTATGGCACTAATTGTCTCAGGGTTGTTTACCTGATAAACAGAAGAATGAGATTACACGTGTGGACTGTAGTCAAAGTAATGATGCCAGGTAAATATTTTGTCACTACTATTAATAATGGCAATTATGGAGTCCCTTCACTTCAGGGAACTAAACACAAGTAAGACCTTACAAAAGACACATTTACAACTTAAAAAGTTCAAGACTAAAAGCAAGTTAGACTTCATATTGCAGAGGAGCCAGGAAACAACAACATGATATGACTTTTTTCCATGATTTTTTATCAACATTGAAATGCTTCTCTTCACGGGATGCATTAAAATGCTATATAGATGAACAAACAGACGAATACAAGGTAATTAAAGGAGTCACATTATGATCCTTACTAAAACTGGATAGCTTCTTATTGTGCTTTGACTTCTGATTTTTCTTTCCAAATAATGTCTTTTTATAGAAAAAAACATGGGTAACATAAAAATGCTCAGTGATAAAAGAGAGTCAAGTTTCAGTTTTAGTTTACCGGGCCCTTTTGGCAAGAACTGAAATCCAAAAGGAGTTTTTGCTACCTTGCAAAGGTTGGACTGTAACTCGGTTTATTTTTAAATTAATTAGAGATTCATTCCACGCTGCCAGTGTAGTATTTGGGTACATGTCTTTGGAAAAGTTCCAAAAAAGTGACACTCAGTTTCCACGGTTACACCCACAAGTATATCAAGTCTACCTGGAAATGATCAACCACAAGCTTAACTGGTCCCCTGCGCATACAAATGCTGTGACCTGTGAATACAATGCATTATAATGATGTACAAAAAATTATGTTTGCTGTGAATAAAATGAGATGAAAGAATGCATACAGGATTGTAAAAATCCTGGTAATACTGTCAGACAGGGGACATTGTGACAATCCTCCTCTTGCTCCTGCCCCCCTTCTGCTCCCACCCATTGAAACCGGGTAGAACATTTTACCTATTGGACTGTGCTACCAAGATAAGTGAGATGTTTGATTAGATTCTCAAAACTTCAGAGAAGATTGGCCTGCACTTACATTTTCACAACAGGAATAGGTAATATTTTTGATGTTCCTTGGCAGAAGATAAGACCTGGGTGAAACATGGCAATTTTGATTATATTTTTATCAGAATTCTGGGACTGTTGAAATGGGAAAATCAAACAAAACAGAGATGGTTGTGATATTGCAATAGATACATATAAAATTTGCATGTACTTTTATTCAGAAGTAGCTTTAACAGAAATACGTTTCAGTACAGAAAATATTCCTGTTCTCGTACAGAACTGCCCCAAAGATCCAAGGTAAACATACCTCTGTGTGGAGAATACACGGCAAAGAGTAGGTGATATATTTGGCAAGTCTCTCTTTTTTGTCTCTGCCTAATGCAAACAGGATTCCACATGTGATCTTTTTTTCAGACCTCTCATAAATGCAAAGCAGAGGAAATGTTCTCATGAACCCCTGCAAAGAGAAGCCGTCAAACTTCACCTCTGAGTTGTAAAACAGTATCATATGCTCCAGGTACTATGATATAATCCCACTTGCAAATGTCCTTGTGCTGTCTGGGCTTCATAAATCAGATTGCAGAACAATAGAAATTTGATGTAGAAGGAGCCTGATAAACTGTCCTGTTCACCTCATTTCCACTGCCACATGTTTTAGGCTGTTTTGTCAGCCCTTGTTTCAAATGGGCCAAGTGGTGAGGCTTTCATAATATCCCTTACAGTTTTATTCCATACTTTAATACATCTCATTGTCTGGGAATTTCCTTCTCTTGTACAGCTTGAAGTTTGTCTGTTTTAATTTTGGCCAATCACTTCTTGCAATATCCCCTCTGTGCTACGCATAAATATTTAATCTTTCACTTGAGGTTTGAATCGTTTCAACAACAGTCAAAAGGAATTGAGCATTTGCATGAACAACAGAAATATCTAGAATCATTATAGCTAAAAACAACATGGATTTTGAAAAGGAGATAAAAGCTATGTTTGAGAATTTTAACCACCTTTTTGCTACCAGAAATGATAAAATTACTTTCTTGATGGCAGAGTTCATCTTGTCTGATTGTTCTGATCTTCTACAAGTCTCCCTGTTCCCAGCACCTGGTACAGGCCACCCTTGGGGATGGAATGCTTTGGAATGCTTGGAGTATCCTGTGAATTTTGGCTTCATAAGGACTTCAAAGCCTGTGACTGTCTGATAATTCCCTCATTCTTAAGACAGGGAAATGTGAATTTCACAGCAATACGAAACAGATCCTGAAAGTTTTTCAGTGATCACCAGCGACCCTTATTTGTTGTGTCTGGATTCATGGGGAATAAAGGAGGGAAAAGCATCTAAAGACCATTCTACCTTTCTTTAACAAATTTCTCTACTTAAAGCATTAACATTTTCTACTGTTTGTAGACCTGCAAAGGTCTGCACTAACTTCAGTCAGTGCCAGCTGAAGTCAGAACCATGACATGTGCTTGCTCACTACTCTGAGCACTAGAAACTTGTGGTGTCTTTCCACACTTGAAATTCTTCCCCACTCTCCACAGTCCCTAATAATATCCTGGACATGTACCTTCATCTTTATTCATGAGAGTGCAGATGCAGCCAAATTAGTGGCAGCAAAGCACATTTTACACAGTAGAAAATACAATCTGTCTTCTTTTTGATTTTTTTTAATAAAAAAAGTTTTATTTTAAAAAAAAATCAGACAGTAAGATTTAAATTCAGCACCACCCGTTGCAAGAGTCTGTTTAAAAATGCACAGCTGGCTTGATGATGAGTGACAAATCAAAAGTCAGAGTGAAACTTCCCAATCATCTGAGCCCTTGCCACCCGATTAGCAGAAGAAAAACAGGGCAGATGGAGGGAGACGCAGCAGTTCGGAGGGAACAGATGGCCACTACGAACTTGATATATGAAATTAATAACACTTTCTCAAATACAATTAGTAGCAGGAATACATTACCTGAATTTTCATAACTGTGAGCAAGCTGACATTAAATGAGGTTTTTCAGATTAACAGTCAATATAACATTGATATTTGGAGAGAAATAAAAAATTATATGGAAAGTAATAAGGACCTTTCAGCTTTTTGTGCTATAACTGATTATGAGTGCCCAGCTGTACAAAGCCTGCATGATTCTATAGTTTGAAACTCCCCAGATATGTGCTTTCATGATTAACTCATTTATTTCTTAAACCAAAGACAGGCAACATGAGGTTTCACACAGATTCTCACTGTGTCGTGAGAATCCATCTTATGGTGAAGGTTTCTTTGGTCCTTACAGCCAAGGGCTTACAAATATCTGGAGTAAAATTTTCAGAAGATTGGTTTTGGAAATCTAAACCAAGATGTCTTACCATGGTGTGTTTCTACACCTTCTGAAACCAGGCCCATTTAGTTTGTCTTTAATTGGGCATCCAACACAATTAGTCTGCTTTGAGAATGCTGATTCTTGCTTTTATAGATAGTCTGTACAGAGGGGACGGGATTCAGAACAAGAACAAGGGAAAACATGTAATGCATTTCAAAGCCTGGCTCAAGGCTTGGG
Source organism: Corvus kubaryi (assembly GCF_017639235.1). Taxonomy (NCBI): domain Eukaryota; kingdom Metazoa; phylum Chordata; class Aves; order Passeriformes; family Corvidae; genus Corvus; species Corvus kubaryi. The sequence continues at coordinate 12,153,942 of NW_024581127.1, forward strand.
AAGAAGCAGCATTATAACACTGCATATAAGACAGCTCAGTGCATTGCAGGGACACGTGTCTGAGTGGGGGGGTGACAAGGATCTTGCTTGGTTCCCTACAAGTCCTGGCATACCTAGAAGGATGATTAAGTAGGTGATTTTTTAATCATATGTACTGACACTTTTTCATAAACCAGAGGTGGTAGAATCAGCTGAGAGGTCATTTTCTCAGCTTAGAAGAAAGTGTTACAAAAAGAATTAATAAAAACAAATGCTGGCACTCTCCTAAGTAAACAGAAGTAAAAATTATTGTTTTCATGTTAAAACTGGCTTTTCTAGAGTGTGAGCATACATGTACATACATACACCAAAGAAAGCCTTTTATTTTTACTAATATGCAATTTTTTACTGCAGTGCAACAGCTGTACCCAGAGAACCTTAAACTTGGTGTTGAATCCGTCTGTCATTGAATTCTTCTGTCATTCATTTTGGCTTTTCAGGCTAAAATTCAGATGTATAAAAAGAACATTCTTGAAAAGTCAAGACAGGATTAGAAGTGCAAGAGATGGGATTGAAAGTGCAAGAGTTACTGTATAAACATTTTCCTGAAATGGTCTGAAATAAACAATGGCATTTTTAGTGTACAGGAATTAAATAGCTTTTTTCTGCATAGAAATCTCTTGAAAGTTCTAAGGGAACCTTTTAAGCCCTTGCTACCTGATACATGGGATGATAAAGAAATGTACTTGAGTTTCTTCTTTCACTGTCACACAATTACCACTTTTTTCTCCCTTTCCTCTCTGTTGTTATTTTCTTTATTGTTGCTCCGCAGCCATAGTCGACAGATGCAAATGTAATTTGTTTATGAATCACAGCACATATTTATGTGAATATACCATATGAATATGCTTGCAGTATGATTTCAGCTGGGTGAATACTGCAAAAGATGATTTGTAAACACTGCTATGAATAAAGGGCATGATACAAAGCTCATTGCAATCCATGGGATGACTCCTGTTGGCTTCCAGGAGTCTGGCTGAAGCTCCAAGCCAAGACTTTCCATTCAAAGGAATACTTGCTTGCTGATTGTCTGTTGTTCATGTTTATCCAGGCAGAGCTTTGTTTGTGCAAATACTGGGACGAAGCTCCTACTCAGGGTAACGCACATTTCTGCACAAGTACATGAATTTTCTCTATGACTACATATGGTCATATGGAAGTGTTATCAACACAAGAATCTATGAGTAATCATTTTTAATAATGATTTCAATGAACTATGGAGAGTTCAGGAGTCACAGACACATGCATTTTATCTATTTTTTCAAACAAAGATTTTTCTGTCCCAAACAGAGCTGTCAGTCCAAGATTAGGAAACAGTAGTACTGTGTCTGTACCAAACAGGTAGACCTTGGCCTCATGCTGCCTGAAAGCAATAACACGTTTGTCACTGGCTTCAACAAAGGCAGGTTCAAGACTGTTCTCAGCACTGTAACTTAACAAAAAATGCTGAAAATAGAAATGAATTTGGGCTTTAGGTTTCAGAGTTTTTAAGTATTTTCTTATTACTTTAAATTTCAGTCCTGCAAGGTATCATTTCAATGGATGTTAAACTCACAGGACCTTATAGAAATGGGTTTGGGTCACTGCCAAAGAGCATAGATGTTATTTGTTCAGTCTTGTATTCATAGACAATGTCTATTGTCTTTACACAAATAAGCAGGTTTTGGCCAGAAGTACAATTTCTCACACCAGACACACAACAACATGATTGGCATCAGACTCTAATGAACAGTAATGAGAAAAAGTGTTCCAACAACAGAATGAAAATGCCTTTTAGTGCAAATGTTAAAGCATCTCTTTTTTGATTTCCACTGCCAACATTTAAGTTGCAGAATTTGGTAATGTTTATTTTTCAATTCTAGAAACTCTTTACAACTGCCTTCAGTCTTGTCTTTTTCACTTTCTTGCATGGCAGAAAATATCTTCAGATGATGATACAAACTGGCACCAAACAAAATCTTTCTATGTATTTAAACTTTTGCTGTTCACTTGACTCAGTGACCCAGCAGCATTGTCCAGAATTGCATTAACCAGTTCCAGGCAGTGGAGACAAAAATTCCTTTCATTCATCAACAGATAAGGAGTTTTGACAACTATCCCTTGGGAGCTAGAGAGGAAAAAAAAAAGCAAGAAGAGATTACAATGTAATAATGTAAAAAACAGAGTCAAAGAGCCAAAGAAAGACTGGAGGAAGCTGTAGGGCTGCCTGGGCAGACAGGGAGACTGCTATCAGAATTGAACAAGAGAAAATCCAGATCCCCCTTCCATTCCTCTACCTGTTTCTTCTCAATGTCACTATCAGTGCACACAGTGATATAAAACAGATCCAACAAGTATTCCAGTAACTCCTCAGGACCACCAGGGCAAAACCAAAAACATTCAGGGCTTGACACTTAACCAAGGCAACATGCCAAGCTTATCACATGTGAAAAAGCCTTGTAGAGGAAAATAATCATCTTCATGTTCACAGGGTCTGGGTGTTAACTCTCCAAAGACTCTCCTGTATTTTCCACTCCTTCGACTATTGTAAATGAGGGGTTTATTTGCATGGAAATTCAAACCTCTGAACAGATTTTTGTTAACTACAAAGCATGGGAAGGAGCCAGAGATTTCTCTTTTGTATCTTATTACTGACTATAAACAGGGCACTCACTGCAGAGGCTTGGATTGCAAGATGGCCCAGAGGATGGTCAACTTTGTGCCGGCCAGAAACCATTCAAGGAGCAGAGGAGGGGACAGCAGTTCCACTTTCTCACAGCCTTCAGAGTTTCAATTTTTTTTTCCTTTTTTTCAGTGGAAAAATAAATTTTTCAGTAACATAAAAATGGCTTGTGTCAACAAATTGTAGTGACCCCAAACCAGAAATGGGGCCCCTGCCCAGCTGACTGCCAACATTTGCTTCATGTCTTTCTTCACCTCTTACGCCTGGAGCCTCTGAGTCCAATTCCAACATGTTTGGTAGTGACACCTCACTGAAAATGTTCTGTTTGGCTCCTACCTGAGAGGACGGGCAGCACTGGTTAACCGTGAACAAGGAAGACCTAAATTCAAGTTCCTGTTCTGCCAGATTCAGAGTATGAAAGATGAGACGTTACCCCCCTGAGAAATCAGTAGGATTTCTCTTTGTTCTCCTCTCCCCAAATCACCCAGAGCTCTGTTGTAACTTACTGTTGTAACTTACTGTTGTACCACTGGTTATTGCTCATGATGAAAGAATAAAGCTTGTTGACAAGTCTTTTGTAGGAATAAATCAGGGCACACTTTGAGTTTAGCATCTGATATTATTTGAAGATAGCATGCATCATGCATTTGCACCTGAAAATGCATGATACTGTGTGGTGCTGAAGGCCTCAGATTCTCAGCCCTTAATCACAAGCAACTGTTAGGCATTAATCAATGCTAATTACAAATATCATACTCATACACATGTAGCCATTCAAGAAAATATCACTAATTTTAATTGGAGGCTTCCAAACATATTAAAACTGTGTCTTTTCTTTCACTACTTTATTTCTCCTCATTAGATTCCTGCCACCTATATCTTAAGTTCCCCCCCCAATGTAATTCATAATTCCCCTTGCATTTACTTTCTTTTGAGTGAGGACTTGAATCTCTGAAATGCTGTACGTATGCTGAGCACTTGCTGAATACTCAGCTCTCCACAACTCTGACGCTCAGCTTCACAGAGTATCAAATATTATGGTATTTGGGAAATCATGATAATTAGGGAGAAAACTCAGAAATACTGTTTAAGGCACAATTTTTTACACTTCTATCTGCATTGTGGCTGGGCCAGTGGAAGAGGTGGAGGTAAAAATGAGCACAGTGTTTGCATATTCTGAGAAAAACTTCCTGAGACTTCTTTCTGAGGGGATTTGGGAGTTCCATACATTATTTCTACCTGATGCTGGAGGGACACTGAAATATTCATTTAATCAGCATCTAACATCAGTGGATTTGAGAGCATAAACTTTAATTTCTCACTGGAATGAAATGGAATGACACTGACAACTACAAATAGAAGAGATACAGACTCACAAGCTGCCCCTGCTAAAACCATCAATTGCTTCAAAGTAATTCTTGGTATTATCAGTCAAAAAGAAATAAATTAAAAGAGAAAGCCTACACTCTATTTAATGAGTATGTTTATGACCAATGGGAACATCAACAAGCATCTGCTGATGAGAACCTAGTAGAATTAATGCTGAAGAAACACGACTTGGTTTACTACATGTAGGATCTCTGCTACCTTGGTGACATGCATTTATGAAATGTTATTTTTCCTGCAGGTAAAGAAAACATTAGTTAGGAAACACTTTGTTATTTTTCTTCCCAATCTATTAGAGAGGCTGCAGATGCTGAGGGCACTGTGATGCCTCTGTAGAGATCATCTTGGTCTCTTACTCACATCATGTAGCCTCTAAGGTAAAGTGCCACCGCTGGAGACTGGAAATAGCTGTATTGTTCATGTGCCTAACACCATGGATTTGCAATGATCTATTACATAGGTAAATAAATACTATAGTCCTTACAGGTAAGTCAACAAACTGAATAAACTGATGATTCTGTGGGCGACAAGCAAAAGGCATTAAATCCTTATTGTTTCCTTCTGACTGGTGTCCTTTTTGCCTAATTTCTCTTTCTGAGGTTTCTATTGATGGTAAGGTACCCACTTCATGGAGTGCTCCTTTTCCTGGAGCTAGTCTGAGAATTTCTCTTCTGACCTTACGCTTTCTCTCCTTGCCTCTCAGAAGAACTTGCTTTCCTGTGTTCCAGTTTTCTGGCCCATCTGCTGCCCTCCCACACATGGCAAAGGGCAACAGATGGGTGATAATCATGCGGAAAAAGGCAAATGGAGGCCATGCGGAGGGGAAATGCAGCTCTGTGGCATCGTGCCCTGGCAACACAAAGCCACCACTAGTCATCCCCTGCACACGCACTGTGAATCCATCAGTGACAAGTAAGGCGTGTGGCTGGTTGGAATAGGAACAGTTTGGGACACTGCCAGTGCTGGGTGGCTGGTTTCCACCCATAAACATTGTCAGTTATGGTACAGCACTTCTCAGGAGTAAGTGAAACACACCTTGTCCACCTCCTCAAGAAAGGCTCATCTCCATTTTTGATATGAGGGCAAGATGATATTTCATGGTGTCTCTTTTAGGGCTCCCTTAGGATACAGACATAAAGCTAAGTTGTGGGGTAAGACCAGTGAGCTCTGATGCTGGATGGAAGGAGGAATGCACATAGCAATAACCAAGATGTTTGCACAGGTTTGAATCCACAGCAGCTCATCTGCTTCTGACAACAACTTGCTAGGACATGTGAAGTCACCGGCAGGAGACGACAGAAGAAATGGACTTGGCAATGTGAGTCAGCCACAGGATGACTATGAGCTATCAATATGATCCTGAAGAAAAACAACATTAAAAAAGAGGCAATTATGGTATGAGGGTATTATCATGTTTAAAACAGCAGAAATTATGTCTCTCTGGTATGTTGGTGCATGGCTACCTCAAAAAGGTAAATAAGAAGAGTAAAAAGACTTGCCTATATGGTCCATTGGCGTACTGCAACACAAAGACCGTGGACTTGATGTCTTAAGGTTTCTTTCCAGTGCAACATAACTCACATCTCTAGGAAATACATGAAATATCTCATTAGGGAAGATTACTTTTCCCAAACAAATAAAGGCTACCTAAGTTACAGCTCCATCAATCAAACAGAGAGTCTTAAACTTTTAAAATGTTTTAATTGCTTACAGAGCTGTACAGCCTTCCAACAGATACAGAAATACAAACAGGTTGAACCTTAATATTGTGCATAAATTTCTTTAAGAAGTGTAACTTTTCTACTCTGGTATGAAATGGTATGTAATTGTCACCAGTGACAGGACTTGAGGAAATGACCTGAAATTGTGCCAGGGGAGGTTTAGTTGGATATTAGAAAAAAGTTCTTCACCCAGAGGGTGGTTGGGCACTGGAACAGGCTCCCCAGGGAAGTGGTCACAGCACCAAGCCTGACAGAGCTCAAGAAGCGTTTGGACAATGCTCTGAAGCACATGGAGTGACTCTTGGGGTGTCCTGGGCAGGGCACAGAGCTGGACTTGATGATCCTCGTGGGTCCCTTCCAACTCAGCTTATTCTGTGATTTAGTGATATCCCATGTGTTAGCCAGAATACAATATACAGATGGGGTAAATATGCTGAGCAGTTGTGCATGTTGTATTACCTTATGTTTGAGAAGCCAAATGAACAGAGAAGTTCTGAACTGCTCCCTTCTAGCAGTGAAACACTCACAGAATAATGCCAATACTGCTAGATCAGATAGGCAATATCATCTGGAAAATTACAAATAAAAACCCTTGACTGTTCAGACAGTACACACAACCTTGAAAACTTGTCCTTAAAAAGTATTTTTACTATTCTTGTTTCCTATCCTATAGAAAAAATGTGTTCATATTTCTACCAGATACATACATATATATTGTATTTGAAGAGTTCATTTTTCCATTGCTTCTTCCCTAATACTTTCTCATATTTTACCTTTCAGTTACCAATCACTTAATACCAGTATTTGAACCATAAAGAAGATATTTCAGAATGATTTTAGGAAAATGACTTAGAAATTATGCTTTCCAAGGCCTTGGATCTACAACAAATAAGTAACACTATGGTTACCAGTTAGTTTCTACCTACAGTGAGATGCTCCAAAGTGAAATTATGAAATAAAAAATGTATAAAATGAGACAGTGGGAGGAAAATACACATAGAGACTAATGACAATTGATCATGTGATTTGTTAAGAGATAATTATGAGCTAGTCTGAAAGATGTGCTTGTGCTGTAAGGCCATTTCATGATAACCAATACCAATAGGATTTTACTGCTGTCCTGCACAGAATCAAGGCAAGGATGAGCAGTACCAATCTATAATGGTTTTGGAGGGTTGACAAGGTAAAACTAATTTTATTTTTTAGTTTCCTTGCCAGTCATTTCTTGTCCAAAAAGTAAACCCTTTTCATTCCATATTATTTTCCAAGAATAACAGCTTTAGATGTTTAGTTTGGCTATATTAGAGAAGTTGCCCACCTGTCTGTAGAAAAACAAGACATTCTTGCAGATGGAAGTTCTGAGCTATGATGAGGAGTTCTAAAAGAAATCTTGTTGGGTGCAGAGAGTGAAGTAGGCAAAATGCAGACACAAAAAACCTCTTTGTGGACATTTTTGAGCGCAGGGTAGATTAAACAGAATAAAAATCTATAAATGCTCTCATCTCCAGTTTCATAATAAATAGCAAAAGCATCACATCTTGAATTCTGCAGAAATGTACAGGACAGTATTGATTACTGTAAAAGGAACAGCCTTGTGCTAGAAAAGAGATGGATGAGGTTCTTTATATGCTCTTGAAGATGAGTGTCCCATAAAACTGGAAATTCGCAGTGTGTATATGGTCGTTCTTATATACCAAATGGTCTTTCAGCAAATGAATTATGATGTGTCAAAATGACTCATAGGGACTTTGCCACAGTGCAGCGTATTTGAGAAAATTGTTGCCACAGAGTAAATATTTTTTTATGTTGATTAACAGTAACACAGCTGGCCTCTGACTTTGCAAATTTAATGGAAATTTCAGGGTTAATGAATGAAACTAATCCTCCTTTTCTCTCTCCTTGTTCTACTTTCTCACACATATGTAAAAGCACACCGAGCTTGTACAGAAAATCTCACTTATGGTGGTGCTACTGAGAAACATCCAAGCAAATCAACACGCCTACACTACACAGATACCAAAGAAAAGTACAGAGGTTTTAGGAGACTCATTCCTTCCAAGAAAACATATCCTAATGAACTGCACTGCCCTATCACAATTAAAAGTCTGACTTATCACTATTAAAAGTTGTGCATAATAATAAAAAAAAATGCAAATGAATGAAAGAGACACTAGGGGGAAGACTGATTCCCAAGAGAAAGGAAATCAATGAATCAGAAATGTTCTTGGGGTCTATAACCTGGCATCTGAGAGGAGAGAAAGGCCCTTGCTTTGGTGTATGGCATTAACATCTCTGGTCATAGAAAGATTTTACTTGAAATCTTGCAAGGTCAAACTTCTTTTGCAGGTGTCTGGGTCCTCTTTTTGTCAGTCAGGCTGGAAATTTCATACTTTATGTGATGATTTTTCTTGTTTTACTTTCCTGCACTGCCCTCGTGTTTACGCTCCTGTGCAAATGGCCAGGTTGGGCAGGGCTCCTGCAACTGCTTTGCAAATTCCCACTCTTGTAGTTGCAGATTCATCACCTTTAAGTGTGCATATTCTGCCATAAAGGAGACTTAATCCCATAGAGGATCATTCTCAGGTCCTCAAACACTTTAGTTGAAAACAGTGTTGGGAGATGAAGACGTAGGTAGTGGCTCTGCAGTTTTGGGTAGGGATGTAAGATCCTGCTTGTCAAGTAATTCCTGGGAAGTGGGGGTGGCTGGTGTGTATTATTTCCAACTCTGATCCTTAATGCTGTCCAAGTTCATTAAAACACATGAAGAAAATTATGTACTTGCAGAGGCAATATAAAAAGGAATCTACCTGCAGAAGCCAGTGAGAAAATAGAGCAGGTGAGTGCTTACAATAGCAAAAAGAAATCTTACAAAAGGCAAAACAAATTACAAATAAATACATGGTTAGAGGAATAAAACAGCACACCTCTTTTCTGAGACACCAGGCTAGAACACAACCCTCACAGCATGTCTTAGCCTGGTGGGCATTAATCAAAGTGCTTCCTATTCTTCTCCTTTCTTCCTCCTGCTCCACCTCCCCACACTTTTATTTTCCTTAGAACGATTCTACAATAGCCACTTACTTCAGTTTCCAGAAAAAGGGTTTATACAATGCAGGGAAATTTGATTTTCAAATTCAATCAATTCTATAACCAGGAAAAACAGATAATAATGATTGTAGAACCAACAGATACCACTGACTTATTGAAATTAATCCACTCTAATAATGCTGATCTCTTCCCAGATCAAAGGAAAGGTGGGAAAATTACATTTTTTTCATTCATACATTTTGTTTGTAAGTTACTTGAGGTTCAGTTTGCAAACGCTTTAGAGGCAGTTCTGTGTGCCTTACTTGCCCACTCTTCCTGAGACAACATTAAGCAAATTTTCCACATGATGAGATTATGTTGGCTTCTATGCAATTTTCACGCAGAAGTCCCAGGAACACTGTGCATTTGGTATGCCTAAACTCTATAAACTTTGTCTTAGATGGTGGAGCACACTCAAGGTCTTTCAACACTGGCATGGCAGAAACTTGAGAATGGTCAGGATACTCCTGTCACAGGAAGAATGGTCCAAAGAAGGTGAACTGGGATGGAGACCAGCATCAAAGAGTTGGGCTGCCTGGTCTTTTTTGTTGCCGAGATAACAGAAGGGACATTTGATGAGCCAAAACTGGAGGCACCTCAACTCTTCCTTCTCTGGCAACAGCAGCAAACCTGACTGTGAACTTGGTTATGGAACAGTTAAAGACAGATTACTCTCCTGAACAGGAATATCCTGGTCACTCTTCTGAACCCATCTCATGAAAACCCACTGGCAGAAATCTAATTTGAAGCTCTGAGGTTTGAAATATGAATGAAAAGTTACACATGAAAGCACATAGGAAATAAAATGAAAAAAACCCAGTAGCAGTGTACTATAAATAGTGCTTGGCAAACAACAAGTACAATCTATTATGATATAGTAGTCTCCATTTGTCTGGAGATGTCACTTCTAGTTATTATGGTTTACACATTCTTAGAAACATCTGTACTTTGTTCTATCCAAGAGAAGAAGTGACACTTGAAATAAAGGAAGAGCATAAGTAGCCTAACTGGTTTTACAGGAGTGGGATATTAGTCTAGTAGGACCACTGCGGAGCAAAGACTTGCCTTTCATATGAAGTGTAAACTTAAGTTCTCTGAATGCAGCTTCACGACCCTATGCTCTGAATCTGTTTCAGTAATTTTCCTTCTGTGTCAAGGCCATAATGATTTTCCAGATTCATTTCAAATGTGAATTAAATCTCCTAGAGACACATTTAATCAAATATGATGGCACCTTTATGATTCTCTTAGCTGACAGGAAAATCCTGATTTCTGTTGAATCTCAGCCCTTCCTCAATCTTGAACCCAAACCCAGGTAAGTCAGACTCAGCACTTTTTCCTGTTTTGATCATTGTGGCACAAAAGAGACAGCAGACTCTCCAGGAAATCCTATTGTTGAACAGAGGGGAAGACTATGAAAGATCATAAGAGCATCTCAATCCCCTTGTCATTAGAAGATTTAACTCTTGAGAAGTGTTTCTAGGGGTGTTGGTTTGATCCATGAGAAGCCCTCATGCACATCCTATCAGAACATGGATGGTTTGTACGCAGAGCTCCCACTTCTGCTCGTAGGAGAAATCCACTTCACCTCCCTCAGACATACAAAAATCAAAGCAGTATACTCCACATCTTCCCTTCCAAGAGCAGAAGACAATATTCATCTGTGTGCACAGGGAAATATATGTACCTGGTTATTTAGGTGCTTCTCTGCCTGTCTGGATACAAAACCAGAGCTGATGAAATACAGTGTACTCCAGAATTTTTTTATTTTTCCTTTTAGTCCATTCCTCTTTTAAACTTACAAAATAAAAAATAATTGTCCCAGGAGAATATTGTATCTGTGTAATTTTTTCCACTGTATTGATAATTACTGTATTTCACATGCCCCTTTTAATTACATAATGTCTGAGATTAAAATTCAACAGCTTCTCTCAAAGAGAAAGTGCTTTAATATCTGAAGTGCTGCTCCTGTAAATTGGCATCTGAAAGATAGGCTAAAAACAGGGCATAAAAACGAACATTCCCATCCTTCCTAACTGACTGCAATACCAATGAGCTGCACCGACTTTACACAGACCTCCCACATTCTTGATAGGATGTTTTCTAGCAGAGTGATCCACAAATATTATCATTCAATGACAATACAGTTTTATCAAGGTACGTCTCAATCCACAGGATACAAGCCCCACACAACAGACGGAAAATTTGGCGCAGTGATGCGCACACTGCGTGTGTTACTTACTGGTTATTGCAGTGGTCATACCGAGTCCCGTATGGCGTTACATTAACGAATGGCATGCAAGCACCTTCTGTTGAAACATCTGCGACAGGGAAATTTCAGGCATTTTTCCAGATATTTTTTTGTGCTCTAGACCAAATTTTCATTAGGGCTATAAAACCTGGCAGGCAGCATTGTTGTGTATGATTTTTTAATAAACTGGGACATGCCTTTGTTAGAGGAGTGAAGAAAAGGGCTCTTTAGAGACTTCTTCCTATTACAAAAAGTTCAGAAAACATATGACAGCTCACCAAACAGTGTCTCCTAACTTTTTTTTTGCCTCCTCCAAGACAAAGATTTCCTGTTTCTTTAGATGTATACAAAGATTTACAGATTTTGAAATGAAACCAAAAATGTAGATTTTTTTTATCTATCAGATTAAATGATTCCAACAGTGGCATTACTTGAGAATGTGTTCAAAGAAAGAGAACATAGATAACATAGATTTTTAGCATCTTTTTGATGCCTGCTGCCAGGAATCTTACAAAGGATTTTCACTTACTTAACAGACAAGTTCCCTTAGAAAAAAAAGAAGAAAGGAAAGCAAATGGGCACATACAGATCAGATCTCGTACACAATGCAGGCCAAGAACATAGCCTTACTCCTTTCTGTTTTCCAGAAACACTTCATTGCCTGCTCTCCCTTCTCTGCTCCCCTGCAAGACAACAGCCACAAGGCACAAATTGAAGTTCCATTTTGCAATTCTCCCTGCCACACTATGAACACTAATGCAGAACAAACATTCTTGGCAGTAAATATGTACATTATCATTATGTAAATAGGTATGTTATCATTATAGCAAAATGATGGTGTTCTTTACTAAGTCTATATTCCCTTTCCAAGAATATTATGTAGTTTGAAGTATAATTTCCATTATGCCACTGGGGCTAGAAAAACACTTCAGTTCAACAATAATTAGTATACTGTATATAACAAAATGTTTACCATGGATAAAGATGATGTGCAATCCTAAATCTTTTTGGACAAACAAACAAATGCAGTTTTACATGGTAGCGTTCAGCCTGAGTAACCAACAGAAAGCAGTTTCAGACTAATAACCATTCCCACATCCAAGGTGAGCATCATATTGACATTTTATACCAACAACACCATGAGCAATAACATTTTAAATTGTATGAGGTGAATGATCTACTGTTAGCATGAAGGTGACTTCATTTCTGAACCTTAAATGAACTAGAAATGACTGCATGTCACAGGCTGCTGGCCCTGTTAACAGTGTTTACATGAAGTTCATTGCTCAAGCCTAGGTAAGTGTATCAGCACTGCAAAACCCAAATCCTTAGGTTTTAATAACTCAAAAAGTTCTTGTGATCAAAGAGCAAGGCAAGGCCAACTCCTAAATCCAGCAGCTGTAAGCTACTTGTACATACCCACATACCCCATGCTATTACCTGAGAAATTGAGATATGTGTGTCCTAGACTGAGGTAAAAAAAGTGCCGACTTCTTACAGAAAAAACAGAATTGCTGGCATAAGTAAAATTGGATGAAAGTGTTAATATTTTTACAGCTTCTTTTGAGGTGAGTAAATATAAATACTTGTCTCTCATTTTCTCTGAAAAAGTGGATTAGTTATTTAGAAGTATGTAAATGCATTCAAAATGTCTTCAGTTTCTTCATTTTCCTTTGAATGCTGCTTTGAACTGAAAAATCAATTTTCAGAAAGGAAGATATGCCAATTAGAATGAAAAAAACCCCAGAAGAAAGGAAACTAATTTATAAATTATAAAATATATAATGGCCACATTCTCACTGTTGTGCTGCCCACTTCTGTCACAGAATCACATACCACATTGGAATTGTGAAAATATTATATGAAAATATGCATGTGATTCTCAGCATTCTTCGTTATGCACCAGCTCCTTTCAGATAGCTTTTCCTGGGAAAAATTAAACAAGGAGGATAACCTTTGAGGACTCTCGCAGAGATTGTGCATGATGATTTCTCCTTTCCCAATGCCAATAATTAGATAATTGTTTTGCATCTTCAGGCAAATATTGTGGAAGCATTACAAATTACACATTACTTTTCTCTGGCATTTCTAGTCCCTTGTTACTTCAAAGTTTCTGATACACTTGTGGCCACCACACATGTGTGTGAAGCTTTTCTGCACAGGATGCAACCACATGTGTGTCACTGAGTCAGTGGTTTTCTTCTCTGACATCTGAAAACAGCTGCTGATGTGGGGCTGCCCAGTGTCTCTGGCCAGGCAGGACCATCACATATCCTGCCCAGCCCACTGGATCAACAGCTCCCAGCTAGGTCCTGCCTGTGAAGCCAAACCAATTGAGAGGAAGAAGCAGCAGCAGGGAAGAATTTCCCATATCCCTTGTATGTTTGTTTCAATAATGTTTCAAACTGATCAAACCATGGGAAAGTCTAATTTCTTACCGATCCTCTCCAAACTTAAGCCTCCTCAGCAAAGTGTGCTACAAAATGAGACCACAGCTGCTATAAAAGAAATATTTCTCTGTCTTTTAGACCTGTTGTTTAGTAGCACCACTGGATTCCTGTCATTCTTCTATTGTGAGAAACAGTGAACTCCCTGTTTATATTCTCTGAAATATCCATGACTTCATGAACTTCTTTCGTATCATCTGAATATTTTTTAAAGCTGAAAAGTCCTACTCTGTCCAGTCTCTTTGCATATGAAAGCTGTACCACACCTATGGATACCTGCTACCCTTGTCTAGGATACTTTTCCTACTTCTACCACACCTTCTGCACACAATATACTGCTAATTTATAAGATAATCCATTGATATTTCAGTCATTTTCCACTACAAGTGGAACAGAAAACTCAGTTTCACATAGACAGTTGCAGCTTAAACTATGCAAATAATTGACTTGGAGAGCTGCTCATCAAGTGGAAACAAGTAATCCAAATGAAAAACTTCATTTCAAGTCAAGGGGAAGCAAAGAACACCCAAAAAACTTATTTCTGCAAAGCAAACAAACTAGTTCTAAAAAACCCTATTATTTCCAGATGAGATGAGAAACTTTCTTTTACTCTAAGGACTTCAGCTGCTTTTAAAGAAAACTTACAGAAATGTTACCCCCAAAAAGCCTACTTTTTTGAAATTTAAGGCAAAACAGGTGGCTGGAGTGAATCATGAAAAGAAGGAGCAATATGAGCAAATGGATATAAACAGGACCTTATAAACCAAACCAGAATGCTCTAGGTTTTCCTCTCTAATCTAAGCACCACTATCAATATATTTGTAATTCTTATTGCTTTGATACAGCCAGCTAGGACACATACCCGGCAGATCTCCACTGACATTTAGCATTAGGAGTCTAGATCAGTAAAGCCAGCATTGGGGCTGCTCACACAATATTGTGTTGTTGAAGCTCAGACCAATTCCTCTGCCTGTAAGATTTAAATGTAGCACTTGGCCAAAATCATCAAACACAGCATCATCCACAAACACAACAGCATCCAGTGGCCAAGTCCTTCCGAGACGAAGAACGAGCAGAGGAGGTACCGTGGTGGACTCTAAATAAAGCAAACAGAGTGCAAGGAAGGGATCAGTTACTCAGGATGTTTCTGTAAGGTGGACAGTAACTAAGTGTTGAAGCTTCTAATTTCTTCCATGTGAAAAATGCAGCTGCCGTAAGAGATGGACACGGAAGTTTCACATAGGTAGATGCATCCTGTAGCTGTCTAATGGAACAATGATATAATGTAGCCCAAGTCAAAACTGAAACAAAGCTTTTAATAATGAGAACAATTAATTCTCAAAAAATATGTCCATGGAACAAGAGGGCACTGCCATAATTCTGAAGTTTTAAACTTTCTGGAGTTAGTACTTCTGTTTCTCCAGCTGGTGATATTTTCTCAGGTTCATGCCTGGCAAAGGTCTCTCTCCTCTCTTCAGATAGGCCAAGAATTCTGTTGACGATTTTAGGGTCTGATAAGATTTTGCAGCTGAAGAATTTGACATATTCCAGCCAGTAGCAGGAAGGAAGATGGTGGGGTTTTTTCTGCTTTTCATGGACCTTGGTTATCTGCCCGGGGCCCAAGAGAAGTTGCTATAAGACCAACTTTCCAAAAGGTGGTGACACACCAAGCAGGAGGAGTGTCATGGTGCGCTGTGCTTTGTTGAAGATCAGATGTCTAGATTACAGTATACCATTAACTTTTTAAAAGAACAGCACATAAAATGTTGTGGTGCAGGCAAGAGGATCTCTTGATATCTGTATTTTGCATGCCACTTTGTGAGAAGAAGAAAATATGCATTCTTCTCCCACTGCATACAGGCAGCCCTGCAGACTGATTTTAGTCCATGCCATGAGGTTAATGCACAGCTTGATCTGCACTGACATGAAAATACCATCTGCATAACCCCAGCTTGCCTTGCTGGGAGAAGAGAAGGTACAGGACTCAGCAGCTGGTCTCAGCTACTCTGGGAAAATGTTCATCTCCAGACCAAGTTTGGATCCAGCCATATCTGGCAAAAGTATTATAACTATATCATATGCATACTCCAGAGAAATCTTAGGAAGCTTAATGGAAGTTCAGTTCATATGTTGAGGCTGTTACACGAAAAGCATCAGGAAAAGCATAAACTGTTCCTATTTCAAAATTGCACAGGGAAGTAAGTATTATGGTCTAATAACTTCACAGGACTCTCATGAGTTACTCAAATATTCCTAAGTTAGCATACATAATTCGAAAGAATTTTCTTTCTCTTTGCTAAATATCAAAGTAACCGTTTTCACTCCTGAGCTGTGTGACAGAACACTGACTTCCTTTTTGGTGAGCAGGACATAATACTGAGCCTTGCCATAAGCATGCAAGCACAATAATCTGCTTTGTGCATTACACAAAGGAAGGACTACACTCAATCTCCTGAACTTTCTGACAGCAAGAGTGCACGTTTTGAAACAATGCTTGTCCCAACAGAAAAAACTTCCTGTATCAGGTCCTTTCCTATTACACCAAAGTAAAAGGTTTTTGTTTGTTTGTCTGTCTTGTGTGAGGCTTTTGGCAGTGGTGGTGGGGAGGTTTTCTTGGTTGTTTTTTTTTGTTTCCTTAAATATAAGTGTACACTCTATTTATTTAAAAGTTAATTGACTTAGTAAATTTATGCAATCTTTAATAACCTAACAGATTTTTAAAAATATCAAATTTGCAATCAGTTTAGGGTCTTGTTCCACCAGGACTGCTTTCACTGGATGTGAATAAAAGTAGTTCTAAAGCCACAGGGCCACATTCACCTCAGCTAAAATCAACGTATGAGTGCTCTTCTGCGCTCAGGGGAGATCCGCACTCCCTACATTGCAGGGCAACGCTGTTGAAGAGTGGGAGCAGAGCCATTAAGAGATTCCTTGCCCAAAAACACCCCCTCAGCTTCAGGGAGCACCCGCTCCTCGCCGTGCCCAGAGGCTGGGAGGGTGCTGGGGCGCTTTGCCCAACAGGGCTGGCTCTGCCTCCCGCCCCATGCACACGCGGCTGCAGGGAGATTGCGAGGTGACATGGTCAGCCTGATGAAGTACACAAAAGCTTTTGGCACTGCATATCTGCAATATCATGGACAGTCAAGGAGGCGCCTGTTATAAAAATACACAGTGAAACACAACTGGAGGACTGCTCTTTCTCAAAGGCTAACGTAATGCATTCCTTCTGTTTAGGCTCATTTTCCAGCCTTTCACATTCTTTGTGAACAAGAGTTATAAAACAAGCCTGATGCAGTCCAATTATTTTTACTTTGAAGGCCATTAATCAAGATTGACTAAGAAAATGAAGACAGCTAAGCAAAATTTCATATGTGACTAGAGTGAGATTAAAATAAAACCAGATGGGGATGGACAGAGACGTTAAGCTGCTTTCTCTCCCCCTTCCCTCCCCTTTTTTTTCTTTTTCTTTTGACTCATGTAATAAATGTCTTTTACAAATTACAGCACTCTTATTTTCTTACAGTAAATCAAATTGGGTCATAATGTACAAGTGGTCTCATTGCTGAAATGTCATAAATAGAACCCGCCTTGTTCTTCCAAAGCAATTCCTCAAACCTAAACCAGCACTGTGGCCTGACAGTCTATAAACCATCTACCTGGATGCAGATCCCTTTTAAGGCAACTGTCTGTAGCTGATAGAAGTATTTCACAAGCATCCAACATGAGCCATAGGCAGAGATCTATAGCATGCAGTCATTTGCAGGGTTCTGAATCTGAAGGTCTTACATACATTGCATTTCTACAATTTTCAGGGAGTTTATGGAACTGGGACTTCTTTTCTAAAGATCAAACAACTTTGAGTTAATGCCAACCAGTAGACCTGTAAAAATTATATATAAAAAAGCTTGCATAATTTTCACAAAACCCCTTTTTAATTGATTAGATGAAAGCCAGTGTACACACTGAGGAGCTTCTTTAGAGATTTCAGGGCATAACAAGGAAAACACAAATCAGAAGGACAGGTAAATAATGATGGTCACATACCATGAGGATTTTCTTTTTGTAAAGTGACTACTACAAATTACCTTAGGTAAGAAGATGAAACAGTCACATACATATTATTGCCCTTTTATGAAATAAATTATTGGATGAAAAGAAGGGAAAATTAAAAAAAAAATTTTTAGACTCACAATTTAAAATAAGTGCTGGTTTGGAACCAGATTTTGAACATATCTGTACTGGTAAGCAAGTTCACCTTTAGTAGTCCTCACCTATCTAGAAGCCTATTTGATTAAACACAACTATCTCACTGCCAAGGGAAAAAAAACCAATCAACCCACCAAACAAAAATCCCAAACAAGTAGTTAATCAGTATCTCATATGGGGGTCCAAGACATCCCAATTTTGCAGGAAGGTTAGCTGGTAGAGTCCAACACAGACGCTACATCCCCAAACTCTACTGTGCTTGAAATGTTAATTGCATCAGAAATCAGCCCCTATCCCTATGAGAACATCTTGTTTTTAATAAGGGAAGATCATGCACATGTGACTTGAAATTTTTTAAGTGCTATGAGTGCATATTTCTTTCCCAGACTCTTTCATGCATCACCTGTCCTAATTCATTTAAACCCATAGCTTTCTTCTACCCACTCACTATAATGTTGCTGAAATAAGCCTGGAAGGCATCTCAAGGGATCATTTAGGCCATCCCCTCCACCAAGTCAGGATCAGCTGTTCCTAAATTATTCTTGACAGACATTTGTCTAACCTGTTTATCAGCTCTCATACAGTGAAGTTTATACAGGCTTCCTACCCAATCAATTCTGATAGGATCACAGAAAACATTTCCTTGTGTCTACCCCTAATTTCTTTTCCTGAAAGTTAAGCCCACTACTTCTTTTGGACATTCACAATAGTTTAATACTTTCCTCTTTGCAGCTACCTTTTAAACATTTGAAGACTTATCATACATCCCTTCAGTTTGCCTCTTTCTAGACTAAACAACCTCACTGCCTTGAGTCTTTCCTCACAGGTCACGTTTTCCAGACCCTCAATCACTTTTGCTCGTCTTCTTGGACTCTTTCCAACTGATTCGCATCTTTCTTGAAATGCAGTGCCCCAAACTGGACCCAGTGCTCCAGATGAGGTGAGAAAGCAGAAGGACTATTTCATGTTTCTTACATACGCCAACATTGTTTATACAACCCAGTATGATGTTTGGGGGTTTGGTAACAGCCTGACCTTCCTCACTCATGTTCCTTTTGTGTTTGCTCTGGCCCCCAGCTGCTTCACTGAAGAAAAACTAATTTGTCATCCACTCCACCCTCTTGCAGCCCCCATCAAAGCCCAAGCACACTGCCTGCTCTTCCACACTGGTTTGCCCCCTCTTTGTTTAGGTCATTGCCCCTGTTTTTCAAGATCATTTTCATCCTTCAAAGCCTTTGCAATCCCTCCTGACTTGGTGTCATGTGCAGTCTACTATCTAGGTTCTTAATTAAACTAACTAATAGAACTGGGCCCAAGAAAAAGCTTGAAGAATCCACCCCTCTGGTCAGATAGTGAACTGGTGATAACTTCTTTTTGCGTACAGTTTCCCACACAGTTACATTCTGACAATGTATCCTTCACTTATTTTTATTGAGCATCATGTGAGACAATGTCAAAAATCTTAATGAAGTCAAGATGCATGGTACCTACTTCTTTGCTTTATCCAGAAGTCCTATTAACCTTAATTACTTCTGTAGTGTTACCTGGCATGTTTTGTTTCCTTCCACTCGGTAATTTATTGCTCTACCGTCTTGTAGGTGCTCACAGGAGTCTTGTTAGATGTTTGCATTTTTTCTGCAGAGGAAATGAGCCTTAGTGACTTTTAATTCTGTTAGTACACCTTTCTTTATTTTTAGGTGAACATTATTTTTCACACACTGGTTTTGGTTTTATTCTTCCATTTTTATTTATTTTTAAAGAAAATGATGAAGTTTGTTTCTAGGAGTAGCAGAATATTTTAAAGCAATAGCCTGCTCCATGCGGTCTTGAAGACCACATTCTCTTTGTGTTATATCTTCGTGTTCCTGTTTGGGTGTCCTGTCACTATTTATTTGTTTATCTCTTTCCTCACAGTACTTGCTCCATCCCAGCCTATCTTCCCCTTCAGTTCTTTCTTGCTGTCCCTCTTCTGACTGATAAATGGAAGAGTAGTTCAACAACATTCAAGTGCAATTTAAGCTTTTGAACCCAAGGTATTTGAGGTGCTTTAGTATAAAGGTTAATTCACCTAATTCCTGATTTTCACATTCAAATATCCTTATGAACAGTAGATCACACGCTTGTCTCTGAGGGGAAAGCTGCTTAAGGAGCATAAAAAAGCTGTGCACTCTGCCTTGTCTTTTCCCAGATCAAAGAGAATTTGAGTGGTGCTGATAGTAGCTTTCAAGAGATGTTACTAGTGGCAAAATTCAGTAGATGTCTTCCTGGATGCTTGTTTATCTCTCTCACATTCCCTTTCCTTAATTTAGCTAAACATACACCTAGGCCAACCCTCCATTGTCCATTGCCCTTGATAATGCCTTTACTCGCCTCATTTCCCATGTCTCACTTGCAGAGGAATAAAAATGCAGATGTATTATTATTACACTATACAGAGAGGGATGAAAGAAAAAACAGAGACCAGTTTTGACCTCTGCAAAGCCATAGTGTTTTGGAAGGGTGTTTTTGTGGCATTGGATTTTAGATGGTCTCCACCCTGAAAAAACAAAGCAAGCAAAATGAAATTTGGAAGTGATAAGGCAAACAACAACTTAAATTTTCCCATTTGCTGGAAGGTGCTTTGAACTAATACTATTCCTCTGAGCCTGTGACTCTCTATCCCATTATGTCCATTTTATACAGGGCTGAGAAGCTGAGATTTTCCTGAAACTATAGCAGTGGAAGATGTCTGAATGAGCTGCAAAGAAAGCATGCACCCTGCCAGGGCTCTGCTTAACTCACCTCGCAGCACAAGCAGAAGTCAAGAACTGATTCTCCAGCTATACTTGTTACCCACCACCTTCCCAATCTCTGCTCTCACATCTGTCCTTTCAGCTCTCTCTGATGCTTTCAGACACAAACTACCTTTTTGTTTTCTCCTAAGTGTCTTGATAAATAAAGCAGCCAATACAACCTCTCACTGAAGGAAGGTGTTTATCTATTTTTGTAAATAACAGCTGTGTGGAGTTGGTGAATGTTCATTTATCAGCATTTCAACATATTTCTATGGAAAGCTGCAACTATTCATTTAGAAAAACCAAAACAACAGCACCTTTATTAACCTGGTCTACTTGTTGTGCTGGTCTGCTGTGGACTCTGTTTGAAGTTAACAGAAATCCAGTAGATCCCTTCTATCTCCAGTTCTGTGGAAACTGGCTCACCAACAGAATAGAGCAAGCATCACTTGAACACTGCTGTAGTACCTCACTGCTTTTGGGACATCAAAGCAGGAAAAACTTCATTCTCCAGGTGAGAGTATCTTCAGCTTCAGCCCAGATACTTCAGGATTCAGCTATCACATACCTTTAAAACAGGAGAAAGATGAATCCATTTTCTTACACGCTCCACAAAAGTTCAGCATCTCTCCCCTGCTGCACCTGACTTTAGGTTATCAGAGCACTGCACAGGAGGTGCATTGCCATGCTCTGCTAAAAACATTGGTGGTCTGAGGCTTTCCAGGTGCCTTACTCAACCTGTTCCCTAGACAGCAACACCTGCTTGTGAACTCTCCTTCCCTGCTCAGGTGTTTTCTTTGTCACATGTACCATTAATGATCTGCAGATGGGCTGAACTGCTGGCTAGTTCATCACTCCAAGGCTTGACTCAGGGAGGAAAGACTTAATCCAGATGGGATTTAACCTGCAGTGTGTTGCACAGGCTGTCCATTTGAAATTATTGCCCACTAGCGTAGAGTGAAAAAACATTTTCCACAGTGTGTGGTGAGAGACATTGACACTGCAACATACTGGTAAGCAACTAAGATAATAAATAGTCTGTACTTGCTAGTATTCACTGACAATTTATGACAGAGCCTCCCAATCCTGCTCTTTTGCATGGTTGAAGCTAAAGATATTCTCTGGCCTACTCACCAGACACATTTTATAGCCCAAGCAGCGCAACTCAGTGAGGTGTTTCAGCCAATGTTAATGAAGTGGAATTTATGGCAAAGGTTGAAAGACAGAATAACAAAGCAGGTAATTTGCTCTAAGAAGTGTGGGGTTTGTGGTCTGTTTCCATTCCCAGAGGTAAGGTCAGGAAGGAAAACCTAATGGGTAACACATAAGAGTCCCAAGACTTGAGCTTGATTCAAAGTGGTGCTTTAAACTTCTCGAGCAAGCCACGTATTTGTGTCTCCTTGTCTCAGTGAGCAGCTGTAGGTTAAGATCATGCATGGTGGCAATGAGCAGTGTGGAAAATCCTGACATGGAAAAACACCTCAAGAGGAAGCTGTGAAGTTATTTCCTGGTAGTTTGGGACTGAACGGAACATAAGCCTGTATTTCATCTGAAGTACTTGCATAAGACTGGGGGTTTTTCAAAGACCCTCTGTTGAGGCCAAGTTACAACTTGTTTAGGACACTCAGGAAGCCAGGAAAACTTTCAAACCATAATATGAGTTACTGTTATCTCCTATATAGAGGCTAAAATATTAAGACAGTCTTTCACAGCATCCAGGCTTGTCTACTTGGACAGAAATCTGCCTTCAAACTTGTCCTGCTCTGTTCCTCACCAGCCTTCCACCCCACATCCTCCCTGGGAAAGCCCCGGACTTAATAAAGAACTGGGCTCTGTTACCTGTGGTCTCACATGTTCCAAAGACCACATCACAACTATGTCTTAAGCCATGCTTCCTTCCAGGGTTTCTTGCCAGCAGAGAAGGAAAGCTGAACTGTGTGGTTTCCTAGGGGGACACCTCTAATAGCCAGGCAGTCCTATCATCAATTTCCAGTCAGGAATCCAGTAAGCAGCCCTTCCAGCACATGATATGATAACATCACACCATTTTGATATAGTCATATTAGAGTTTTTAAAACACTTCTAAGAAGTCTATTTAAATGACATTTTATCTGCTACTGTTTAAGGCTACCTCAAACCTTCAACTACACCATCAGGCAATAGCTGTGCTCCTGAGGAAGATTTTGATGGCCACCCATATAGAACAGTCATCTCTACTTGCTCCAGATTAGTAATAGTAAATGAAGAACAGTTTCTGGAGCCCTTCTAGTTCTGAAATCTACCTTGACTAATTGTATTGTGTCAAACATGTATTTGCTAAACTTAGTGCCTTATTGCCTTATTTCTTCCATCACCAGTTACTGATACCATTGTTTATGATTATGGCTATTATATTTACCAGATGTCAATGAAGAGATGCATTTGACTCTTTAGTGTAGTGAAGACCGTATTGCAAAGCAAAATGAGGATTTTTTTTTCCCAATCACTGCCTATTTGGAATAAACTCTGACGGAATTAATTCTGTTCTCTTCTGGATGGGTGAATTTGCATGAAGAACGAGAAAAAAGAAATATTATCTCTTGTAGGGAGGTAATGCTTCACTTTAGGATAGGAGATAAAAAGGATTATGGAATTTTAGAAATAATTTCTTTCTTCCCTCCTGGGCTACCCTTGTTTTGCCTACGGTATCATTCCTAGAATATCTAGGCCGCATGCAGTGTTGAAGTGTAATTTTCTATCATTACAGTCACACAAAGTAATATATGCATATGCAGTTCTATTTAGGAAGAATCAGGAAGAAGGTCAGATCCTTACCTGGCTACTTTAAATTCTTTTGCCATATGATCTCTCATACCAAAGAAATCATACAGGAATCTTTTTCATGCTGTAGAAGACAATGACCCATTCCACACTAAATTCACTATTTTCAGTAATTGGGCATTGGTGAACTCTCCATAGCACGCAGCTCATTTCCAGTGTCTTTGTGCACACACAGTTCAGTTGTTCAAATATCTCTGACTTATAGCATGAACATACAGTAAATAAGGCACTCCAAAGACGTAGCTGTCTGCCACTTTTTTCTCAAATCTTACTGTTTTACTGAATGCTCTCTGTCTCTAGCATGTCCATGCTCAGCTTTCACATATTTCATTGGTTTGGGGGTTTTTTCCACATATAACTAAATTACAAAAATTATTTATTTGAAAGCCAAGTACCTGCAGAAGTGACAATTTAAAGAATTAGATACAGTATGTGGCTGGCATGAGCACATTTTGCCTACCACTGTACTTGAGGCATGCCAACTTCTCTAACTAAAAGCACAGAGACAGGTGAGTTTTAACATCCGATGGCCTGTGGTTCCTCAGCCTGAACCATACAATCAAATGCTGGTCACAGCTCCACTGACAGGGAGGAAACCTCAGAACAGATCTGTAGCAAGGTGTGAATTTGTGCCTCTGCTCTAGGGTACAGTAGTTAAGGCAGTTGACTAACACCCCATACACACTATAAGAGTATAAATTAGCATTTTCAGTCTGAGGAAACAACACTCTTGAATTAGGTCTACTTCTTGATCATCAACACCCTAAGAGAACTTTTGCTCCATTGTACTGTTTTGGGGTAAGAAATTAACCTCTGAGATTAAAGTGAGAAAGTGAACTGCATATGAATGTATCAAAAGAACAAGGCAAAGAGCAAGCATCTGGAAAAAATCAAGTTCACTCCTGCTTAGATTATTCCAAAACAAGATTCTTAAAAGTTTTATTGGGCACCGGAGAAATGTCTCACAGCCAGGTTTTTCACCTGGTGGAAAATGTTGGAGGTGCCAGTTCCAGAACAGCCATCAAATCTATCACACCTACTTCTTTTCTTGTTCTGTAGGCAAGTAGTGGACTGATATTTCTAGAGGCCTCTCATATTTGATACAAGTTTCATCGTGTTCTCTGCTTTGCAGCCTCACATTTTCATCAGGACCTATTTCATCTCTGCAGTACTGACAGTAGCTAAGCTGTCTATGTGAGGCACATTATGGACCATTCAGGTACCTGAGCAGATCAGGCATCCGTGTTCTACCTCTGTGCTTCAGCAGGATTTCAAATACTGGAGAGCTCAGTAACATACACTGAAGAATTTCCAGACAAAGATGTAGTTGCCAAAATTTTAAAATACTATGCCTCAGAAAATACTGCAATGTTAGGTGCTAGTGAAGGCACTTTATTTCTGTCAGACCTGCAGAGACTGAGTGTGTTTGCTTCAGTTTAGAAAGTTGAACTCTTCCAATCCACTGCCCTCCTGTCCCCCAGCCAGCAATTTCCATCTTGGGCAGGAAAATTGGTGCAAAAATGCTCATCAACCTTATCAGTTTAGCAGTGGCCTCATCCCCTTTAGCAAACACTGCCCTGACCAAAGACATCTTCACAGATACCAGAACCTGGCTTGCAGAGTTAGTCTCCTCATTTTATGCTAGTTTCTGTTGGGCATCAAGGTATTTCTGTTTTACAGTTCAGCTGAAACACTTGAAGGTGGACATAAAGAACAGTTTTAAGACAAGCATTCTGGCTTGGCAGCCTCTATTCCCACTGAAGCAAAAGTGAATTTTACAGATTTCACTGAAGTCACAGCTATACCAAGAACAAATATGTCCAAGCACCTCACTCCAGCTGTCTTGTCTTGAAGGTGAATGTTCCTCCCTTTAAAAAATATGCTTAAGGGGACTAAACACATATGTAGAGGGATTATCTCCAGTGACATCTAAGATGAATGAATAGCGGGTACTTATATTGAAATCCAAGAAAGCATTGAATGAGTCAGAGCAATTAATTCAAGGTCTGCCAGACCAGTTAGCCTCTGACCCCTTAAACACTCAAAGAGAGGTAGACACAACATTTGAGTTAAATAATTATAATGGCTGTCTTACTACTTCCATTGATTCTGTAGGGAACCAGGATCTGCTAGTCTAGGGAAGAAGTCTAAATCAATCATTGTCCTCTAGAACAGAGACAGTGATGTATACAATCCCAAAAGATTCCTTCATCAGTTTGAAAAGTATGTGGATCAAGTTCTCACCTCCTTTACACCCTTGGCAGACATGCTGGGGTCCCATGAGATTTTACAGCTATAATAGAAAAGAACTTAAAACACTGAGTCTTAAAGACCACATCTGCATCTCCCTCCTTCTGCCTTCTCCCTCTTTCACCTTTTCATTGCATTCTGTTTCTGAGATGCTTTGAATATGTACACATGAAAATTGCATGGGGATTGTTCTGTTCATCTAATTAATGTTAGCATTGCAAATTAAAAAAAAATAAAATAAAAAATGTACAAATTTGTGTTGTACTAGGAAATCACTTTTCCTTTCTTATACATTTTCATAAAAGTTTTTTTTTGTTTGTTAGTTTTTTGTAGCTTGGATTTTTATTTTTTTTGTCTCCAGGAGAGCATATACAAATTGGTACAACAAACCCAAGCAGATCCACAGGCAATCATTTAAGGGAAAATGTTTGCCTTATACATATTCAATGACAAACCAAAGTGTTCCTGTATAACAGCTACATAATATATATTTCAATAAATTATTTAAGTGTGTATTTATATAGAGGATCTGAACAGCTCTAAGAGCACCTTTCTGATGCACGGATGGGTGTTCTAGTCTGGAGAAGAAAACAAAGCTGATTTTGCTAAGTAATATTCTAGTAGACTGAGGCTGCAAGCTTCATCACTCCACACCCTCTCCCAAGGACAGTTAGCTTCGAAGCTACTGAAGGATTGACAGTGCCCTGTGTGCTGCCAGGACACTCCTTGCAGAGCAGCCTGTACCTCCACTTCCCCTCCTCTTTGTGCCAGGGTATCTGTCGGCACCTTCCTTGCCCAGCTGCCTGCATCACCATGCCTTCTCATTGCACTTGGTGGTACACAAGTGCTCCCTTCCACCCGCGTGCCCCCAGCTCTCCCCACTATCACTACGGATTATTTTTCTGAGAATTAAACCATTCTGCATGTCAACACATTCTATAGGGAGGATGGCACAGATATGATATAGATTACAGAAGAGCTATCCAAGCTGAGTGCAGGATGCTGCAGCTGACACCACTTAAATAATAATTAATAAGCCATGTGTCCTTTAACTACATCCCTTCCATGATCTGTCCCAGTCTCATGTTCTTCTGATATCAGACGAACAAGACAGGCTTTATGATTTAACTTTGCTTTTTCAACTTTTTTTTTAACATACAAATCCATGACACAGATTTTGCTTCTTTCTGCCAGTCCCTTCTCCATTATTCAACATTAGTTAGAGAGATAAGACTTGTTAACTTAAATGTGTGCAGAGTAGAATATCTAGATTGATGTATAGAGATGTTGCTCATAAAAGTATGCACAAGGCCTTGACAAAATCCTGCAACCTGTTTTCTCCAGGCAGTTAAAATATTTTCCAATTTAGCCAATGACTAGACTTATCCCCTATTTTATTCATGAAAACAGTGTCAAAATGCGAAATAAGGGCATTCTGCTTCCTCCCCTAATTTGAAATATCATCTTGAATTGGAAATGAAACAGTTTTTAAAAAACCTTACATGCTTCAAACTCATGATTTTTTTTTTACGCCGAGACATTTAATTCCCTCCCCTCTTTCAAACTGTGATTTTTTAGACAAGTGAGGTTTTTTCCAAATGCCCTCAACTCCCATGAAATAGTTCCAAGGCATCCTCTCCAGTTATGTCAATCAGTTTCAGGCAGTCTGCAAAGAGACATGACATTTCATAACAATGACATACCAGCCTGGGAAATGAGTGGTGGGAAATAAGTGGCTTGCCTAAAATAATCTCATTCATCTACACAAATTCATATATATATATATAAATATATATATATATAACATTATCTTTCTTCAATTTAACCTAGTTAAATGCAAAAAATATTAAAAAGTGAATTGGAAACTGAAAGGCTTGCTACCTGGGAAAAGATTCAGGTTTCACAAATAATGAGTGGGAAGAAAAAAAAGTCTGATTTCTCTGCTGCTCATGGGTATTTTGATTGAATTTAACACATCTCAAGCTGCCAAAAGCCAATGCTACTCATATGAAGCAGTACTGCTTCTCCAATTAAAAAGTGGAAGCACAGCTGCTTCCAGGCAAGTGGGAAGGAAAGTTGGATTGAGTGGCAGCAAAAAAAGAGGAAAAAAAAATAAATACATGTGCTAATTTCTTTATAAGAAGTTTATTATTTGGTTGTTTTTGCAAGCAGTTGGCTGTTGTGGCGGTAAGAAGCCAGGGCACAGGTGGAATGGCTGTTATTGCGTGTTACCAAAGGAAACACAGGAACGTGAACTCCTTCTGTGACCGCGCCTTGTTTTCTATTTAACATTTTTACCAGCCTTGTTCCCTCTCTCTTTTCCTTTCCTGCCAGGAAAAATTTGTATATGTTGGACCCTTGTAGTTCACTTCTCAAGATAAAAACATTAACAGAAATTTCTTTTTGAGATATCTCAGATGTGTATACATGATATGCATTCTTCCATGGTGTTTGATCAAATATAGATATTTTAAAAGGGTAGAATCCAGTCCAGCTGGAGCACTGGTATTTTCTCATCCATCCTATTGAAGTGATGTGCAGACTAGGTCTAATACTAAATCATCTGTCAATATTGTGCTGCATATGGTACACAACAAGAGCTGTGAAAAGCGGTAAAACTGTGTTGCAGGATAATGCACAGACATGCCTAACATCCAATATCCACCACATGCAAATATTACTGTTATAACATTAATTATCATACCAATAAAAGAACAGAGAAAGTAACCAACTATCACTCTCTTGTCCATTTTTCTTCAAACTTGTGGCTTTATGCAACACAATTAATTAATTAAATAAATACTGCAGCTTAAAAAGGAAACCTGCAAACAATTAAAGATGGGTATGGACAAAAAAGTAAGACATTCTCAGATTCTAGGATATGTTAGACTTTGGAAAGTACAAATTGCTCTGAACTTTCCCAAATATCCATAAATCATTATTGGGTCAGATTCTAGATCTGACAGCACACCTTTTGAAGGTACACCTTTGGAAACCAGATACAAGTTTAAGAGTGCATCTTAAGAGCTGAAAAATCCTCAGGTAACTGTGAGATACCAAATCACTACATATTAACTAAGCAAAGTTATACATGGGCTTTCACTCTTCACCAAATGTGAAACAGTTTGAAGAGGCTTAAAACAATCCCTGTAACTTTGCACTCGCTGTGGCCTGTGTATGTAGAGTCTATTCACATAGAGTTTATTTATCTCCCCAGACTTGTAGGTACTTGTGCTGTGATACCAACTCTGTTTTCCAAAGCTGATTTGTAAACTATGCATATAAATAAGAAAATAGACCAAAGAACAAGATCTATACCAGATAATTTCTGGTAGTGGAAAATGGATCAAATATTGTCCCACCCTACATGGGTTCAAGGTCCAAGAAAGTAGGCAATATATGTACTTCCCCTAAATGAGCTGTGAGATGGACTGAACTTTCCAAACTGCTTAAATCACACAGGAACTTACACTGCATTTAAAAAACATGATATTACTGTCCAAGAGACAGGGTTTTCTAAGGCAATTTGGCATTTAACATTGCAGGTAGATGTCACGTGGGATTTTCAGAAATGCCCAAACCGCACTTAAATCGATGGGACTGAAGTCAGTCCCACTGAAATCAATACTCAATCAATACCCAAATGTTATTTTGCAGTGACAGACAACTTTTCCAATGGCTAAATGCAATAGGGTGGAACCCTGCGCCAAGTCTCTTATGCCAATGACTGTTAAATAAAATAATACAGAGTATTTAAAAAAGTTCACTGCTCTCTGCCTTTCAGATGTACGTGCAATATTCTGCTTGCATGCACTGAGAATAAAGAAAGTATTGGACAGCTTAGTGCTAGGCACATGGCTAAAGCAAATCATACTGCTGCCATGTCAAATAGTTATTCTTAATAAATTATTTGTTATTTAAGTTAAAACCCAGACCAAATAACAACACAGCTCTCTTCTCTGGAGGAGTAAAATGGCAACTGAAGCTTTGTGGAGCATTGCTGTAAGGAAGATCAACAACAAAAGATTTCTGCCTAAGGCCTTATAAGGTCAAAAGAGTGAAAATGTCATTGCTATTACCATTCTTTTTTGTTAATTAGATACATATCACCATAAAAAAACCCTTAAAAAACCAACAACCAACCACAAACCAAGCAAAAAACCTCTAGCAGCATTTCTGAGTTTACTTTAATTCTATTTCTGTTTTGAAAATCAGATGAAAAAAGCAAGAACAGGCTGATTGTACTGAACTAATTTATGGATAAGTAGTATACTCACCATAAGAAGAGACTGGAATTATTTCTAACATTAAATGTCATTCTGAAAAAGAATATGATGAAAAAAATAAAATTAATTTGAATTTAACCCACCCCCCTTCCCAACTTTATGGGTTTGGCTAGTATTTTGAAATAACTAGGTTTTTCAGTTCACTTCTTTTGATATATGGTGACATTATTTTATTAATAATAGGTTTTACTGATATAATTATTTTTATTTGCTGAAATGCCTAAGGTTTTCTTTGATTTGATCTAAACCAAAGTTCTGTTCCTAAATTTTCAAATTGTTTATCAAAGTAAAAAACATAAAAGTTTGAAACCCCAAAACATTATTTCTTATCCCTAGCTAGTAATTCATGGGTAAGGGCCAATTCTTCAAAAACATTTGTATACTATGAAAATCATTGTTCACAAATTTGAAGGCCACATTCTTAAAGCATCATCTAGAAATGCTGACTTGAGAATACTTTATCTGAAGCAAACTCTTACAAGTAAATTTTTCAAAAGTACCGTGGTGGAGTGATGTCCAAACTTCTGAACAGCAGGTCCTTTGCATTCAGGCTATGGACAGACATTTTCAGATAAAGAATTTTTACCAACTTGAAAGCTGACTTTTGCAGATATATATTGTATCTCTTGAACTGTCAATAGGACTTGATAGAATCCTGACACAGCCAAATGCAAACCTGGCTTAAGACCCACTCTTAGAAAATAAAAAGATTTGCGGGTGAAGCTCCTTCTCCTTAGAGATCCTTCCGGTACAGATGTGATGCTTATCGACAGGAATGCCTCACCCATCCCTTGGATGAAACAAACTGCTGGCAGGAGGATTTGATGTTTCAACTAAGAGTATGCTAGGGAATCTGTCCTAGTAAAAGTGTCATAAAAATAAATTACACTACCAGCTCACACAACTGTATTAACAAAAGTTGTTAAGAGAAGATCCAGCTTGTGCAGAGCAGAGGATCATTTGGGCAGGGGCAGGAGAAGCTTTTGAGATAACTTCAGGTGAAACTAAGCAGACTTCAAGAGCTGTGACCTGGTGCTAGGCAGAGCTGCATGTTTTTTTCTCTGTGAAGCGAGGAGCACTAAGGCTTCATGCAACTTCATTAGTGCTGCGATTACTATCTGACCTTGCTCGCCAATCTCAAAGCAGACTCAGACCCTCACTGTTCATCATTACAGGCAAGGTGTTACCAGATTTAAATAGGTACCCTCAAAGGAAAAGAAGATCAGTACATCAAAGCATTATCTCTAGTTTATTTAATGTGGAATGGCCAAATGGCAGGCCTTTTTCATGTTTGAGGCTAGAACTGTAAGCAATTATGTCTGTACCATTGTAACTGATACAGGCAAGCCTGTATACTTACCGGGATGTCTTTCATCCTGTTTAGTTTATATAGCATTATCACCCCTAGGAGCTCACATTGCTTTCACAGTTTTCTAATGTTTTATAGACATATTTGGTCTCTAGGGATGAAATGAGGTACAGAAAAATAATAGTCAGTCCCATCTAGATATGGGTATCTGCCTTTATCTGCTGCTTTAGCACTACTGTGAAATACAGGCTATTTTTACAGCTTAAGAAAATATCTGTATCAAAGCAACACAACAGTAAAGCAGCAAAAATACCACATAATTCCAAATTCCTGCTAAGCCAGATCTGAGAAGGATACACTAAAACAGAGCTAAAGAGAACACAAGTGAAGATCTTCTCTGTGGTGTCTGACTGTGGATTTATTGTTGTCCCATGGCTTGGGAGGCCTGCAGAAGGCTAGTAGTATTCAATCTCCATTCAAGCTAGCTCTGCAACCAAATCTGAGCATTTCTCTTCATTTCATTTAACACCTGAAATGTTACTAGCTTTCACTAAAAACCTCTTCAGGAGCAGCTGTGCTTCCTTTCCTGATGCTGTGTCCCTCCTGCAGTGTGAAACACAGCCTCTCCTTCCAGCTGCTCACCCTTTTATTTCCCTTCAGGGACCATCCTCCTTGTGAGGAAGGCTAAATGCTTTCTTTGCAGGAGTACTTCAAGGATGTTTAGCAAACCAGGCTTGTGATACCCAGGGCAGAGTGGCACACAGCCCCAGGGAAGGGCACTCAGACAGCAAGGAACTCTGGACACTGGTGAAGAACTCTGTTTTCCCACATAGCCTTTAATAGCATTCCAGGCATGACTGATGCTGTCTAGCACCCAAACAATACCTTCTGGAGTAACTTTTCCTGTATGGAAGATGTTCAGGGGAGGAAAAGCCATGGAAGAAGATGAAGTGTCTGCTATGGTGAGTGATGTGTCACCACCAAGTGACAGCCCTGCTCCAGCTTTTATCCAACATCCTAGAGCTTTTGCCTGAGGACTCTCAGTTGAGGACTTTGTTCTGTGAGATGGAGAAGTAATTTGTTCATGGGAGAAACAGCAGCAAGCAGGCAATGCTATTCAATATTTTGAGAATGTCCCCCTCTCTTTCTTCATGAGACTGGATCTGACCCCAGTGACACAAGTTCAGAGACTTCATCTGCCGGAACGGCTTTGGACTGTGGATGCCCTTGGCTTTTATACACAGATGAATATGTAAGTATGCTGCTGGGCGATAAAGCTGCTTATTGCTCTGTTCAACTTAGCCTGTCCTCAACTGAGTTTAGTGGGACATTGATTTGCTTTCTCCTTTGCCTACCTCTAAGCAGGAGCTGTGGTTTCAGGATATGAATCCAGGAGGCTGAAGGTCTGTCTTGAGGACCTAAACCTAATGTAAACTATAAATGAACAGATGTAAAAACCTAGGTGGATCAGCACAGACATCTATGTATGCTTTTGTAAAGGAAAGTTGTGCCTTCAAGTAAAGCAACTGGAAGAAAAGAACCTTCTATGGTATAGCTTGAAAAGCTTTTCAATCTTGAAAAGAGAATTACTATCATTAAAAAGAAGGAAAAAATAAGGCATACGCTTTTTTCAATTTAGAGGTAATGAGTGTGCTATGTAGTAATACTGGTGCAAGACATGTAACAATTAAAAAGTGTTCTCAAGAGCATTTCTCAAAAGGGATGTGTCTCCCACGTATTTTATGCAGCAGACTGATTGGGATGGGCTTTTTCCTCAGGAATTAATGACCATATGATTTGTAACACAAGCCAGCACTTCTGCAGCACCGCTTAGCACTCTGATTTCTCCAGACAGGAGAAATTAATCTTGCTACACACCTCTACAGGGGAAAACTCATCTCTCAGTCATATTATTTTTAATGTGACGGTAAATGCAGTCACATCAACACAGACTGCTTCAACAGGCACTGGATGGGAGGTGGGAAACAGGAAGTTTTTTCAAGAATGAAGAAAAGAACTAGGATTTTCCAGGCCTAAAAGCCTCTATTCTTATTCTTCTGCAATGGTTTAACACCATTAACAGATAAGCAACGGAAGTTCAAAACTTCTTTCTTGTGGCCAAATCCTGAGGCATCTAAGGAAAAGGAAGTAGCAAAATTGATACTCATACTGAATAGAATGGAGAAAAATGGGTTTTTCAGGAGCCTTAGGGAGCCACAACACATAGGTGTCTACTTGAAAAACCAGTCTCTCAGGGATCACAAAACTTAATGTACAAAAATCTGTTTCTTTCTTATGAAGACTAGTTCAGTGCATGGACAACAAAGTGGCATGTGGCTCTTTTATGCTGGGTTTTACTTTAACTATTTTTTAATTTCACTCAGCTCAATAATGATTTTAGGATAAAGTTATATCTCATTACCTAAAACACGCAAGTAACAAACCTGTGTTGAATGGCAGTCTTCTGCTTTCCCTTACCTTCCCTCATTGTTGGGGTTTTAGGAGCTCTCCTGGTTTTTTTTTCCTGTTAAAGGAATTTTCCCCATACATGTTGCAAGGGGGACAAATGGCTGGGTATTTAAGAAAAACAAAAGAGCTGGCTGCTCTTTGTTTCACCTGGGTGTGTGAGCAGTGGTCTCCGGCATTTGGACAGAGAGGGAGGCTGCTTTCTTCGGCTGCTTTTCCTTCTGCTGGAGAAGCCCCGGGATCCCAAAGCCCGTCTTCCCCGCCCCGCTGGGAGCCGGGCTGTGGCTGCCCTGCCCCTGCCGTTGCTTCGAGCCTTCCCTATGTTGTAGCCCTGCTCGCCCTGCCTGCCCAGACCTCCGGGGGGTTCCCCATGTGGATACATCTCGTCTGCCACCAGGAATTTGTGCTTGTCCCTGCCGTTCCAGCCTGCTGTTCCCGAGGGTCCGGCCGGACACCGGGATCGGCTGCCCAGGGGTTTGTGAAGCCTTTGTTCCATCCCTTCCCGGGATCCCAGGGCACCAGTGCCGCGTGCTCCCCGAGCTCGCTCCGGAGCGCCCCCTGCAGCCGCGGGGGAACCATCGCACCTGCCCTGCTCACCGGGAGCCGCCAGCGCCCCTGCCGGCTGCGAGCGGAACTGCACCCGACGGGAAAGGGCCTGACAGCCGAGAAGGCTGGGACTGGGTTTGTGATTGTTCGCTGTTACTGCCATAGTTATTGCTGTTTGTTTGACTGGTTATACACATATAGATATATAATAGTAAAGAACTGTTATTCCTATTTCCCACATCTTTGCCTGAAAGCCCCTTGATTTCAAAATTGTAATAACTCAGAGGGAAGGGGGTTGCATCTGCCATTCCAAGGGAGGCTTCTGCCTTCCTTAGCACACACCTGTCTTTCAAACCAAGACAATCATCTTCACTCCTTTTCCTTGCACAAGCTCTGAAATTCAGCCCTGTGCTGGGCTAGGTAAGTTCCCTGGCAAGTCAGGTAAGGTGACCAAAAAAAAGTGACCATTCCCTGCCGGCTTCACAAGCTGAACCACTGAAAGGCCTGATGAGCACCAGACGTGGCCCAAAAAAGAGGAAGAGCCTGACAGAGAGGAGCAGGCAAAAAGAAGGACCTCCCTCTTGGCAGCAGTGAGTTGTTAAACTGCCCCAGCTTCACCCTCAGAGGAAGGAATGTGAAAAAGGGCAAAGTAAACAAAACAGCAGCAAGGTTTTAAAGGTGCTGGTGGAACATGCTGACAGGGAAAGACAGCCCTAGCTGGGTTATGATGACCTGTTGTTTTTCACCCTGACTCTTGCACTTGGATGCAGAAAGAGCTGCTGAGAGCTGCAGCCTCAGAGGGAGATGAAGGAGGAGGGAAGGGAGAGAGAAGGAAGCAGGAGGGTCTATTCTGGCAACACTGATTCTGAATAATTTCTCTGTCCTTTGATAGGGAAAATAGCCTCTCTAGGGAAATACAGAACTTTTGATATTTGATGAAAGTTCTCACGAATATTTTGATATTTCAACCTACCAGTGACTCCTATGGACAGGAAATGTCTTATGGGAAGCAGAATAAAGCAACTTTTAGAGCAATCGTCATCATATTTCAAGCACTACTAGCTTACAGGATTCTCAAGTTACTAAAAACTTTCCTCTGGCTAATATAGAGCCTATTAGTGAAGTATTATATTATTTGTCAAGAATGCTTTATAACACTGCCCATGCCTGCCTACATGAAATAGAAAACTACAGTCAGCAGTTTGCTAGCAAGATTCATAATTAAATGCTGTTCCGGTGCTTGCAGCCTGGGACAACGGGTTAAATAAAGTCTTGCAAAGGAAGACACAGCCAGCCAATTCAGAATCTGAGCATGGCTTGGTGAGGTACCAAGGTGGTTTGTATTGTTGCTTCCAGTGACAGCACCATGTAGAAGCACTTGCAACATTCTCTTCTGGATTATCTTCATTCTCCATCTACCTCCCCTTCATGCCCATCTGTTATTCTGCAACCTGGTGTGTAATACAGTAACAGAGTGGAAGACAAGACCAATATCCAGAAAATAAATATTTATTCTTCAGTCCAACCATCTCCCACTCTAAGCTTGTACACTTTTATTAAGCTTGATCTTCCTCTCTCTGCACTGCTGTTTGAGAAAATGCAACCATGGGTATGTTTTTGTTGTTTTGCATACTGCCTCTCAGCTTTTGCTTAGACATAACAGGTATTATGTAGCAAATATTTCACAGCAGCTCATCTCCTGCTAGTGCAGCTGCAAAACCAAAATACACAACACAGGAGAAATACAAGGTTATAAACTCTTCTAAAGCTTTTCAGAATGCTTGTAAGACTTTTAGCAGGAAAAAAGCATGACTGATAAAATTATTTGAGCACTATCACTGAGCATGATGGGACATGACTTTTTGGTTGTTATCTAGTAGAAAGGATTCAAACTGGTCTGGAAAGAAAAAAAAACAAAACAGGAAGGGAATGTGGGAAACCAAGGATCAGCCCATGATCTCCTTAAAGGACTATGGTCAGACAAGAAAGGATGTGCTACTCCAGGATTTTTTCAGGAGTGACCAGTTCAGAGAACACTTTTTCTGAAACACAAGAGGGAAGAATGAAAATGTCACTTTATCAGACTGATTACACCACTCAGCTACAAGAAGGACAACTGTGATACAGTCCCTACCCTGATTAGTGTTAAAATTGTAATGGATCTTAAGTAATTATTAAGGAATTATCATAAGGGAGTATAATTAATACCTATTATTTGTAATAGGTATCACGCATGTGGATGCATTTGGGAAGATGAAATCATCAATCAGAGGTAAGATTCAGATTTTGTTCTCTAAGTATCCAAATTAATCATTAAACCCTTTCAAATTCAGGTGTCACACCTGACTTTAGTCTGTTTCTGGGGGTGTATGTTACACATTTTGTTCTACAGTCTGCTGCCACACAAAGGAGATGCTGTCTTGAGAATCATCAGTGCCTCAACATGGCCTTGTCTGACCCATTTGGGAGTGACGAAGGCACCCATCGTGTGCCCTCCACGGTGAGGATGGCGGGAGCTGGCTGGGGGCCAAGCGCCTCTTGGCTGGAGCACAGAAGGCAGTGCAGGACTAGCCTTGCAGGAAGTGGGATGGAGGTGTGGTGGTTTAACACCAGCAGGAATTTAGCATCCAAATAAGCCACCCCCCTTCTCTGCAGCCCTTCTGGTAAGTAAGGGACAGAAACAGAGACTATGGGTTGAGATAATTTACTGAAAGCAAAGAGCAATGGAATAAGAAACTCACAGTAACATCAGCAATATTAATAACAAAAGTATACAAAACGAGGTGTTTTATCCTCCAAAAAGGTGTTCAGCACCAGGA
The DNA here is from genome assembly GCF_017639235.1 of Corvus kubaryi. Taxonomy (NCBI): domain Eukaryota; kingdom Metazoa; phylum Chordata; class Aves; order Passeriformes; family Corvidae; genus Corvus; species Corvus kubaryi. The sequence continues at coordinate 12,191,011 of NW_024581127.1, forward strand.
AAAACAAGATGATGGACACTCCCTGTAGGTGGCATCCTGCTGGCAAAGATATGATGGCAATGTGCCATCCTGCACACGGTGGCACATGGCAGCCAGGAATAAAGGCATGTTAGGGACTGCTCCTGTCCACCCTGGCACATGGCCATCAGGAACAAAGGTAAGATGCTGAGGGGATGAGGGGCTCCCGCAGCTAGTGTTCTGCCCCTCCCTAGCCAAAACAGCAAAAAACAATGACAAACCCCCCAAAAGCTACATCTTCCAAGTCGGGCCGTGTTGCTGCTCTGCTGGGCTCAGTTTTGCACAGGCTCCTGTTCTGCAATTTCTATTGCTTTGCCATGCTGGGGGTTGGGCCCACAGGTTGCTTTCCCGCTGCTCCTCTGCACTCCTTTCAGCTCAGCTTGGCTCGATTGGGCTCAGCTCAGCTCCTGTGGGCTGGGCTCTCTTCAGCTGGATTGCAGGTTATCCCCCAGTCATTCCCTGCTGGCGCTGCCATCCAACACCCATTGATTTGCGTTCCACTGCTTTCCTTTCAGCACCGCATCCTCTAACTACATTACAGAGAAAAGTGCAGAGGGACCTGCAGGGCAGCACAGGAACCAGATCCACATGGGTGAATCCCAATACTCCCACTGCTCGAAAGAGAAAGAGACAAAATGGCAGCAGGTTTGGGGGTGGGCTCCTTTTCACCCTGAAGCCACGCCCCAGTGATGACGTTGTTGTATAGCATAGCACTTAGCCACGCCCACATGGTGCTAAGCTCCACCCCCTGCTGCATCAGGACGGTGCCCTGCTGTGTCCAGGTGGGGAAAATTTGGGTCCAATTTAGGTACAAAACAGCAAAGCCCTTCACAGTTGAACAGAGCTAACAAGAGCACAAACACTCCTAGAGGCAGCTGATCCAGTTGGTCCTCCAGCACTAACCTGATCCATGGGACACTCCAACAAAAACTAGAATTTCTATCTTTTTGTTTAACATAAATAAGGCCTTTTTTGTAGCAATTCACAATAAAAAATTGATGGTCATTTGCTGTTGATTAAACACTACAACACCAAAAAACATTGATAGAGCTCATAAAGCTCCAGTATTTCAGGGCAAATACCTTTGTCCATTCTCAATTTTTGATTGCAAGAACCATATGAAAGTGTTACTGGAAATACAGCAGCTACAGCAGTGAGAGCTGTTGAATTGTAAAATTATTTTGTCTTTTCAAGCCTGATAAAACCTGTGGCTTCATTCAAAGTTTCATTTCTGGCTCCTTTGCATGGGCCAAGAGCTGCATCAGGGGACACAAGGCACTTTCCCATGGGCCAGGTGTACGTATCCCAGGGGTTCTCTGAGGAGCACCAAAGGGTGATGCCAATTCAGCAAGAAGTTTCAGCTTGAAAATAAAAAAAAAAAAAAATTCAGTTTGGTCCTTTTTCCTGATGCAGGTTTCTTTTCATCCTTATATTTGTCACAAATCCACAAAAAACCCATCAGTTTCTGAGAGCAGTAGAAAGTACTTAGTTTTCCATTGAGATTTTTATGATACAATTGCACAAGTATTGCAAATGGCCAGCTCCTTCTTTTTCACAGGGTTATGCATCAAGCATGTTCTTTTCAAGTAGCATGGAAACAGACATCAGTAAATCAATCTGGACATATTAAAGGGTAAACCTTATTTATTCAAATATTACCTATTTTCTCTGTGTCCAACTTCTGGCAGACTGAAAGACTCAAAAAAAAGTCACATATCTAGAAAAGCCAAGTTGTTTAAAAGCTTGAGAATTATTATTTTTTCGTGTCTCCCCAGGTGCCTGGATTGAGCAAAGGTTTAGATTTTGTCTCAGAACTGTTGTAAAAAGTTAATTTAAGTGAACTGCTATATTCATGAACAAAGAGACTTTTTAGACTCAGTGACGTGGGTCATTAATTGGACATCTCATTCATCACAGACCCTTACCAGAGAAAACAAAGAACAAGAACAAAAACAGTACCCTGGCTTTGTCAAAAAAAAAAAAAAAAAGTTTAAGGAATCTGCATTTAATCAAAACATGCAAAACAATCTCCAGATACTGTCTGGCAACAAATTTAGGATTTGCGGAGCTGAAGTGTTCATTTGCTTGGCTATAAATACTACATTGATGAAAGACAGTCCTAACTCTGTCTTCCACCACTTCACTTCTGATAGGGAAGTTAAGATTTTATGTGTTTGCTTAGAAACCCATTAGATCTAACCTTTCCAGGAGAATTACAAAGGGGAATGATAAATGATCATGTATCACTTCAGGGGAGGGAGAGGTTTCATCTGGGATACTGCAGGGGTAAGTACTCAGTCTAGGCATATTTGATGTTATCATTCATGGTGTAGCATATAAATGAAAATCAAAGATTACGCTAAGGTGGGATGAACTGCTAATGCTAGAGGAAAAAAATAATTAGTATGACATCAAGCGGTTAGGAAGAGGAGCAAGAAAATAAAGTTAAGAGTGGAAAAATGCTAGGTATACCTGTGAGAAAACACTCCAAAGAGAGATTTAGTGGAAGGAAAAAAGCAATAATGCAAGGGCTGAAGTTGAGCAGGATATTAGACATACACTTGCAATGACAACAACAAAAGCCAAATGAGCTGTTATGCTTTCACAGGCCTTAGCTCACTGTGCTAACTTAGCTAACTGTGGAATTAGTAAACCTTTTCCATATGAATTGGCAGCAAAAAGACATTTAAAGAAAGGAGATGATCTGTGAAGTGTGTGAGCAGAGTTTTGTATAACCAAGTCAGAGGTTGCTGACTCTTGCTGACTATTAGGTTCTGCAGCATCTTGGCAGAAAGACTTTCGGCTACCTATGCAAGCCTTGCCTCAGATCCCTCGACAAGCACATATGTGAAGTCTGCAGAAGGAACCAAGAATTTGGGGTTAAATTTTTGCACAATGGCCTCTCTACTTCACTGCAGAATTTAACCATCAGTAAACATAGAAGAGGAAAGATACGGAGCTGCATACAAATAAAAACATCACAGATATAGTCTGTTCTGTGGACTTAGCATTGCATGGGCTGTGCTAATTACTAATTTTTATTTGGGCATCTATATTGGGCTAAAACAATATCCTTGCAGTTGAACACTATCAAACTGAAGTATTTGGTGGTGGAGTTTGAATATTATTTTGAATGCAACTTCTTGGGAAAATATGGAGCAATACAATAAAATTTTATACAGCATTTTATTATGTAAAGCACAACACCTTCTGAAAGAGACATCATTCAACAGAGAACAGTAAATAATAAAAATATTTTTCTCCAGGAATTGGAGAAAAATAGTGCAAAATCATCTTTTAATTGGTGACACCAAATGTATAAACATCACCATTGCAAATATTTGCTAAAATCTGCATTTACAGAGCAGAGTATTTAGAATACCCACAACATTTTATCCTCCTTAGAATTAGTGGCTGCTATTAAAAAAAATAAATAAATCACATGAAGAATAATTTTTCTCTACTCAAATATAAATTTTCACACTTTGTCTAAAATTTTCCACACATAAACTTCTGGTCATGTTTTACACCATGTTACCTATTTAATAACTGCTTGCAATCAACCTGGGAGAATAACACCAATTTATCAGGAACTGGGCTCAGCTATGAAAGATTATCAGAGAACACTATAAAAATGCTGCTGTTTGCAGGAGACCACTAGGAACAGTATGTTATGCCCTGTAAAGCAGCCAGGGCAGTTTTACTAAGGTCAGATGGCATTTGAAGACAGGATCACAAAGAAACATATTTAAAAAGGCTTTTATAGAATGGTCTTTTTGTGAAAACACCTTGGGACTTAAGTGCATGCATACATAGGTTACTTGATTTTACTTCCATGACTTCATGTACAGTCACCCAGTTTACCAGTGAAAAAGATTTCTTTCTTATCACTGCTGTTCCAAGACCTTACTGTACCTGGTATGGAACTCTGTGTGTCAGAGTTAGTGTGAAAATAAATCAGGCTTTTGTCAATTTCACTGAATATTAAAAAATAAGGCAAAACCAGATGAAAGAATAAAGACATAAAATACAGATTAAAAAAAAAAATAAAAATGCATTATTTTATAATTAATTCATTTTTAGTATGTTAAAACAGGAATGTATTTGAATTGCTGTCCCTTTGAAGACAGACACTGAACCCAGCAATCCAGTGTAGTCTCTGAGGAACTAAGAGAGCAAAAGCAGGGAGCCAAGTTTTAATGCAGCAAGACCAGGAAGGGGGGAGAAGTGTAGAGCAGTGCATTGGCACAGACCTGTTTCCAAGCTCCTTGCTCAAGGAAACAGCTGTTGATTCTGCAGTCAGAGGATTCTGCAGTCAGAGGCAGCCTTGCAGGAGGTAAACAATCCTGCTGGTGAAGTCTTGAGTCTGACCTTCCCCCTTTTTTATGTACATTGAGAAGCACACTTTTTAATGCTGGTTTAAAAACATGCATGAATATGAAAATGTGAAGACAAAAACCATTCTATAAGGTGTTTTCTTTCATAAAAGCTGCATGTCTGACTTAGCCACTATCCAAAAATTGCAATAATTGCACCATTTTTTACATTCATTAAATCAAGAAACCAAGTTATTCCTTAAAATTGCCTTGACTATGCTAAAGAGTTCTGGATTTTTAAGAATCAGTGAAGTATAGAACTATTCCAGCTACCAGACTAATTTTGCACTGATTCTCTGCATCTTCAAGTTTCCTTTTTGAAGTACAGTCAACAATACTGGAGAGACATATCCAGCATTAATCACAGTATTGTCATCAATATGGTAACATTGTCTCTAAGTTCGTATACCCCAAAGTGGCTTTACATCATGCTATTATTTCATGTAGATCTGGCTGTTTTTACTAATAGCCCCTCCACCTTTCCTAGTCCTAGAGGACGTTTGCAGGAGGAAATCCTATTTTCCTATTGGTTTCTTTGTTCCTAGAAGCATAACCTGACATTCAGTTGTGTTACAATGAGCTCATTTTCCCAGCGTATCTTTTCAGTCCCTGTAGTTATTTTCTATTTACCTTTTACTTTTTAATCGTTTGCTAATGTTACCAGCAATGATTTTATACTTTTTTTCCTACCATCACCAACGACAGTGTATGTAGACAGAGAATAGATCCCAGAGGGACCCACTGAAGCCTCCTGTTGGACAATGATTTCAGTTTACAATTGCCTTTTACGTTCTCTTGGTAGCTGGGCTTAACCTGTACAATATTTCCTGTATGTATTGCATGGACTGTATTATAGCAAAATATTATGGGAGACTAGATTCTTTATGGGTATTTGTTATTTCAGTGCACTTTTCTTATCAATCCAATTTGTGAATTTAACAAACCATTTTTTTGACAGATCTATTTTCATGCAAACCTTGCTGAATGTCATTAATAATTACATTTAAATTTTTTTATTATTATTATTTTCAGCTGGATTGCCTGGATCAACATTTTCCAGGTCATGCTATTTACCCTTTTGACAGTAAATGAAAAACAAATAAAAGAAACTAAATGCACAAGCAGAGAAAGATACTAGATAAAGATAAGGTATATGAATTTACATTGAGGAGTTTTTTGAAATTATCATTATAACGAGATGTTCAATTTCATTAACTGGTAAGACTTGGTCATATGATTTTAGTATTATAGCCTTTTATGTAGAAGTAAAAATAAGATTTATATTTTCATTTAGGTTTTTTGGTGGTGCTGGGAAGAATTTAATATGTGTGTACATATATTATTTAAGTAAAGTACATATATTATTAAGTAGAATTAGAACACAGCACACATTTAACATCCATGCTCTTTAAATATATTTATTCTATTGGAAGATAGAGACTGACAGTATTTGCCAGATGACAATCTTTCCACATGATTTGTTCATGTTACTTTGGACAGGACTTAGAATTCAACTACAGTACACCAAACAGCATTCAAAATATCTTTATTTTTTTTTAAGTATTGCTACTTGCCTGTGCTGGGCACCAGGAGAGAAGAAAGAAATTCTTAGGAGCATTTTTTTTTCTCATCTTAAAATACATCTGATTTAGGAAGTGTTGCTTGTGATTAATAAGTCTACAGCATTGAGAAACTTCTTTACGCTTCATCACCTAAGCAGGACTGTCATCTTTGACTCCTTTCGATTCTCTGCAGTCTTGAGATGGTTGCAAATCCCTCAACAGTGTCATAACTCTGAACTCTGTAAGTATTTGATGATTTTGTAGGAAATGGTCATAAGTACAGAGTGATTTACAGCAGCACTGTTGTAAGAATCCAGCTGACAGAGTAACAGTAAATATATCCTGTCAAGGAATTATTATAAGGAAAAATTTATATGTAGTGAACAGAACGTATGAATAGGACAACTTTTAAACTGTACTACTGAAAATGAACAAAAAAAAGGTATTCAAAAGGAAATACTTTTAAATACTTGTAAAATGGAAGTTAGCTTTTTAAAATGTCCTCTCAAGAAACTCTAAAAGCAAAGTTTGTACAAATATAAAGTTGGTTGTCAGTACTGGCATTATGCTATACATTGTTAAAATGCAAAAAATCTATTATCACTTCTTTGGGCTAGTCACTGAGCTTTTTTACTCTTTTAAAATACAATCAAGAGAAAAAAAGCTGCAAACCTTGGGGAAAAAAACAGTCTGAAGCAAACAGGAGCTTTTTCTATTGTCTTCAAAACACTCCAGAAGCAAACTTGGTTGGCCTTCATATTACGACTTGATTTCCTTTCACTCCATTATTTTCAGACACATTTTAGATCTCTGAAGATTCAGTCACAAGGTCCCAGGTATGAGTGTTCTCACTGAAGTTACAAGTCACAAATTTCACTTGATGCAGGACAGGAGGGAGGTCTCCTTGGTGCAGGAAACTCACCCATGCTGCTTTTGGCCCTGCAGCACACTCAGAAACTAAAGTTTCAGATAAAGTTTCCCTCAAAATCCACAGACGGCAGAAATACGTTGATGGTATTTTGGGCTACAGCAAGTGGTTCCACTGCTGGTTTTAGCATCATATAGGACATTGTTGAATGTTAAACATGAGTATTAAACATACTTGCAGTTCCAAGAACTCTTCCAAGATTGTTTCAGATATTTGCATTTTTTTAATTCAGTCCATCACAGTTCTGCCATAAGCCGCAAGCTGGGGTAGAGTAACAGAAGTTTTTTAAGGTGAACTACTTTTAATGGGATTTGGGTGCCCAAAATGTTTGGAAATCTTAGTCAGTATTCTTTACATTAGGAGCAAATGGTCTTAGTATTTTGGAAAAACTGATGCTTACTCAAATGTTTATTCCCAGTGAGCATTCAGACAGCACACTAGAGTTTGCAATACCATAAGTAGTTGAAAAAAAGACTGATCAGTCCACCAAACCTTAGTGCCTTCTGAAGGGCTTTTTAGTATGGTGTAGATTCAAATACAGAATGCAAAGATGATATATCCTAGAAAGTTTATTCCCAAGTCAGAAGTCAGAAAATGTTTGTAGTGCCAGTGGGCATTGAAAAAAGATTAATACAGTCAAAAGCTCCAGAGTTTTCCCCCTGTTATTATTATTTTTATTATTAATATTGTATCTAAAGCAAAGACTATAAAAAAGTGGGAGGGAAAAGAAAACACTCACCAGCTGCCAGATCATTTTGGAAGCTGATCAGACATTTCCAGTTTTTCTGTGGTTTTTTTCCCTCTTTCCTTTCAACATAAAACATTGCAAAACATTCCAATTGTGAAGAACGAAGTGAAGGGAAGATAATCCCAGCCACCAGAAACATGCCCTAGATCACATGGGAAGATCATGGAAGGAGGGATGGAGAAGTATACTCCTGAGATATATAGCTTGTGTTTTTAAAAGCAACACTAAAAAGAGTCTACCCTTGTAGACTCATGAACAATGAAATTATGACAATCCAGTTTGGGCTTTCTCTACATTTTCAGATGCCGCTTAGAGGCACACCAGCATGTACTTCATCTGCCAGCTGAAATGTATCATGTTACATAGCAGTTACAGCTCAAAATATAAATTAATTTCAAGGTCTCATGATTTGGACAATTTACAAAGAGGTGTCCACCAGCAGCTGAGCTACATGGGGGTGTCAAGGCTTCTTGTCATAATTATTACACTTCCAGTGTCCAAACAAGCCAGGCGCCTCTTTAGATGAAATAAGCATAAAACCTAGGCCAGATAGACATGGGAGATTTGGGAAACAGAGAAAATATACCAGCATTTTGTCTTGGTTTTGATGACTTTATCACCAATAATGTCTGTTTGTTTCACGGGGATGGTTTTTCAGCATTAGAGCAGTCAGAACCAGCTCTGGTGTGGCCTCTCACGGTGATGATTCAAGGCAGCAATGGGGAGCTTAGGTTCCCCTGCACTTTCTGGGGCTGGAGGCCTGCCACCCATTCCAGGAGAAGGCCATCTACCTTGGACTGCAGCCATCTAAGGGCAAAATGCTTCACTCCTTGCTGGTGACACAATTGCATTTCATGTTGCATTGTTTCAGTGGGAAATAAAGATAGTTGCTGTGGCAAGAGCCCGTTTCTGAGTGCAGCCTTTCTCACAGGGTTCTTGTTTCTCTCTGCCCACATTATTGTTTGAAACTGTCTTCAAAGTGAGGACAGACAGAGGTGAGAAACCACTGCCACCTACAGAAATAGTTAACGAAGTCACAAGCTCATTTTTACACAAGGCTTTGCTTGAAAACGGCTGCATGGATGAGTCCTTCAGCAAACTCAGGAACTCTTGTGAAGGAAAACTGCTTAATTCAAAGCTTTGTGGCAGGAATTAACCCACCAGCTTCTCAACCATCTCTAGGTATAGCTCTAAAGGAGCTGTAAAGACAAAAATTCCATAGGGCATTGTGCTAAAGTGCAGGGGACAGATCAGCTTTTTCGTTTTGACTCAGCTTGTGCCTTCGTGGCTGTGAGCAAATCTTTCAATCTCTGTGCTTTTATTCTTATCTCTAGAAATTTTCTTCTTCTGATCAGACTGGTTTTCAGGGAGACAGTGTCTCTCAGCAAGTACAGCATCGTCACTGATTACAGTGTTAGCAAAAATTGGCATTGGCTAGAATTTCACCCCAAGATCTATACAGTTCTTTGGGAATAGACATGTTAGACATTTATGTTATGTTAATAAATACCAAAAGATGTGGAAATTTAAAAACCAGATTTGATAAAACAGGAAGGAATAATCTATACTTGCTAAAATATGTAAAATGTTTCTCTCTAATTTCTCATTTTCTTTCTCTGATTAGCACTTTGTGATGGAATGTATTGTAAACAGATCAACATTATTATTCCATTCACATTTTTTAAGTGTCAATAAACTTTTTACATTTTTCAAATCAACAAAACTGACTTACAAAATCTTTCAGATTAGAAGATAAGGACGCTCAGTCTCACAAAAACATTTGATCGGTTGATCTAGTGTTAACAATTATGTTTACGAAACAATTTAACAGCTACAAAACACAACCTTGTAAGCATTAGGCATAAGTGTTACATATTTCTACTGTAATTAATTCCCAAATAAAATATTGCATTGTACATAATAAAAATAAATAATAAATTATATTCTTCAAATACTAGGGGGAGAAGGAGGAATCAGGGTTTATCCACAAAACTAGGGCTGAAAACTTTCTGACAATAAAACCAACTGCAGAGTTAATTAATTGGAACAGCAGTTGGAGGAGGGATTGCTTGTATCAATAATTTTTGTATTATAAAATTATATAATTATATATATAATATATAATTATATAATTATATATTATATATATTATATATATATAATATATAATTAATATATAATTATATAATTATAAAATTAGTGGACAACAGCAAATTTTAAACAATTGCATTTGAGTTGGGGCCAAGGGCTCCAAAAGTCAACTTTAGGAAGAAAGGCAAAGTAACTATTCTCCCCAGTGTTCTTTCCTTCCCCCTGAGAAAAGCCTGAAGTAAAACACCGCACGCACACACACACACAGAGCTAAAAAAAATTAAAATCTAATATACTTCAAGGGAATTGATTCAAATAAAATGACTGCAGCCTTTAAAAATGAAAAATGTAGCAAATCAGCCCTTGCATTTTCTTTTATGTAGTCTTGAGCACTTTTCCTAGGATATGAAATCATGCTGATGGCTCTAATTTCCCAGGGTAAGCCCTGGCCCTATTCCATCCCCAGGAAGACATTAGTCCCCCACAAATTTTCAGCCATCATCTCCAATGTCTCAGCCATTGCCTTGGACAATGGTCTAAGCACTGCAGACTGGATTCCATCAAACTCAAAAGAGTACAGAAAATATAGTTGTGCTTTACAGTTTTCCTACAGAAGTGATAGAAGGTAAAAAAAAAGAGTTGGACAAAATGTTTTATGAGGTAAATATTCTAAGGCATATTAGGGTTAAGCTAAAACAAAAGCTATGTTCCAAAATGTACAGAAGTATAGAAATAAAGAAGGAGTTCTCAAAAATACATTTCAATTCCTAAAACACATATGATAATTAATTTTTCATTATAGCAAGGAATAGAAAAAGAAAATCAGGAAAGTAGGTAACATCAAATTACAATGATGTAAAAGCAAATTGTTAAGTGTAGTAGGTTTTCCTTGATTTAGTTTACAAGACTTTCAAATTGCTGTGTGTTTGTTGATGTTGTTTGTGAAAATTTGCATAGTTGGCCATTCTACACTGAGAATTATTAATCTCCATGCAGACGGTATTTATTTTGACTCAGGGAAGTGTTGCTTTGGCTTCTTTAATTAACCAGAAATCCCTAACACCAATTGTAGCATGTCCAGTTTCATAGGATACTACGTGGGGCCTGATCCGATCAACAGCCCTTCCCTTACACAATAAAAAAGTGGGAGCTCCATGCCTGGCATTGTATCTTTGCACTGCAAGAGTTTCATACCTTTATGAAATCCCATCTCACCTACTGCATGTGGCAGAACCTCACCTTTAGGTTGGGTTCAAATCCTCCCTTTGTGCACTTCTATGTGAATTATGTTAAGAAAATATTTGTGGTAGGCAAAACAAAGAAGTGCTGCAAATCATCCTGCAGTGTGAGAAAGCTGCCTCCAGTGTTCATGCAGCATACCAAAACAGCTATCATGGATGTTTTGTAAAAAAAAAACAACCAAAACCTCTTGAATTAGCTAGCCTGTGACAGTGGCAATACCATGCCAGCTGTGCATAGACTGAGACGTATTTTTGACCACTGGAAGTGTTCCTTGTGTGTGTTGTGATGCTTTCTACAGGCTCTCAGAGATGTGCATGTGATCCATGTAACCTTAGCACAACTACCGGGACATCTCCATATATCTGCCTCATTCACAAAGCAGTTTCAAACACAGGGGCCCATTTATATCTCCCTCAATTAAATTATCTTTGCTAAGGATTTACAAAACATGTAAATTCAGAGAGAATCCAATAAAAAACCCCAAGCCCTGCAGGCAATTCCCCAATTTTCCACTGGTTCATAAATAAGTTTACAACAGTGGTTCCCAAACTATAGTTCATAGCTAGGCAGTGATCTGATGATCTGGTCCACAGAGTGGTGCCAATTTTGTCCTGGTTTTAAGTAAGTAATGATAATAAGGGTGCATGACAATTTGTGTAAAAGATGTGGTCTAGGCATGGGTCTGGGATACCTCCACGCCTGCTCTCTCACAAGAGCAGTCCCGTTGTCTGTGCTGATAAATGGATCTAAGGGACTCACAGCAGAACACAGTGCTGGATTTCATCTCAGGATGATGTTTTCCAGAGACCTGAGGGATGTGCCTCCTCCAAATTTGGCTGGCAGTTGCATGCCTGTACACCCTGGCTGAACTGCAAATGGAAACGTCTTGATGGAACACACTGACAGGGTAAGCCAGCAGCGGTGGTTTGACCCGGCTCACTCAGAACATAAAAATTCATAATCATCCCAGAGCATGTGGAATCCAACAAATCATCTCTAGAGTTAAAATGTCTAAGAAGGCGTTATGGATGTTACAAACAAATTAACAGACATAGTCAGCCAGATCATCAGCTGGTAGAAGTTGGCAGAAATCCACTGTAGCAACATAAGTTTTGTAAAACTAACCTGAATTACGCCAGCTGAAAGACTTAGTTTATTTTTTTCTGCCATTGTGCATATGGAATAACCTGAGTAATTAAGCCTTTCTTGTTTTGGGTTTTGGGTTTTTTTAACTTTTGATTTTTGTATGAATCTTGTTCTCGATATACACATGCATACAAATAAATTAAAGGGTCAACCCTCTGTTCCATCTGCTCTACAGCAAACCATTTGTTGCTCTTTAAATGACAGCTGCTTGGCCCAGGAACAAACTTGGCTGCCGCTGTTCAACACCCATGTGTGCTGCTGGCACAGCAGCTCAACCCCCAGCTCCACACCCCTGGCCAGCCTGTGCCCTGCCCCGGCACCTCGCCTGCCGTGTTCGGGAGGCAACACTCAGGTGTCATTGCAGAGCTCCCTTGAACAGGGAACATTTCCCCCTGTTGTTCGTATTTTCTGTGTTATTATAGCAGGGGCAGGAGATCCTGGTCTACAATCATGCTTCTGTTCCAAAATAAGAATAGCATAAGAATCACCTTAACGTGTCTAGGAGTAGTTCATAATTTCAGATTTAGGAAACTCTAAAAGCTCCACAGAACTGAAGCACTGGTGCCCACAATAGGGGGCTTATCAAATTTCTGCATTAGGAGCTTGCCATTAAGTTTTATTAATTAAAATTATCTGCTCTCACCCTCTTGAATTAATAAAATGCAGCTGGCATTCACTGCAATGTTACAGGCCATGGCTGTTCTGAAAATACAGTTGCTAGGATACCCTCATAATTTCATTCTCATGTTATACTGGTCTTTCAATTAATGAAGAAACATTCAAGTCACTTCTCAGCACTTCTATGCATGTGTTTGACCTGTGCCTTCACTCGTCTTGTGTGACACTCCATGTGTTTGCCTTCTAACCCCAGTGTGGGAAGCAGAAGAGTGACCACAGCCATTTGCAAGCTGTAGTAATGGTGCAACTCTTCTACTTGGCCTTTTCATGTCTTTGTTAACATGAGGACAGAAAACCAGATGTCTTTACATCCAATATTTTTTCCCTGAATGGACCTGAGAAAATAATGCTTTTTAAGGGGCAATTTTGCAAACCTATGCTATCCATTATCCATTTAAAACTTTTTATAGAACAACCTCAGCAGTATAATGCCTATTAAAGAATGAGATCCTGCAAAATTATATATTTCTCAAGGCAGTTATCTAATGAAATACATGAGGTATTCTCATTAGATAGGAGGAGGCAGCCAAGGCTCTGGAAATACTCAGTCCCAGGACTGAATTTGTTTGAAAGTCTGATGCAATCTGATAGACTACAATGGAAACTCACCTTGGATACACATGCTAAGCATTATGCTCTGCAGGAACACAGCCCCTGCACAACACAAAAAACCTGACACAGTCTAAATGGAAATAAAGTAGGAAACAGGCATTATACAGACTTTCTGTATACTGAATTTCACAAGCAAAGCAGAGTGTGCACCCTTCATGTCATTCCCAGAGTAAGACTGGATATTCAGAAAATACTCTGGCCGAATATTTAGTGAACACCGAGATACAGAGAATAAACAAAAGTTATATTTGTGTTTCAAACTCTGTTTAACAATCAGACCAAATATAATGTGATGATCAAGTGAACAAACAGAGCAGCTACTGACACTTTCAAACACATCACCTCATCTAAACAGCTGATCTATAAATAGTCTGCTCATAGTATTGCAGCACATGCTGACCACACAGATGTGAGCCTGCAAAGCAAGTACCAGAGATTGCACACAGCTGTTTTCACTTGGTTAAAGCCTGTGTGGTCTTTTCTCCAGTACAAAGAAATACTGTCAATTTTTTGAAAAAAATTACAACTTCTACTGCACGGACTAATAGATTTTTTTTTATATTGAATCGGTTAATTTTGTCCTGGAAATTATCAGTGGCTCAATAAGCAAATAAAGGCTCTCAAAGAAACAAGCAAAGTAGTTTGCATAAAACATTAGGAAAATATTCCCAAAGCACTCCAGAAATTTCACAAGTTATTAATAATTTGACATTATTATGTATGATTTGTTGAACACACAAGCATGCTTGAGCAGACAGAAGGAACACCTACAACTGCCCGAGAGGCACTTCATCCAGGAGCCTGACTTTTCAGGGTGCTTTGTGTGAAGAAGTACTGAGTATTCTTGGCTCTCACTGAAACCCTGGGGAGCTGAGGAGGCTCAGAGCAGAAGATGTACAGAGCATTGCAGAAGATGCTCAGCATTTAAGAGCTCTGGGAACTGTGCACCAAACTTTGGGTGATGCCATTCTCTCCCTGGGAGCCTCAAGAAAAATGGTTTCACTTCTCCCATGCTGTCTGGGAGCAGCTTTAACATTCTTCTGTGCCAATGTTGCAGCTTGGCTGTTTGCTGTGGAGGAAAACCAGAACCTGACAAAAAGTGTCCCATGAGCCCCTCTGTGCTCAGGGCTCCCACGGCAATGTCATCAGCTGGTGGTGTGCAGTGATGTGCTCCTTTCTGCCAGTGAGCCCCAGCCCATCAGCTTGTTCTCTTGTGGGCTGCCTCTGAGGAGCAACACAGCCTGTGTCAGTGTCCTGTGCATGAACATGCTATGGACCAGGCAGGTGAACTGGTGATGCAGCATCCTGATGTAGGTGGCTTCCCTCCTAAGGCATGGCAGAGGAAAGCTTTTGTCTGTGTGAGCTGTCCCAGCCCAAATCTCTGTACGAGCCTTCACTGCCTGTAATGCCAGCTCATAGACTCACTGTACTTGAACACCTAACAATACTGGGGAGGACAAAATAGTGCTTTGACCTACATGACAAAACTCCATATGCTAGCAATTGGCACATCTTTTTATCTCCTAGATGACGCAACCTTCATCATCAAGGAGAAAAATATTTATGTGATATCTGATTCCAGTTCCTGCAATGTAAATGAGTTGCACACATATTTCACTTTCTTCATAAGATTCCACTTCTACTTGCTCTATTTGTCCTTTTTATTCTATTTGTATTAGGACATTGCCTTTCATTGTTATGTTCTCCACCCCCCTGTTATAATCAACTCTTCTGCCTGTTTATGTCATGCCTATTCTTCTTTCATTAGACTGTAATTATAGCCTGTGACTATAACTTTCTTCCTTTGGCTGTTTACAGAACTGGTTTTCTGCCTCCCTCTCATACACACACTTCATTCCTATTCTCCTTTAGATCTCAACTTCTATACAGTCATCACCTTCTGAAAGTGCAAAGCAGGACAATTAGTCATTGTAACAAGTTTTCCAAGGCTGGAAGGTCACATTACAACTCTTAAACTTCAGTGGTTTAGATGTTTGGAGATGCAATGTGAAAAATGTCTTTGATCTTTTTATTGCCTTGGTAAACTTTTTATGGGGCAATCCATTTACCTAGTCCATTAGAGAGCTCAATAAAATGTTCTGTGCACAAAAATACTGCACTTCACCAATTACATGTATATATATCTATCTTTGCTCTGTAAAATTTACACTTCTGTGCAAAAGTCTAAAATATTTTATGAAGAGGAATTGTTTTACCCTCAAAGCCCACCATTGCAGAAAATTAGTTGCTGCCTTTTTTTCTCATTACTTTTATTCCATGGTATTAAGCATTCTGTTTTGAAAGTCATGCTTCCCACTTGCAGAAAATGGAGCCTTAGACCTGGCAAGTGTGCAGCTGATGGAATTGCAAGTACAAGTTAGCTGCTTATTCATGAAGCCAACCAGATCCATATATTTCAGCTGTTACCCCATTTTTGTGCCAAAGGTGCTTTGGTTTGCACACACTCCGTTCTAAAGGACCAGACTTCAAAGATTAATGCAAACTCACAACACAAACCAAGGCTGGAGCTGGAGTCACCAGTTTGGACTCCTCATTGCCAGACCCAATATATACATTAAAAGTATAAATATATACATGATACTGGCAGTGTCATCTTCTCTCACATCCAAAATTATCTGCTTTTGACTTCTAGACAGCAGAAAAGAAATTTCTGGCAATTACAAAACCATGGACTCTGTTGATGATAGCCCTTTTGAACTAGCTCAGCTCCTTCTGCGTCTGTGCCACTTCTGCAACGTGAAGTAATCACAAAGGCAGCTTCTCTGCTCACAGAAGGTTCCTCTCCCAGACTGAGTAGCATGTTCCCACCGTCAGTGTAAGAAGCATGGAAGAGGGTGGAAAGTGAATTATGTCTCTCAGAATGTATGAAAAGTTTGGTTTTGCTCCTCAGATGATCCTTAGGACTAATCAAGGATCCTAGGGCTGGAAGCAGCAGGGTCAGGCCAATGTGGAAAACTTGCCATTCCTGCCACTGGTATGAACACGGGAAAGGTAGGGCTAAGGATTTATATTGGCAGGAGAATGCATTCGCCTTCAGTAGTCATCATGGCCCCACACATCCAGGCACTTCCCTGCTGGCAGCACCCATGGCAGGTCTAGAAGCAAAGTCAGGAAGATCGTGGCTGTTTTACTGCTTCAGCAATCATTTACTGTAGGCAGTTGCCTACTGTGTTTCTTTGGCAAGTTTGAAGTGAACAGAAGGTGGACACAGCCTCAGTCAAACATCTGCTGACGTCTTTAGAAGCCAGTTCACATTTGAGTAACACTATGCTTTAAAGAATTGTTGAGGTGGCAGAAAGCTATCGCTGTTCTTGTTGTGTAACAAGGTTCATTTGTCCCAGCCTAAGAATACAGACTTAGTTTCCTTTCCCTTTCTCAGACCCTGAGTTGATTGAATACTTTTCTCCTTTTCTTCCTTGTCTCTCATTTTTTGCCTTTGCTTTACCATCGTGCCACCACTTTATCACAGGTCTATTTTCCTCTCTTCTCCACCTTGACTTATTTGCTCTACAGATGGACCTCCATGTAAGCTCCCTACCTCTGGTCACTGTCCCTCACTGCCCTGTGAGCACATTCATCCACTTTCCATCTGCTTCACAGGATTTCAGTCCTCCCAAGTAAGAGTCTTGGAGGCTTCCCAGCCCTCCATGCTAGAGGCAACTGTATGTATTGGTGTTCACTTAGCTCATGGGATACATCCCCTTTCTTCTTTCTTCCCCTGCTATTTCTTCATTTGACCTCCATTGTAGAGGCAGGTTGGCTGCAAGAGGAGACATGGTCACACCAGCAATCATTAAATTGGTTGGGTGACAGGATGAACTGCAATTACCTCATATGCTCAACAAATTTTAGGAAGCAGACATCCTATGGAAAGCCTGATATCTCAAAGGGTTACATCAATTCACAGTGTTAGTGACTTGGATACATGTGAGGCTTTTATTCCCAATGCTTCCAGCGTCATAAACCTTTACAAACACAAATTTACTAAGCAAAAAAAAAAAAAGGAAATAACAGCAGCCTAAAAAAATTATGTCTATTAAGCAATGTAACCTAACAGGTATACCAGCATCAGTGACCTAACTGCTATTTAAACCGTGAAGATTCTGTGGTCCTGGAGAAATGAAACAATTCCCCAGTAAGAACAAGCAGCAGCATGAGGCCATTAATTGAAACCTAGCTGTGGTTCGGCAGTACACATTGTAATCCCACTAGGCATCATGTAAAATTATTTTTATAAAGTCAGAAAAGGATTTGAAAAGCTTAGGACCACAGGATATAAATATAAAATTATAGGATAAAACGTTGCAATACTTCAGATACAATATAAATACAATTTTAAGACCTTTGAACCTATTCCCTGCATTGCACTGTCAATGTAGGAATGGAGAACTCATTGATTTCAGTGCTCAAATTCCGGTTCTCTCAAAACAGAAAACAGAGCTCAGATTTAATCCAAGGAGATCATTCTCTGTAGCTGTCAGTACCACAGTGGAGAGCATGTATACTAGATTTATCTCCAGTCCCCTTCAGAGGCAATATCCCTACAAAGGAACTACTTACAGTCAGCAGTAACATCAACATTTTAATTAATATAGAATGAGTCTGATCTCTGTCAATCCCTGATAGCATCTAGTCAGGTAAAAGATCTGGAGAAATGTACCAGTGTATATCAAATCAGTTAAACTGATTTTTGGCTGCACTTTCCCCTCCAGCTCTGCCCACTAGCACTAAAATATTATTTGTTAGAACTTTGGAGAAAGTTTCAAGTACTGCAAGTGGCATTATTAACATGTCAAAACAACTAAACGTCAACAAACCTTTATCTGTGTCTGTATCTGACATAGAAAGAGAAGTAGAGGGTTTTATCTTGATCTCTTTTCCCTTAAATCAAAAGCTAGACAGGTCAGAGTGAAAAAAACCTTCTGTGTGGAGTACATGCAATACCATGGCATGAGGTGAGTTATAAGCACTGTTCTCAGGCATCACACTGCAAGAGCAATAGAGAGAAACTCATGATTATATGTGTTGTGTTCTAAACAAATATTTTTTTCCAAACTTATTTAATGTCAATACAAGCTTCATTCTGGAAGTCTGCTTAGATTTGCAGAAGTCATTCTTGATTCTGCATTCTGCACACTAAAATTGATTTTCTTTCTATGCTTTGATATAGAATCATAGACTCATTATGGCTAGAAAAGACCTCTAAGATCATCAAGTCGAATTGTTAACCTAACACCCCTGTGTTCACCACTAAACCATGTGCTCAAGTGACATATCCACATGCCTTTTGAACACTTCCAGGGATGGTGAATCTACAACTTCCCTGGGCAGCCTGTTTCAATATCTGACCACCCTTTCAGTGAAGAAGTCTTTCCTAATCTAAAGCTCCCCTGGTGCAATTTGAGGCCATTTGATCTCATCCTATTGCTTTTTACCTGGGAGAAAAGTCTGCCCCATGCCTGGCTACAACCTCCTGTCAGGTAGTTGAAAAGGCTGATAAGATCATCCTGAGGCTCCTTTTCTCCAGGCTGAAAACCCCAGCTCCCTCAGCTGCTCCTCATCAGTCTTGTGCTCCAGACCCTTCACCAGCTCTGTAGGCCTTCTCTGGACATGCTCCAGCACCTCAGTGTCTTTCTTGTAGTCAGAGGCCAGAACTGGAGACAGGATTTGAGGTGTGGCCTCAGCAGTGCCGAGTACAGGGAGACAATCACTGTCCTGGTCCTGCTGGCCATGCTATTGCTGATACAGGCCAGGATGCCATTGGCCTTCTTGGCCACCTGGGCACACACTGGCTCATGTTCAGCCACTGTCAGCCAGCACTCCCAGGGCCTCTTCTGCCAGACAGCTTTCCATCCTCTCATTCCCAGACCTGCAGCACTGTAAGAGGTTGTTGTGACCCAAGTGCAGGACTTAGCACTTCTCTTTGTTGAACCTCATACATCTGGCCACAGGCCATTGATCCACCCTGTCCAGATCCCTCTACCCTGCAGAGCCTTCCTACCTTGCAGCAGATCAACACTCCTGCCCACCTTGGTGTTGTCTGTGAACTTACTGGAGGTAAAGTGCATTCTTTCAGTTTTATTATGTCTGCACAAATATCTAGAACGTTGGAAAGACGCATAATATCCATCTCTTGCAATCAGGACATAGGACATGAAATGCGTGCTCAGTATGATGTTCCATGTCATTCAGTCCATGAGATCTGACCATGAGTTAACTCTGAAGTGCAGACATATGTCAGTGATGGCATGAGTACAGATGATTGAGGTGATGACTTTTCCTGGTCTTAAAATCAAGAGTCAAACACAGAAGGGAAAAAGGATTTTACCCTGGTATTTATTTTAAGGATCCTTAGGTGCACTACGTCCAGGTCGAATGCACTGAAATGCACACCACAATGCACACCCCCAAAAGATCTGGTATAACATTATAGGTCTTACTAATTAGCATATCTATCAAAGATTCCCCAATGAGAGGCTCGAGTGAGCCCCTCCTCCCCAGGGAACCTTCCCCAGGATGGTTTTATCTTAGTTTACAGAATGTCTTCTGGAGAGGACCATGGGGTCTGGGACATATTGATCCCTAACTATGAAACTTCTAAAATGTTTAGTCTCCTAGCTGAAAAAACAAGTCCAAGAATGTAGGCAAAAAAAGCACTAAGAATACGGAAGTTGTAAAAAAGTATAAAAGGGGTATAAAAGAAAAGGCAAAAATTCATCATGGCGTCAGAGACATGATCTAGCCCATTTCCTAGTCATGATCTAATTCTGCACCATAGCCTTGAACACAGCCTCTCCCCACAACTACCTTTTCCCTCAGAAATGAGTTTTAGCCTTGGTGTTGAAGTTTTTTCTCACCTGGACAAAGTGCAGAGAGGATGACCCCTGTTAACATCTTGCTGGAGACAAAGAACAAGTTCTTTTAACTGCTCCACAATTTCGAGACCACAGTTTTGTGGTAAGGACTTAGGAGTCTTACCCCAGTAGTATTGTAACAATGTGAGGAAATTTGCTTTCTAAAACCAAAGCAGATCCTCTACCCAGCTCCACTCTCACTGAGTTTCTCCCTGCTGGCTCCCCCACATCAAGCCCCTTTGCAGTTCTTGAGACACTGCTCAGTCCTAATCGTGGTGGAGATTTCTTTCTCCGCACCATCTTTCCAGTGCAGACTCCTTGTACATTGCATATTGAGGCACTGGGATATAAAAATGAGAATATTTGTACAGGCTTGTGCCACCCTTTTCCTATTCATTTTGAGCCTCTTGCTGAACTAAAGGTACCCTTTATATCATCCAGCAGACATGCCACCAAGTCATCCATCCCACTATATGACCCCCCTGGCACTCATTCACTTCATCTGAAGAGGAACTCTATGCAGGGCAAAATGAATCTTAGTCCCACCCTCATAAAGATCCAGCATGTACTGGGACGTGGTGTGCATGTATTTATTGATACAGTAATCACAGCGAGTCACATTCTCTTTCTGTGTATTTAATGGAGATATTATTATTCTGCCCCCTTTGCCTCATTATAATAAAATCTTACCTTGGATTTAATAACTAAAATAAATCTGCTTGAGTCAGGCCAACAGCTAACTTAGTATTCTTCCTAAGGATCATCTTAGCAATGCAATGGAGAGATGACACTCTACATCAGCCAGCATATGATAACCTATCTTTAATTTCTCTCTGCTCTGGTGCTATTATCTCTCCTCTGCCACAGCTGCATGCTGCTATTGTCAGTGGTAAAGACAAGACATCTCTAATTAGAGGGCAGGATAAATTGCTTTTATCTACTTTTAACATGCTTTTACATGGCACCTGGTACACAAGTCTTAGCTAGGCAACAATAATTTGAAAAGCAAATCACTGCTTGGAGAAATATGATACATTTTAAAAAGAAAATTAAATGTATAGAATAGCAGAATCAACATATTGGAGATTGCTGAGCTTTAAAGCTGTCAGAAGTCTTGTATTCTTATGTTTTATATTGAGTTAAAATAAGCAATCACAGTCTATATACCCAGCAGTTTCTCTCCCTCTGTCTTTCTGGATGATCCAAAGAGCAAGCTGTGATTTTGGAGCTATACATGCAACACAGCAAAGGCACCCTTGCCATACAGCAACTGTGTCTTCTCTGATGGTAAGTCCAACTGAGCAGTTTTAAAACATGCTCTACAGGATCAGCATTGACTCATGCAGAATCATCCCTGGAATAAACCCATCCTGTACAGTAGAAGTCCACATTACTGGTTTATATCATGCTTAACAGAAATGAAAAGTAAAAAAATACAAATATGCAAGGATAAACGTTTATCTCTGGAGAGCACAACTTATTAGCAAATGATTCACCTATTCTAATGAGTGTCCTGTTACAAAAAAAAAAAAAAGAGCTACAAAGGTCCAAATATTACTGATCTTTTGGTAGCAGCAACTATCAAATATCAGTCAAAAATTTCAGCTATCTGTTACATCTCTGAGTTCAGTTCACATAGCTGGGAGTGCATGACTGCAGTACTAAAACCACACTGTTCAATCCCTTTGCTCATCATCAGAAAGTACCAAGTGCTCTTCCATGAAAGGCATTGCTACAGAGACATATATTCTTTATAATGCACTGTCAGTTGGCTTCATCTGCACTAGCAAAGTCAGGCAGAACTCATACTTCTAACACATCCTCCAGGCTTTTGATTACACTTCCTTAAAAATCTGTTGAGCTTGTCTGATTGTTAGGAGCTTTCTGAGATGTAGAATTTCATAGATTCAAATGATGACTGGGCCAAATTATTTTATTTGCTATTTACTGCAACTTAGCAGTTTGGAAAGTCTATAGAAACATCCAAGAGTGACAGCTTGCAGAGAAAAGCTCAGTAGAGCTTCTGCTGTTAGTTTAATGAAAGGGAAATCTCTTTGCCTCCAGACTATGATTTCTGGCCCAATTTTCTCCTGTGGTGGTGTGCTCGTTACTAAACGCTCACAGAACTGTAGTCTGCAGCATGCACCAGTTGCTGTCCATGAGAATTCCAAGTACAGAGCTGATAAAACAGGGTCAGGGAAAACATCCCAGGTTGGAATAGGGCTGTAGTAACATTGCATGTGTTTCCAACTAATGATAAAGTTGTAAAAGGTCTTGTTTTCCTCAGCTCATTTGCATGAAATATTCTGCCAAGAGAAACCACTATCTCTCTGTGTGCTTTAGTGTACAGGTAGGTAGCCTTTTATTCGAGCCCAGACTGGGTCAGAAAGAAAGAAAGCAAAGCAGTTTCACCAGGCTACACTATTAATTTTTCAAAGCCTCCATAAACTATAAAAGAGATGGTGTGCATGTGGAGCCACTGACCAGAGCAGCAGGGGTGCATCAGGTGCATCAAGAAGGGTGATGGGACAGGCCATGCCATAGTGGTGGTGGCCTAGGGTAGTGAGGAAAGCTTTGTAGGGAGACTGAGTCCCTATTAATAACCTTGCTGATACTTAGGGAAGAAAGACAAACTTCGGGAAACCAGCCTTTCTTTCATCTTGGAAAAGAAGGAATAAATTTCAAGAACAGATTGAGAAAAATTGCCTCGGTGATAACCTGTACTAATACATGATGCAATAAATGCTTCACTGGGATATCTTAGCAAACACTGAGCAAAACTATGAAGTATAGGTGGCAAGATACTTAAAACAATGTTTGATGACTTCTACAAATCACAAATTTGAAAAAGTGAAAATGCAATTTGTTTCTAATACAAGCAAAATCTTGTAAAAAGTTGAATATCACAATCTTTCTTAGAAAGTCAAGCACTTAAAAGTCAGAAAATGCATTTTCTGTAAGTAAGTTTAGTAATACAGTCTCTGATAACCTCATCAAAAACCGTTTTTGCATGGCATCCTGATTTCACTTAGGGCATGAAGTAGATCGTGCTTCCTCAGTTAATGAACAACTAGCCATTCTTCTTCCTCCTGTCCCATTTGCAGCCCCCTGATGCATACTATTCAAACAACCTTCGAAAATCAGAATGATTAATGCTTCTCTAGTGCTCATCACAATGTTATCCAAATCTTGTTTAATCACACTTATCTTCATAACTACCTTGTGAAGTGACGGAGCGGCTACTCTTTATGTTTCAGGTGGGGACATGAGGCATAGATAGTAATCCTAAAGTGTCTACTGATGCTGGGTACTCAACCTAAGACCTTTGAGACCACTTTTTTTGATTAGTTGGCATTATCTTGCTCCTTGTACATTCAAAACAAAATTATTGTTGATGTCAGTTGGAGTGATGAGTTTTGAGCACATATGAAAAATTTGTCTCAGATCAAACCCCTTAAAAGGCAAGTTAGTGCAGAAGCTCTGCTTAGTATATCTTCTTCAGAATCACTTGGGTATGTGTGGTAGAGATGAGAACAGAATCTGCTTCTTTCCACAGGTATGTAGATATTAGTGCATTGATATACACATACATATACACAAATATGTGCATACACATTCATTTTATTTATTCTTTTTTTTTTTTTTTTCCAAGGAGGGAGATAAATTACACTGGTTGTACAGATAATAAGTACCGAACAACAGAAAACATGGATGTCAAGGATTTACCACCTTAGTGCTGCATAATATTTGGCACAACCCTGTTACTTTGGGCTAATTTTAAATTATAAAGCTTTTCTCTGATTCTCAGTTTGCTTTTTTTAACATACTGGTATCACTTTCTTGGAACATATCCCTTATATTTTTTCAGCTGACTTTGGCCTCCTTGAGGCATTTTTGCCCTGTGAATACCTAAGTGAACAAAAGGATCAGATTAGATGGAAGAAGAAGCAAATTCAGCAATAGACAGCAACAAGCACTTTGCAGTACTTACCATCAGTGAAGAAGGTCTACATCTTTCCCAGATAAATAAGCAAAGAGAAAACCAATGTAAATACAGGGATAACCTCAATGACTTCAGAGCTACAGAGAGAAAATGTACTTTTTCGGGGAGCTACACTGAGAGAATCTTCCTCGACTGAAGAACAACATCGTTCTAAATAAAGTGCATCCTCCTCATCTGCTTGTACTAGTTTTTATTTAAAATACATAAAATTGGCCAAGCCCTATTTGAAAATGGAAAGTTGATATTTATGCTAATAAAATATAATTTATAAATATGAAAAAGGGGGTTAATTTTTTCTTCACATTTGTAATGTTTTAGGACATTGTTTTCCTGCATGAGGAGCAGATGCACAGTAAAGATGTTTATATTTGCTCTGCTTCAAGATATCTAATACCTAACACAGCAACGTACACATGTAACTTGCTGGTGTCTACATGCCAACCTAAAGGGGCTCATCGTCCTTATTAGATTTAATTAGATCCAGCCACAACCGCCAATTAAGCTGTCACTTTAATATAGAATCAAAGCATATAGATCAGGTACACAGTTTTAATTGAAATTAGTCAGTCCTAGTTGCACTTTTTTTTCCAAAAAATCGTCTCCCTCACTAAAGGATGCATTTATTTTAGCTTTAACTTTTGCCAATTCACTGTGAATGCTAAAAATAAAAATGGATAAATGCAAAAAGGAGATATTGTTGAAAAAATCAGAATGTACTATGGTCTGTATTATTTATGAGTGACTAGGGAGTCCAGGCAGAAGGGAAAGTTTGCACTTACAAAGCAAACCACATACCTTGAGCTATGAGATAGAGAGAGGATGTTGGTTCAGTTAAAACATACAAACAAAAGCACACAAAATTGCATTTCTAGTGAGTTTAACACATAAAAAACTTGTGTAAAATCCTGCAATAGACAAAGCATGATCCCACAAATGGACTTTTTAATGTCAGAGTGATTGTCGTACAAAGTCCACTTTTAGTGACTCTTTCTGGCATGGCAACACAGAGTGAAAAAAAATGTCAATTTTGAAAAATCAGAATCCATCAATCTAAATACAGTTCAAATATGTCTGTTGACTTCCAACACCAGTGTCTAAACTGAATTTGAGCTTTTCAATTGAAGTTAACATGCTTGGCTGGCAAACCCTCCCCTACCCCACCAACAAACAGAATCCCTAACACATAAAAATATCCATCCTCCTATCTACTACAGATTTTAGAAGGCACACATCCACATTGGCTGTGCTCACACTGAAATGAGTTGCAAACAAAAACTGAAAAAAAATCCAGCTGTTAGTAAGAAGACTCACAAATTTTTCTTTCTGAGTAAAATCATACCTTTGGTTATAAAGTGCCTCCTGATTTAAAATGTACATCAAGCTGATGATACACATTCTTAAAGAGCATTTTTATGGCAAGGCAAAGGCGCAAGTGTTAAGGTGTCTAGTGCTATTTCCAGATGTGGTGATGGTGGACTATTGATGCTACAGTTCACACTGATTCAGCTCCTGTGTTACTGGCATTACAAGCACTTTTTTCATCTCAGGTAGCACCATTAATCCAGAGATAACAACTTTGGACCTGATTCAGACACAGAAAATTTTATACAAATTCCCTTATGACAGAGAAGGCTATGTTTATCCATCTTCAACTTTTTATCAAAGAACGATAAAAATTCAGGTCAATCTCATTGCAGCAAAGCAGACGAAGAGGGCTTTTCTAAGAAGAAAGTCTACAGATTGAGGAAGTATTTTTTTTTGGTCCCTGCTCCCCAAACAGCTTCCTAAAGTGGAGACACAGGGAAAATATGACAAGCGGACATAGAAAAGATTTATTTCTGGTCAGGATTCTGAGCCATCTATCAATTGCTCACATGTAGCCTAATCTAGGCACTTAAGCAAGTGACGGAGGAAAGTGGATGAGAAAAGGAAATGGCTTGTTGCATTCAATACTCAGCCAAAAGGCTATTCATATGATGGAAAATTATTTCTCTGATAATCTTTTTCCCACATAGTTTGGTATGTAAAATTAGGATAATTTGTATGGTAGAAGCTGACTTTTAGGTATAGTAAATATTCCAGCCTCAAATCTCCAAGTTTAGTCTAAAGTTTTACCTTTTCATATTTTACACACAACACCTCCCCCCTCTTTGGCAAGTTTTCTGGATTTTGGGACTGTGAATCTAATCTGGACCTGGTTGCTTGGGGTTCTCCCTGTGTGTAAGGTGGAGCCCATCAAGCACTTTTTATGGATATCTGAACTGTCTTTTCCACCATGAAATGCATTTGTGGTTTTCACCTTGTCAAGCTGTGTCACAGTGGGTATCAAGCACAGTTAATGCTGAGCAGCAGAAGATTTACAGGACTGATGATGTTCCCTCTCTACAGCAGGACACACCATCACAGTCCTGGCTGCAATGTGAAAGCTGGTTCATGCTCCTAGACAAGGGAATCGAAGCCCTTAATAACTTTCCCAGGGCTAGACAGCAGTGTCGGTTTTTCCCTGTTAGCTTTCCTTGAGAATAGCAGAAACAGACAAAATTTCCTGTAAAAACATATGTATGTAGTAAAAATTATGACCAAAAAATGTCTTTCCAAGACAAACAACCCACAGCACCATTACCTTTGAGAATTCAGGTATGTATTGTCATATATAGGTAAATCTGGTTTGCAGCTCTGAATGACTTACAAATTAATGACTTTAACTCTTTTAACAAAATTGCAAACTTCCATGAAAAGAATTACACCAATTCCTTTCCTTATCATGTTTTTCTAAATCACAGAAATCAAAAACACTGATATTGCTTCATCTGAGAATGTTTTCCTTCCTTAAATGAATACTTAGACAACATATTTATTTTTTAAAAGCCTTGCTTTTTTGAGATTGAACTTGAACTCTACTTACTGGCAAGTCTGCATTTACAAGGCTGGCAGCTAAAAATAACACATGAAGAAAGAAGTCATGTGGAACAAGTCAGGGCACAACACAAACATTAAGAAATAAAATTCCTTGCAACATTCTGCACTCGTATAGAAGAAGTTAAAGTTCATGGCCACAGAAGAAAAAGCCTGCAGGCATCCTGATATGGTAGACTAACTATTACTATAAATTGAAGTACAGCCTACTCCAAAATACTCTTTTCATAGTAGTATGCAAGTATGGCAATATAAGTAAAGATGAGCAGCAGATCAGGTCACCACTTTTTTACACACCCTGATTGTTGCAAGGTGTTTCCTAGATATATGCAGGACTGGTGGCAGAATTTAAAAGATACTGCTAAAACTGTAGAAAACCACTGCCATGAATAAATCCACCCAAATGAGCTTCAAAATGAGCCAAGACTACATGTTCAGAGATTGAGAAGCAGTTTAGAAATCAGTTTATTTCAGAGTCAAAACTCTTCACAAAATTGATAAGATAGTAAGTTCCAATGGACTGTAGCATAATCTTTTGCTTGCAAAGTGCTTTGAAGTTTTTAGATGAAACTTCATCTGTAAGATATTAAAACATAAATATGCCACAACATGAAGTTTTCATATTGAGAGCATTTCAAGTTAGATATGGGTAAAACAATTTTTACTGAATTCTTAATGGTGTGAAACAAAGATCCACAAGAGTCTGTATTACAGAATCTTCCACTATATCTTCCCTAACAGTAATAAGTCATCATCTTGAAAATATTCATAGAATATTTTCAGTATTAGACATAACTGTGACATAACTACCTCAGCCCCCTGTAATAATTTTTAGGAAAATGATTCAATTTATGATAGTTTTCTAATCATTTAGATTTCAAAATAAAACATTTCTTTTTGAATCTTCTTTGCCATGTGGTTAAAAATTCTGCTTTTTACCCAGTTCTGTTTTGAAATAGGAAGGCTAAGACTTTCAGACTGACTGCTCAGAAAGAGCCATGTGCTGCATTGTGTAGCTGAGTGGTGTATACATAAATAACAGGGCAGGATAAAGTGGATTTGTGAATGGACCTAATCGTGTGCTCATGCAAACCAAGAACAGTAGCCTTTTATACTGCAGTTTGTGCAACACAAGTCATGGATATGCGAAGCATAAATGTGCTTCTGCCTTTGGGCTACTGAGTAGCTATTGCACAACAATTTGTCTCAAATTAAATGGCTTCTAAGATGTGAAATAAGCATGTCATTCACCTGCCATCTCTTCCTTTATTATGCCTGATGCTATCGTGCCATATTCTTCCTAATCTTACGCTGTGGGTGGACTGATTGGACTGCTTCTGGTTTGTTTCTGGCTACAGCACCACCACTCCGAGTTTTCTTTCAGCAAAACTGCTTTTATTTGGCAGCATCATGACATCTATCACAAGAGTCGAGAGCAAGTCCTTTTTGCTGTTCTGCCAAGATCTTGAAACTCACCTCCTTGTACTGTGAGCAATTTTGCCCTGAGCTAATGTGATTCTTGACCTGTCTAAGAATACCGAGAATCAAACCACTGTCTCTTGGCAGATTTAGCAAAATAATCTCAAACTCATTGAATCACCATGGCAGCAGAAAGAGAGAGTTCTACTGAGTGAAAGGATCTACAGATTGGAGGCAAGGGCACAGGGAGAAATACCCTCTTCCCTCCCTTCCTCCATCAGTACTTCAGAAAGAAGTTGTAGAAAATAACATGGGGACCGAAAGCTTTATAACTGTGGTTGGGGTGAGTGAGAGCCATCGAAAAAAAGGCATCAGGCCTGGAGCGAGCCCAAGGGAGGTTAACTGGTGTATCTGTGTACACATGCAGGATGTGGCTGGAGATTATTCATGTAGCAATTTAGTGCCTGAGATCCCTATCTCTGATGTTAGCTCAGGTATGTTGGAGAGCACCTAAAACATCTCTACTGGTTTGGCCCACTAATCATTCAGAGCAAGGTTGTAGCACCCTCATTAACACGTTTAAAACAAGCTGGCTACTGAGAAAATAAGCTGTACAGTAAAGTAAACAGTGAAAGAATTTGGGCTGTTATCAGCTCTCCTCATTTGCAATGAAGTATTAAAAAATACTTCATAGCATATGAGGAAAAGCTACACTCTGGTAAAGTTTAAAACCAGACTTGCTGTTCCCTTCATAAACAATTAAAGAGATAATTATTCAGAAGTAAGGCAAGGAAAAGGTAAGGAATCGATGTGGTCCTCTCTCCTTAGGTGGCTGCTGCTCACCTGTGAGATCTGGGATGGAGGACTGATGTCCAGCTACCTGACCCGATGTATCAGATCTGCATAGGAACCACTACACAACCTACATCTCATCCATCCAGCTACAAACCTGCTTCTTGCTGTAAACCCAGAATCAGTATTAATATATTCCTTCAAAATCCACAGGGAATAAGATAATAACCTAAATACGGGACTGGCAGTTCTGATGTCTGAACTGATGCACAGGAAGAAGGACAGAAATCATTCAGGGAACACTGTTTACCTCCTAATTTGCAATGACATGTCAGCAAGGCTCGCAGTCCCCCAAATTCCCTGGAACACAGGAGAGTTTCGGTTCACTGCTGTGGCTGGTTGTGTCAGGGAGCAGAAGGAGGGCAGAAGGAGGGCACAACTCACAGAGGAAGGAACACATTGCAGTTTTGTGTGGCAAGCATGTTCATTTTAATTGCTGGGGAACAATGCTACTCCACACCACCCACGGCTTGGGCCGGTGGCTTAGTGGCACAGTCTGTCCCTACACGTGCAATATGGCTTGCTTGTTTTTTATTATTTTTTAACATTGACTTTACAATGAGCAATTTAACAGTTTCCTTGTCTGTTTTGGAGTGACACTTGCATGTTGCTTTCATTGTAGCTTTTTGTAATTTGAAGACCGTGTTTCTGTCACCCATGACTCTTGCCAGTTTGGGAAGGAAACTGCAGAGGAGTTTTTGATGCCCTGACCTACTACCTCAAGCAAATAGCTGCCTACTTTGCCTCTTCAGACAGTCCAACACTAATAAAGGGTTAAAAAGCTATCTTTATGCATTTGGAACACTCTTATAGTAAATCTGCGCTATTTTTAATTAATCACAATGAAAACCAGTGTCATGTTTCCTCTGGTGCTGGCATACAACTGAACCTTACGTAGGGTTCCCCTTCTTGGAACAATTTTTTACTAATCTTGATTTGTTTAAACTGCTTTGGTGCATGATTTGATGGAATGTGTGGAGCAGAAGGAAACTTTGGATTGAATGCCAGATGCCTGCTTCATTCCTCTAACCTACAGTGTTATTAAAATATTACCAACTGGTTCTCAAGATCTATCCACTGCAACAACTTAAAAATAATTTGGATATCAGTTTTTTTGCTTACTGTTGTGTTGTGATTGTTGTCTCTGTTGTCACAAGTATGAATATCAGGTAATGGGTACCATTCATTTTTGTAGTTAGTAGTTTTCCTGGGGTGATAGTGACAGGAGAAATGTATGCATTAAAACAAGCATGATGGAAAGCAGCTCTCTTTATAATTTCAGCCCAGCTGCTGTATTGATGGATACAATCTTTACCACATGCTCCAGGTGGCTTCTAATGCCTGACTCCCTGCAGAAACCTCTATTTACACATCTTAAACCACTTATTGGATTTGAACAGGATTTTTCAGCCTGAGTGCAGTAACAGTGTTCACTTATGTAATATTTGTAAATCCTGGCTTTACATTTCACTCACCAGACTATCTTCAGAGGTATTCAACAGGGCCTTTATGTGGTCTGATTCTTGCTTTTTAGTGAGATCCCGTCAATATGTATGGCTACAAAGCGCATTGCTAAATTTATTTTTCATCATTGTCAGGGGTTTACAATGAAGTGTAACTCAATTAATCAGCCCTTGCTGAATAGTGCTTTTCTTTGTCACCAGATTTCATATAAAATTCATCTGAAAGCTTTGTATTCAAAGTTCACAAAGGTTAACCTTTATTCAGGGCATGCATCTCCAAAGGCTCTAATCAACTTGTCTACTGTTGTTTAAAACTTCACTTACTACTGTACCAGTTGCTTTGAATTATTGTGTTTGAGACCTTTATTTGCTGCCTGAGTGACTGAACAGACACACTGAAGGCTGAAAAATAAAGGGCTTTTATAATTATGGATGGGTAGAGAACTTACTAAGGGATATATATTCCGTCTTGTCTTATGTCTTACAACTGTCCACCACCCCGATATTTATTGTATGCTTTGTAGCTGTGCAATAAAACTTCAAGTGTTCTCATTCCCCCAGTAATTCTGTTCACAGCCCCAATCTCGTATAATGTTTAAGGGACTTAATAATAAGTTAGTGTACTAATTAGTGGAGACAACAGCAGACACCCATGATTTATAGCAAATGCCCAACAGATGATTACACTGCTGAACCACAAGTAAATCTTTTCAGCAGTGAGCCTTTACAATTAATTGCACATCAGTATACTTATTTTGCTCCTTTATATTAAAGAAAAAGGGAAAAGATGAAAATGTTCCCTTTGAAAGGTGGACCTTATGGTGGCTGCAGGTGTTTCTGCTGATAGAAGGCATTGGTATGCAGAAACAGAACCATTTTCAGATAGGATAAACTTCTATTCCTGTCCTCCTTTGTTTAGTATGAAATATTATTCTCCACTTGAGTGATGTTTGCATTCCTTTCCAACACAGTTGGTTTGATTTGTGACCTGAATACAATGACATACATACCAATGATCCATTACATGAACTAACATATTTGGGATTCTTGAAGGTGGGAATGCAAGGGGACAGCAATCTGACTACATTATTTCTTTGAATTTCAGTGTAAATTGCACATCTTTTTTTTTTTCCCACCAGAATCTCCTGAAGATATTAAGCACATAAATTTAATATGAATGAAAGGCAGCTGGACTGACACAATAGATCTAAGGAAACATTAGTGCTCAGATTATTGACCCAAAAGGCTGTAAAAGGGATTAGCACAACAGACTGTAACAGTTCCTCCCCAGCCTTTACAGTCTGCTGGGTCCAAAGTCCACTTTGCACAATCTCTCAAGCAGAGACTGTTCTTCAAATTAACACATTTTCTAAAATACCTCCTAAGCTACAAACCACACTCCAATGGAGCTGTTTAGGTCCATCAAGTGAGTATCAGGCACACCAGAATACAGATAGAATTCTGAACAGGAGTCAGCAAATGGTAGGCCTGAGAGCACATTGTCAAATCACTTAATACAGCAATACGCAAATTTAACAGAAATATTTACTTGAGATACTGGCCAAACCTGAGGCAAATAATACACAGAATATCACTATAATTCACAGTGTAATATTACTTTGGGCTAATGACTATTACCTTTAATATAGATTATTTTACTTTTCTTAATTACGACATCATAAAATAAGAATAAGTTTGATGTTTATATCTTAAAAAATAAGTATCAAGAGGAGGATAAAAATTAGTTATCTGGCATCTCATGGCATTACTGACTTTTTCTTCAGTCTTGTTGATATAAAATCGTCCATGCCTTTATCTTAAATAAGGCAAACTTGATGTTCTAAAGCAGATATTAATTTTCCATCTGAAATTTCTTCCAAAGTAAAGATGGCCATTGCATTTTTAAAAGATCAAAGAAAATGAGAAGCTCTCCTAACCTTTCTTTTTTTTTTTTTTTTTCTGCTCATTTTAGCTGTAATGTTTCAAATCTTATTTGAGGCAAACTGAAAGATAAGGAAATCTGAGGGAGGGGAGGAGACAAAGAATTTCAAAAGCAAAAAATAATGGAAGTTCCTAACAGCTTACTTTTTGCAAAAAATATATTTCTTCTTTAGAGAAATAGGTTTCTCCATTGATATAATGGAAAATTGAAGGCTATCCACAGAAATCATTTTTCAAGCAACGCTACTATATTCAGAAGGCTGCTAATGACATACTGCATGGCTTCAGGGCAAATCAATTAATCTGAACATCAATGTCTCCATCTGTGATATGAATATAATAATTCTTCCCTTTTTCTTAATTAATTTGCCATATTTTCTCTCCTTACTTGCCAAGTGCCCATAACATTAATTCTGGGGAGCCAGAGGGGCTGACCAGCAGAGAGGTCAAGAACTCACAGGAGAAGTCTGGTCCAAAACGCTCCTAGATAGTGGGGACCTCCCCAAGAGGGAGGTCTTTGTTCTACTTACCGTAGGGTAGCACCATTCCACAAAGTTCTGGGGGTAAGACTTCTTGCAATAACATCCAGGGAGTAGACTCTGACCCCATGTTTTCATCACTGGCCAGTGTTGCCCATCTGTTGCTTGGGGGCATTTGCACATGAGGCTATACCTAGAGTCAGCTCCCTTGACACAGTGCGACTCTGAATAGATATCAGAATATTTTATTCAGAATAACTCTAAGGCTGCCAGAAGCACAGCAATAAACTGCCTTGGTCTCTCATGAGGTACTGACTAAAAGCTCGCCAAAGTTGATGGGCAGTGCCTGTCACTACAAATGGGGTCCACAGCATTTCAAAATGATTAGAGCCAATTTTACTTGAGAACCGTCTCTTCCAGGAGTTACCTATCAGTCACTCTGCTGGCACATTGCAGTCACACTGCTATTACAGCCTAGTCACAGCCCCATTACATGACAGTTGCTTTAGAGCACAGAGCAATCCCATCGCACTTACTTTATATTGACAGTTGTACGATGCCACTGTCATATCACAGATATTTCCTTGTCATAACTTAGCGACATTGTAGTCACACGGCAGATAGTTTTTAAGAGCATGCTGAATCTGTTGCATGGAAAACTCTGATAATGGCAGTCACTGCTTAGTTATCTCTTACCTGTAGTTATGTCAAAAGCATTTTGTGGTGGTCACTTCTACTTGGTGCTTTGACTGTCACATGAAGAACTATGGAAAAGTTGCCATTGCTGACTACAGACCACGTCCTGGATCCTTAGAACCACTTCAATGTCAAATTACATTGGAGCTAATTATGTTTACAGCCAGTTTTATATTTGATAGATGCTGCTTAATCTTGCTGTTGAAACACTGTAGGCATTTCCTGTGAATTTTGAATTGCTGTCCTTATTAAAGCTATATGAATAATTAACCATATAATTCTGTTTGCATGCTATCACAAGAAAAAAGGAACCATCTTTTTTCCAAAACATTCATCTTATCATTTCTCTTTTCAGCTTTGTAGCCATTGTGTTGCATGTATTTAATAAGCAGCATGTGAGTTGAGTATAAATACTGTTCAAATGGCATAACCCCGCTCACTCATTGACTGAGGATTCCAAGGAGAAGCCAACACTGCTGTAATGTTCCGTCAGGTTTTTTGAACAAAATGCTACACTGGAAACTGAAACAGATTTTAAGAGACATGTGTCTTCCTCCTTGTGTCTTCGAAAAGTAATCTTTTCCAGCTACTATATCACGAGAATATTTACAGAGGGAAAGAAGCTATATACAGGCTAGGTGAGAGAGTTTAAATATTTCTGTCAATGGAGACTTTGCAGTATTGCCATTACTGTATACTTATCTGAATATTACAATATCTTCTTTTCCCTAAATCTCCATTACAACATACCAGCAAGGAAATTTTGTCTAATTCAATTCAGCATCAAAACTCATCAGCTTGAAATTATTTCACCCTAGTCCCTCCTAAAGTTATGTAAAACTTCCCAGCACAGAAGAAATAATAATAATTAAAAAAAGTCCTCCCCCAAATTATTGTCTTTGTCTGCCTTTGATACTGTAACGAACTATTGATTTTATGAGTGAATGTCCAAATATCCTGTCCAAATAATCTTGGGACTTGTTATTTGAAGGCTGGCCGTTGTGTCACGTTTCCAGCCCTATGGTTGGACTTCATTACTGATCCTACGCATCTCAGGAGTTGCTGCTTCCCTTCAAGCACTGAGCTGGATAAGGCAGAATAATTTTTTCTTAGCTGTAGGCCATGTCTGCTGAAGACAATATTATGGGGGTTTTTTAATCGTAAGATGTGATGGAAAAAATAAATTTATGTCTTTCTTTTAATGACTTGCTTATGAAACATAGCTTCCGTTTTATTTAAATTTTGTTAATTTTTTGCTAGTTTTTTCCCCTTGACTTCACAAAAAGCTATTTGCTTGCTTTAAATTATCTCAGAGAAATGTGCTGGTCCTCCTCAGGGGTTGTTTCTATATACTCAAAGAAGCGGCTCACAACAGTGGATGTCATACCATAGTATAACCATTCTGGAAGGGGAACTGGTTTTTAATACAGGCTGATACGTTGGTTTGCTTTCCTGTATGTTGCCTTGTGGTATTATCTACTAATTCTTCAGCTGGTGCACCTCTGTAAGTTCTTTCCCTATATGTCTTGTTTTCAAATGTTCTTGTTCACAAAATGAAAACCATGCTACAATTTGCATCAAAGCTTTATAAAATGCTGCCTTTGGAGACTCTATCACTGATACCAGTGGTGGCAATATTGATCTTGAAGCCCAAATTCTAAAATTACAATCCCTTTGCCTTTTGACAGGGGTCAGACTTGAATATGACAATGTCAGTTGTATGAAAACTAGGACATTTTTACAAGAAAATCCAGCAGAAACCAAACAGATTTTGTATCTGGATATTTTATAGACTGTCTACTTGTGCTAGTGCTTATAAATTACATAGGTACATGGTGTGCCAGTGAAAAACCACATTAAACAGGAAGCCTGATGTTCTGGTGGTGATCTAACAGTTACTCTAGTTGATACCCTTAACCCTTATACTCATTTTTAGCACTGCATTACTAAGGCTCTTGAAATTGAAAATTAAATAATCTTAGTGAAAAGTCAAATTAGAAAAGAAGAAATAAGTATTAACATTTTAAGAAATAACCTGGGGAAAATGAGCAAATTATACCACAAAAAGAGATGATACTAATACAAATGAAAAAGAAGCTAATCAAGAAGAGGAACTTGGACACCCACAAAGGAGTTTGCAAGCAGTCGTTCATTTATTTTATTCTTGTGAATATAGAGATAATATCTGTTGAAAAATGAACACAAAAATCTAAACCCTACTTGTACTGCTATATGAATAAAATCATAAGCAGCCATATTATGCAGACCTGATAAGTGAAAGCTTCCAGTCATTTCCCTCTGCACAGCACATTGCATTTTTACACCACAGACGTGCTCAGCATGGAGCAGATCTGCAGCCGTTTGGTGGCCTCCAGCTTCAAGATTCCTCCCAGAAAGCAACATGCAACAGATGTACATGCAGTCTTGTTTTGAGGTTACACATGGTGGGGCAGATTTTGCACTAAAAAACCCTATGTTTCTTTAGGCATCAAGAACTCACCTCCAAAATGCAGACCTGATCCCATGAACTGCAATGTGGTCTATGCCAGCTTCAAAGAAATTGCTCAGGAAGTAGACAATCTTTTCAGAGTACTCCCTCCCTATATACAATTTTCCTAGCACCTCAAAACAAACATATATTTTTTCTCACTTTGGAGGAAAATGGGTTGAAAGCATCTGTTTTTCATGCCTCCACACTTTTTTAATTTAAAGAGCAAACCCAGAAATATATAGCGGAACTAATATGGGCTACAGTCTTTTTACACTCATATGTACTATCTGTAACTGAAGCAATAAAACTTTCAAATACAAACGACCTTTTTTATGTCCACTTTTATTTGTCTACCATTCAAATAATAAAGAAAGTCTGTAAAGTAGTTCTACTCTGTAACTTGTGAAGTTAAATACAACTCACCAAAATAATGAAGGAACAACGTTCTTTTAAATATAGATCCGGTTGTAGCTTAATTAAAGAAGTTAAATACATTCCATTGCTATGAGGCACTTCACAGCAACACACAATTTATTATCCGGAATTAGCCACTGGGTGAAAAAAAGGAAGTTCAATGCTTGCTGTTAAGGATTAAGGTAGTAGAAATGTAGGATGCTACCAATTTATTTTGTTGTTATTTTTAAACCATGCGAGTAATTAGTTTCAAGAAATAATATGCAAAGACAAGGAGTTGATTGCTTGGATTTTTTTTGTTAATGCAGATAATTTAATTGTACTTCTACATATTTCAAAATATAAAAATACAGTAAAAAGTTTCAAGTAAGTATGCTTAATTGCTAAAATGTTGTTTATGAATAGGTTTATTTATGCATTGAAAATACCTTGTATTTTGTATTGTTATGAGCAGTATTATGCTTGTCACCTGGCATTATATGACTTGTGTGTGCCGTGTTTATTGTGTACTACTCAGGTTAAAAGTCTATGTACAGGACCAGTATAACTGTCATATAAGCTACAGCAAGAAAATCCGGGGCAAGAGAGCTGGTCTCTCTCTCTGGTTGCACAAACACTAACTGGATGACTGGCCAGCACACCAGAGGCATGTCTGCACCCATGGGGCCTTGGGTCATTGCTCAGCCAAGCTCTGCCCATGCCAGAGCACACATGCTGCAGGACTAGCTGGCCAAAAACTATGATTTCACAGGTCATGTGCTATGCAGACCTTGTTTAATTCATTTAATAAAAAAAATAGCTGTTCTGGAGCGGATACATAGATTATGTTGATGGTTTCTGGAGTAAAAAGAAACTTCTGACTAAATCTGACCACAATTCCAGAAAAAAAACCCCAACACTCGCTTTACACAGAAGTAGGATTAGAGGGTTTTGTCCAGAAAGTTAACTTAAAAATTGGAGATTGTCTTCCCTTTGTATTATAATGATGCCATGACAGTGAATTGCAGAAAGTTCCTTAGTTATGTCCACAAACTTACCCAAAGCAGCCCAAAGTTTGAAGAAGACAATACAGTGATTTACTGTTGGATTTCTCAGCAGCTAGAGAATAGACATGAGGTGGATCAGAGAATTCCAATGCAATTTTTTAAAATAGTTTTAGGTAAATTGGGAAACAGCAAAACATCTGGAGGTCAAAGGGTCAAGTACAAGAGGGAACATACCAAAAAGAACAAGTAGGAGTTACAATGCAGATTTGAAAGTCATGATTGAACTCTGGGTACTAACTAACAATTGTGATCCCAAGAGGAAATATAATGTTACTGAGGCACATGTGACAAGACAGAAATAATGAAAACAGAAACTGTTTTGCAATAAGTCAATGCAGAAATTATTCAGTGACTGAAAAGGGCACTTCCATGAACTATCACAGAATGCCAGAAACACAGAATGGTTGAGGTTGGAAGGCACCTCTGGAGGTCGTCTACTCCATCCCTCCTGATCATGTAGAAAGATAAGTTGCAGAACATGTGCACTTAAAAAACAAAAAAAGGAAAAAGGATAGAACCCTTGTTGCTCAGGAAATCGTTACATGAAGAACTCACAAAATAGCACAAGCATGACAAATTCTGTGGCAAAAGTTCAAAATCAGTAATGACTGGTGCATGAAGATGATGTGTCATAATGGTTTTTGCCTAAGGAGAAGGACTTCGTTTTGCCAACATGTACCCTCCAACTTCAGCAAAAAAGTCATTGCATTCCAGCAGTACGTGATTGGATTGCATGAAGGTCACGATTACCTGCTGAGCCAAATGGAAAAGGCAGATGAGACACCAGTTTCCTTTGATGAGCCATCCAATAGCATCATTGAAGAAATAGGCACAAAATCCGTCATCATCAAAACTTTGGGGAATGAAAAAATGTGCATTACAGTAATGCTGGCAGTGTTAGCAGATGGTATAAAATTGCCACCGTATGTGATCTTGAAGCGGAAAACAATGCTGAAGGACCAGCTGCCTACTGGAATAATTGTTAGGTGTCAAAACCAAGGATGGATGTCTGTAGACTTAATGAAGGATTGGCTGAACATCGTTTGGAACAGGAGACCAGGTGTGCTGATACACAAAAGGAGAATGCTTGTCCTAGGTGCATTCAAAGGGTATCTAACACCAGCAAAGAAGAATATCATTGGAGGAAAGAATGCAGCCCTTGCAGTTGTACCAGTAGGAATGTCACAACTGCAGGTACCTGATGTAGAGAGCAAGCCCTTTAAAGGATGTTTGTAGCCCTCATGGCTCTTGGCATGGGATCCTGCTGTAACTTCTAGAGGGAAGATGAAGTCCTAGTACAGAACTGCTTTGTCATTAGATCAAGACAACATCGGATCAGATAAAACCAGATGTTGTCACTGAATGGTTAAGGAAATACTGTATTTCAAATTCCATGAGAGGAGCCAATTATGATTTTAGTTCAAAGAGGAAGATGAGAGTGGTGAAGATGCTAAATGTGGGGAAGAACTTGAAGATGGCAAAGAGAGTGACAGTGATGGAAATAATTGTGCCAGATGGAAAATTCAAACTGCAATAGTAATAAACAATAAAAGAAGAAAACAGACTAATTTCAGGCAAATAATTAATGAAATTTCTATCCTTCTTGTATGTTGGCTACAGATATATAATAAACTTCTTTGTTTATAACCTTTTTATTTAGGGATGTTATTTTTAATTCAACATCATTGTCCCTGGGTAATATGAGATATTGTCTATAACTTAAAAATGCTAGTGAAAAGTTTTAATTGGCAATATTCTGAGAAAGCAGTATTAGATGAAGAAATCTGAGGAGCTAGCAAAAGCGATTTGTCTCCAAACTATTTACCAATCTGTTATGTAAATAGAACATTTGTCAATTTGTTAAAAAAAAAAAGCCAAAACCAAACCAACCACTTTTCAACTAGTACTGCTACTGGACTGAATGATAAATTCCCCAAGTTTGGGGAAGACAAGGAGAAGGATTTGTTGTGAATAAGGATAAGCCTTGCCCATTGTTTATATTTCGGTGTTGACATTCATCAAAACCCAAGGAAATAACCCAAGTATTGCTTTGGCAACCTGTAAAGGCCAGCCCGGTTCTCCTCACTCAAACCAAAACCAATAGAGCTGCCATTGCACACCTTCATCTCTGAAAATCTGAAGATCTGGAGAGTTCACAGATCAAGCTGCTTCAGAGGCAGCTGAAGAAGGAAGTTACCTCCAAGACATTGATCCGTATTGAAACATAGCCAGAATAGATCCAGTGTTTTCACTTTGTGCAATGAGGCTGTTGTCTACAAGCAGCAAATCTAGAAGGTTAGAGCTGAAAGCCATGAAATTCTACTCCTGGGAATCAATAGCCCAGCAGATTCCAAAGCTGTGCTGTAGGACAGTTTAAAAAGTCAGTGTCCAACTTGCAACTCAACACGTATCTGTGCTGGGAATGGCTTTGTGAGGCAGCCTCCTGCAGTGAAGGGTACCATGCAGTTCACTGTGCTGGAGAAAGCGAGAGGTAGAGACACCAGCAACAAGGTCAAGACAGGCGTGAACCAACAAAGTCTTTCCACTGACTTCAGTGGGGTTTGGATCAGGTCCCTTGCAAATACTTTCTAACTCAGAGGTCAGCAATGGAAAATTTGGATGTTTAATATTAGTCTCTTTTTTATAAAAAAATATTCTCAGCCTAAGAATTTCCAGGTGTACAGCATTATTCATGTTGTGTGGAGGAGACCAATGGTCTTTTGCTGTGAAATACACTTGCAATATAACTGGTTCCCCAGTACATTTATTTCTTCAGATATATATTACCTTATTTATCCATTCCTATCAGCTTTTAATTTTTTTTTTCTAAACATTGGTACTGGATATAAAGATGTCAAGAAAATTCAAGGCAATGTCCAAAGCTAACTATTTTTTTCTCTTTCTTTTTTAATGAAGACTGCAAACCAGCACTGATGATTTCAAAAAGTATGTCTACAGTTTATAAGCACATCGACCTCCCTGCCATTTTGTGATGGAGCCTTAGAAATCACACAATGCCTGTCACTATTTTTCAGATATTTAATAAATCTGGCTCAATGATTTTCTGACAATTCTCTACCAAAATTATTCAGGCAGTCTGAGACCCTAGTTAAAAAAAAAAAAAGAAAAAGAAAGAAAGAAAAGAAGTCAAAAACACTGCTGTATGGATTCAATTTTGAGTCAATAAATTGTTGATTAATCTGGCTCGTGGTGTGTATAAACTCAGGCTTAGCTCTATTGGTAATCATCTCCAGAGTGCCATACAGCTGCATGCTTTCATTTCACACCAAGGGAGCAAGGATTAAATCCCTAATGGAGAAGACATATAAACAGGTTTAGTCTCTGCAACAAGCACAGTCCCCATGGCAGCATATTTGTGTATACAGCATGTGAACGTGTGGAGAGGAAGGAGAGACTGGTTAAAAAAAAGGAAAAAAAAAGAAGGTGAAGGGTGACAACAGAAAGGAGAGGGAGAAACCCAAGTTGAGCAGGCAGTAAGTTTAGCAGGGTGCATTGCTGTCTGTTAGGCACCTATACCAGCCACATTCAGGTGGCATAGCATAAAATATCTCTCCTGCTCTGAGTGACAACATATGTAGGGTGACAGTCTGAGACACTGAGCCATTGTGTGCAGGCTGCTGATAGCCGTAAACTCCTAACAGCTCCATGAGCTCATTAGTATGCCGCCCTGACCATTAGGCCTTCTGTGAAATGTGGTTTTACCCAGACCCGTGTTTTCCATCACATAATCTTCACAAAGCTGTCCCAAGATCTCTAATATAGCAGTGCTAAACAGAATGTATTTGTAAGGCTTTCTTTTTTCTTAGAGAATTTTAATCCCATTTATTGGTAACTAGCTTTTAAAATGACATTTTTCCTTGCTGCATTTAGCTTAGTCCAAGGGGAAAAAGAAAAAAAAAAAGATGCCAGATGTCACGGGGCCAATAAGCAGGTGGGCCGAAGCTTCTGTACCAATTCAAACTGGCACCGCATCAAACCTGGTGGGTATAACCTTTAATTCAGTGCTTCCCTGGCACCAGATCTAGTGCCATCTGCTTAGCTTTGCTAAGCTGTGCTTGTTTCTGTGCAGGGACGATGCCAACAATGCAAACTGTCTCCTACATGTGCAGGGAATCATCGGTGCAACTAGTTTTTCAAGACCCATATGGTGGCATCTGCAAATGTACACTGTCAGCATTGCTACTCGTACCACCCTTCGTGTTTAAGAATGGAAGGAGAGAGCCCTGCTTTGCAATTCACATCGAGCTGAAAGGATATTCTCTCCCTCTGCACTCCTGCTTTTAAGGGCAACCCTGGGACAAAGGGAACATGTACTTTTAAAAGAAGAAGCAATATAGAAATCAGGCTTGGGAACTGGGGAAAATCAAGAAACAATTGGCAAAAAAAGATGATTTTATAGAAACCCTCTAAAATACTTGCCTGAAAGCTTCTCCAGTGTAGTTAAAGCCAAAAAATCACCATGTCTTGACTCTTGGGGCTATTAAATGGGTTCAGTTCCAAGTCACCCCAAGACATGAACACTTCCACTTTTCAGGAATGGATGTCATCCTATCACCTCTTCACTATGATAGTATCAGAGGGACAGAGTAGGTAGAGGCTGGTTCCAGCACAGCTACTTTGGTTCTTATTCCAGGCATTAAGAATGGCTACTCAGAGTAGGGAATGAAATGATAAACCTATGCACAAAGATGAGCAAACCAGAGCTATTAAAACTCATTCCAAGCTCTCCAATTTAAGTTTCTCTTTGTTAAGAGAGCAGCAGTGCTTCCTTCCAACTGCAAGGATGGGATGGGGGTATGGGGCCATGGCGAGCTGACGCCTCCTCCTGTCCTGTCCTGT
The DNA here is from genome assembly GCF_017639235.1 of Corvus kubaryi. Lineage (NCBI taxonomy): Eukaryota > Metazoa > Chordata > Aves > Passeriformes > Corvidae > Corvus > Corvus kubaryi. The sequence continues at coordinate 12,233,867 of NW_024581127.1, forward strand.
CCTGTCCTGTCCTCTCCTGTTCACTCCTCTCCTTTCCTCTCCTCTACTCTCCTGCTGTCACACACCATCCTTGAGAGCACAGGCTTTGCCAGCACTTTGCAGAGCCGACAGGTGTGTGTGTGGTTGGAGGGGAAGAGCAGAGAGGCACCATCCTTACTCACACCTCTGAGCACTGGCTTGGCATTTTCCACTCCTTCATGATTTGGCCACTCAGACATTGCCACTGGCTCTGATATATTCCCACCTATCACTTATGTCACTAAGCAAGTTCCTGACACACTGCTCTGCCAACTATCATCAAAACACCTCTGTGCAGTCAGGAAAAGTACGTGTTGACCACAAAGAGCAGCTCTCCATACTGCAAAATGATTAAGAAGGCCAGAAAAATTTGCACTGAGGGGTTTGAACAAAGCCCCTTCCTTTGGATTGCAGACACTGTGGTGGAATGGTTAAATACAAATAGAAGGGGTTTTTTCAGTGGAATAATTTTCCACATTTGATTTTGTGGAAATTTTCTATAGATCTAGCAGTCTTCAAAAAATCACATTTATATAGAGCATAACTCTACCTGACAGTGTGGCTTTAAAGCAAATCCTTCTGCCCTTGCTCCCTGTTCCTCTGATTCCCAAACAGTTCTGTAACATTTTTAAATAAGGAAAAGGTTAACCCACCAGTTTGGGAATTATAAAACCTGCTACCATCTTCCTTTGAAACCTCAAGCAAGTGTCTATTCCTACAACAACACGGGGTCCCCCATCCTTCCCCCTAAGTGTCATTGCACTCCCACTGCATAAGCAGTATTTCCCTTTCTGGGTCAAATTCTGCTTATAGGTCAAAGAGGAGGCAAAAATTATTCTTAATTTGCCTGAAAGTTATGAACCTTCACTAACTGATAGCTTGGTTTCAAGATGTTTGGATTAAACATGTAACACACTATGCCAGTATTACTCTTTCTTTGTTTTTAATTCTATCAGCCGAGTTGTCTTTCCTTTATTTAGTGCAAGATAACTGATCAGCACCAAACACAGCTGCAAGCCATGTCATTGGTAATGAATGAGGACTTTTTTGTTGCTGTTATGAACTTGTATATAGCTTTAAACTGTGACCTTTAAATCACACTAGTCCAAAAGTGCCACTTTTTATTTTTACACTCCATATGTTCCTTTCCTTGACATTCTACCTCCTGAAAAAATTATAATTAAAGATTATAACTAATAGAAATTAAAATGTCCTTTGTGGAAAGACCAGTCTCTCTTAGGCAGAAAGATACAAGTAGAAGAAGGATTCATTTATTACTTTGATACATTGACAAAGAATTTATGCCACAGTAATCTGGCTCTGACTATAATTTCTTCCTCTAAAAAAGTTCACCATGACTGGTATACAACCTGCATGAAGTTTCTGAAGGTCTCATCATGCATACTTCTACAAACAGACAGAAACAGTTGCGCTTGTTGCAAGTTTGATATGGATGTTGCTAGTGCATTGCAGAAAACAGTTAATTGCCCAAACCCACTGCTTGCACTGTTAAGCAGCATTTTTGTTTTTACAAGGAAAGATTACTTGCAAATACTCCCTCTTGTGATCAAAGCTAGAAAACCAATGGAATCATTTCCCACTGGTTCAAATCTTTCTGATTGACATTGTTCAAGTATACAAATAGCCTCCATGCAGGATTTTTAAGCCCTTCCATTATGTGATCTTGTAAAAGTGATGGTTGCCTTTCAGAGGCATTAAAAAAAGGCTCATTCATATCCTGATGAGGCATTGCATATGCTGAACTTCTTATTTTATTTCATTTCATTAGTCATGTGAAGAGGCCATATTTGAAAGGACGTATTTGTTCTCCTTTCCCAGTTGATAAGACATTACTTTAAAATTGCGTTGGTTGGTGAGTCTTCAAGGAAGTAAAGGGGTGTTTAAAACAACATCAAAGTTCATTTTTTTTCATCTTAGTGTCTTCATTGAATTAGAAAAATATACTTTATTCTGACATAAATACCTTCAAACTTGAATTTCACCCTTTGACCCAGAGTAGCCACTGGACATTATGAGGTTCACAATACATATCTTAGACTTTCCAGAAGAGTGATTAAAATGCATACAAAGATCTAAAAAACAAAACCAAAATACATAACCCATATTTTAAAGGGCTTTTAAGTTACCTTTTACTGCTTAGTCCAAAGGAAATGCTGGTCTTAGAAAATTCATTTTAATCCCATGGAATGACATCTTAGTTCTCATTCAGAAAGTCCAAGTTTGCAAAAAATCTAATTGTATCTCTTAACTAATTTTAATTTTTCACAAAAATATTAATTAGGCCCCATGTGCAGATTTAATTCTTAAGTTTCGTGTCCTGGCATTTCACTGAGAGTTTGCCATTAGTGCATGCTCCGTGTTTATCTCATGGCTCCCTAGATGAACTCCGCCATTGGTTTTGTTCTATCAGTCACCATGGAAGAGGAATAACACTTCACAAATGAAGTCTTAGGAATGGTTTGATGAAGATAATTTTGTCTTGTTTTGTTTTGTTTTCATGATGAGAAAATGTTAGTTAAAGGCAAAAATTTGCTACGGAAATTAGAAATTAAATATCCGAACTTTGATCCATTTATGCAATTTCACTAAGCTCTAGTTGCCCTTTCCAGCTACTCAAGGCAAATTAAAAGGAACCATGATCACTTACACTTTTCTATGTAGAGACCAAAACCATGAATGCATCTGGATTTGCTTGTCTTTCTAAAAATTACCACATGAAACGTACACGCACTATTGCACAGTCAGTGGAAAGTCTCTACCCTGAGCCACAGCCGACCATGCCTCTGGAGGATCCCAGCCCAAAGTCAATCTCCTTTCCTTAAATTTCAGTGCAGATGTTTACCTGGTTTTTGTTCCACTGCGTTTGCTCCTGAATGTTTTTCTGGATGGTCTTCCAAATACCACTGAAGTGCTTAAATCAATAAAAAGCTTTTGCACACTATTTTACTGCTACATATTCTACACTACATTCTATATCTAAACCTATAAAGTAACACTCATGTCTTGGCCAGTTTTCTTCCCGGGTCCTCAAGGCTCAGCAACAGAGTGCCACATGCTCCAGAGTAAGAAATTATCAATAGAATGTGCCCCCAGTATTTTTGTTCATCTCACTTCTTTATGTCAAAACATTCATATCAAATTATTTATTTCCTTTCTGTAAGCAACTGCTTAACCTTGGTTTGTCTTAGCTTCTAAATGACAAATCCACAAATAAAGTAGAATAGAGCAGACAAGGCACAGCCCCTCAGCCCAGGCTTTGCTAGAGCACCAGACTTGAATTTCGCAGGAAACAATGGTCAGGGTAAAACTCTTCAGTGCTTTTCACACTCTACTGAATACTGTTCTAGTGCATTTTCTTCAGGGGCATTATAAAGCACATGCAAGAAACAGTCTCTGGGCTTCGGAAGTTCGGAGGACAGCAAGGCTGGCTCCCTGCAAGCAGGGCTGACCTTTCTAAAGCATTTATTCTGGCATTCCAGGGCCTGAATAATCTGAGAGACAGACATAGGGCACATATAAATAAATGAATCACACAGAGGAGTATGAAAATTCCCAGGCAGGATATGCCTTTTGCAACGTTAACCCTTTCTGCAGAGAATTTATGGACAAAGACGTTGTGTTGATAGCTCCAGTCATCTGTGCTAACTCTACCATAACTTCATCCATGTGGAGTGAACTATGTCTTCAGCAATGTCTGGAATGTTCCCACATCTGCTTAATTTGTTTCAAAGATGCCAGCAGTGTCACAAAAATGTTCATCTACACAGGCTTGTACAGAGTCTCAAGCTCTAATAAATATTACTACTTATTAATCAGTGACATTATTTTTGTATGTTTAAACCGATTAAACACAATGAACAACAGCAGAGACAAGAAAAGAATAATCCCTACTGTTACTACATTCCCATTTAAACAGATGTTTCCTTTCCTTGTTTTATAGACTGGAAGAAGTAAATTAGTTGCAGAGTTTGACAACACATTTTTTACAGCAGCTTACAAACTATTTAAAATGACTAAGCAGGAGTATTAACATTGCATTTGCTCCAGGGCTACCATGGTGGTGAAATAGGTTTAAAGGCACTTCCCTAAAGCCTATGAATGATTCAAACCCACTTAATGTGTAAAATCATATACACATGCCCTCTCTCAGATATTACATGCTATGCCTATCTGTGAGGAGGAATACCCACCAGCATCTAAAATATAGTCTTTGTTTTTATTGAGGAGAATTCCAGCTCTGAATGGGATCACTTGCCAACCACTGTAGAAACATATAATCTCTGTTCACAAAGAATTTATACCAGGATTGTAAATCAAAAGGCAAAAGGAAGATCAAGTCAATGAACAAGAGTATGAGAAAACCAGGAGAGGCTGTAGCATACTAGAATGAGATGCTTAACCACTCTCAAGATTTAGACAGCCAGTTATATATTGATCTTTTCAGAGTGTGTGATTATCCTGTTATATCATTCCTGGTTGGCAAAACCAGACCCTGCTTGTTCAGTTGATAATTATGCTCCATCTTGGCATGCTTTCTATCCACACCCCAAAAGAATAATGGTTGTCAAACCACCCTGGGAACAAAGTATAAGTATTTATTTGCTGTAAGGAATGCCTCTCACAAACAAAATGGCATTTTTGAAGTGGAGTTGCACTACCAAACTACTACAGACAAACATTGAAAAGCATAGGCTGAACATATTTATGCAGAAGGTTGTCCTGGTTCTGGCCAGGACAGGGTTAATTTTAGCAGAGGGGTGCGGCTAGGACCTGGAGGTTATTCTATACTGCCTAACTTTCTGGAGATGGGGAAGAGCTCCCTTCTGTGTAGGGGTAGGGTGGTGGTGGCTCCCTGTGGTATAGTGGTGAGCATTTGAATGTGAATTCCTCACACTCTTAAACATCCTTGTTATTAATATCATTGCTGTTACTGTTAGTTTTCTTATCTAATTGCTGGGTCCAGTAAATTGTTCTTATCTCAACCTGTGATCTTTACCTTTTGTGCCACCAATTCTTCTCTCCAGCACGATGCAGGGGAAGGGGAGGAGTGAGGAATCAGGGAGTGAGAAACTGGGAAGTAGTTTGGAGTGGTTTCAGTGGGAACGCTAAATTGGAGAACACTATTCCTAAAGCACTACAAAGGTAGATTCCCATACTCTCAAATGCACATGTTTCAAAGAAGAATACACAAAACCTTGCATTTAATTCTTGGCCTCACATGCAGCACATGTTGGGTTAGGTCATGCAGAAAACACTGAAGGTGGAGGCACATGAGTAAATATCCAAAGGTCAGGTCAATCAGCAGAAGGAATTTGAACAGAGGCAAACTACCAGTTTCAGGTATGCATACACAGGGAAATATTTGGGCTGAGAAAACAGTGAAATACAGTTCTTTAGGAGATGGCTGAAGTATTGTGACAAATTAACAGTTTCTTTTCCTGAAAGCTATATCTCATGACCTTTGGTGAAGGAAGTGAAAGGAAACTCTATCCTGCTACAACTTCAAACTTCTGCTGCGTGGCAGTAACACTTGCATGGTGTCAAGGACTACTACCTGGTCTATCAACTTGCACACCCCTAAGATGCCAATATGCTCTTAGTTCAAAAGACGGAATCAAAGATTAATAACATTCAGTCTGCACCCATCCTGAAATATGTGAGATAACCCATGGCTGTGGAGGTGGAGCAGAAAGCTCCACATTATGAAAGTGGAATCAATAATTCTTTGTTTTCTTAGATCAGAAGTTTGCTACAATGAAAAAGCAATGCTTTTCTTAATGGGTTTTGTCTTTCCCAACTTTGCAACCTCAGCATAGTCTCAAAGAAAACACCGACAAGGAAAAGTCTCTGTACTGCATGTGACAGCTTGTTCAGTGCAAGGGGGAGAGACGCTGTGGAATCATAAGAGGACAACAATGTCTCAGAGAAGTCTCCAGATTATGAGAAAACTCAAGTAGGTTAAACCTGTTGACAAACACACTCACTCTCTATTATCCACTTCTGCAACTGAACTGCTTGACCCATGAGAGGAATGATATCAAAATACAGCCTTCTGGCCAAAGCAACCTACCTGGAGGTTGGCATTAACCCTCCAACAATATGGTTCTGAGGAAGATGCAGGAGACAAAATATCTGTTCTTCACAAAAGAAGATTCATATCAGAGACAGTACAACCATATGACCGAGCAGACAGAAAGTTTGGGATACAAGATACATGAGCAAAGCTTCAAAACCATTTAAGACAATCTGAAGTCTGTGGAGCAGAAATTCAGGAGAGACATGCAGGAGAAGAATACCATCTTAAGAGGGAGAACTGAAGAAAAGCATGTTTGAAGTTACAGCAAGAACACAAGGACAAGAAAGTACTGGCACAGCTAATGCAAACTGTTACATTGATATATATGTCTTGATCTATAATAACTCAGATTTGAACTTTTTATACATTTAAAAGAAAGGCAAAGAATAAATAGCATTTAATTGGTTTGAATGAAAATTTAGTACTTAGGAAATGAGAACTGATATCTGACCCAATGGTCCCACAGAAGAATAAATGTAGATCACATACCTGCAATTTAAATTTCAATGCCCAAAGTGATTGAAGCAGTGCTGTCATGGGGTCTAAGAAACCTACAATGCAGCTAGGTGCTCTATGTGTACCTCTCCCACAGCAATGTATATTTCTATGCAAAGAGAAGCTGCAGTGAGAGTAAGAGAAAGTTGAAGTACACTGTGGGTTTAGTTCTAAGAAAGGACCAAACAATCACCTGTAAACAATTTGGAAAACAAACAAACAAAAACCAAAATTAAAAATAAATAAATAAATAAAACCAAAACCAAATCCCCACAACAATGATAATGACAAAACAGGAAAAGAAATTGAAAAGCAGTTAAGTGGTGCACTCTGAAATGTCTCCGCTGAATTATGATAAGTATGTATTAGCTGCAGTATGTTTATCTATGTCCACAAGAGAGGATTAGCTGCAAACATTCTTCTGAGATAAACCAGAACTATTTGGTGCTGGCACTGTTAAATTTTTGTGATATGCAGGTGTTTGAAGTATGTGTGCAGCTTCCTCATTGGTTTTGATCCAGGTATTTCCACTGAGAGCATTTTTACACATTAGATGTGATGAGGTACATAGAACAATGGCAAACACTCTGTGCATCTAGCAAAAATAGCTTTATTCACATTGAAGCTTAAAATAGTGTTGTGTGTTAAAGGCAATGAATGTAAATACCCCCTTCATCAGAAAAAGTTGGGGTCAATGAATTTCACCCACTTCCAGTTGGCAGGCATCCCCACAGGCTGCGCAGTGCAGTGCTTCTTACAGATGGACGACAGCACAGCTGCCCCATTTCTGATAGGAGAGAGGGCATGGTGTGATTTAGGGACTCTGGGAGATGCAGTCTTGGGTAGAAGGGTGGGTGAAAACAGTCCTCCACAGTGCCTGGTATCTTTGCAATGCACCTGTGCTGCACCAGAGCCCTTTGCCCAGCCCACTGCAATTTATGTCCTTCTCTAAATGGCTTCCCACAAAGTCAAGATCTGCAGTTTGTCACCTCCCACCTCTTCCTGTTCCCAAAGCCCTTCAGCTCAGCTATGCTCCAAGGGTCCAATTTTCCTAACCCTCTTGAGGTGAGAGGCCTGGAAGATTTCTCCAGTGACTTTGAAAGTCACCTGCCTTCTTTCTATTTGGTGTCTTTTCTGTTGTCCTCTGCATCCTTATTGCCCTAAACGTAGTAGCTGTCATTTAGCAGTAATTTAGGTGTTTATTTCAGAAGTGGTGCTCTATGTGACATCCAAAATCTAGGCACAATTTTGATGACTCACTTCAATAGCCTTGATGCCAGTCTAGACACCAGATGAGGAGGTCAGTTAGACAAACGCCCTGAAATTTTTGACTTCTCCAGTTTTCACTGAAAAGCAATGTGTTCCAGTTAGAGGATTTTTCCAAAAATAAGTAATTTCCTACTTCAGCAAACCTAATCCCTACTATCTCTTACAAGTATTTCATTCTGCCAAAGGACTTCTTGTAAATTGGGCTTCTCCTGCAGTTCCTGCTGTTCCACAAACACCTGGTCTACTCTACATGTACCTTAGGTTTTGAGGCAGCTCTCCACCTTCAGACCAATTTATGTGTGAGGCCACTATAGACTTTTACACTGCATGTTTTAATCTTTTTTCTTCTGCCTGCTGAAAGCCACATTCTCAACCCCTTTGCAATGTGACCTTTTGTCTACATGTAGTTTCCAGTTTTTCAGATGGTTAATTTTTTTAAAATCTTCACTTGTCAGTGTTCCAGTTTCTGAAACATATTATTGTGTTCTATGGTGCAACGAGACCTTGAAGTCTCCAACTATTTGTCTACATGCACCCTTCCCCACTGCACCTGTCTTTCATCACAGGTAATTCCCACTGAAAATTTGAATTATCTATGAGATCACATTAGTATTTCATGATTAGCAACCGTAAAATGTGTTTCATTCTTGTTTTCTTAAAATCTCACATTTAACTTCTCATTGAGTCGTGCAACTTTCAGATGAAGCCATCAAGGATTCTTTGGCATTAGCCTTGAGATGAAAGAAGTGTATTTCCAAACATTAAAGATTACAAGTTACTGATAGGTTCCAATGGACTATGGATCTACTCCTGTGTCACTTGAGTTAATGGGTTTTTTACTTCTGGCCATGGCTGGGTCTCCATCAGGCTTTCATTAACTGTAATGCTAGAAGCATTAAAAATTCAGAACAATAATTTCCATTAAGTAATACACCTAAAGTGGACAAAGGTTTACCTAGGCTAATTACAGAGCAAGAATATATATATAAATATATATGTTTTGACATGAAGATAAAGTTTTGACAACGTAATCTGCTCATAATTAAAGGAACAGATTTATTAGTGCTGCTAGAAATTGAAAATAGTTATGTTTTAATGGAACTTATGGACTTATATCTTCCTGACTTTTATTCTGAGTTCTGTAAACAACAACAAAAAATAATTTCAAATGCCCCACATAACAATGCAGCCTTAAAATATTCTGCTATGCATCTTAAAATGACAGAACAGAACAAAATTACCACAAAAATTAGTTAAACAAAACTGAAATATCAGCCCAGAAATCTCTATGGTCTTAATTCTGCAAATTATTTCAGCATGTCCTTTAGCCCTTCCACATTAAGCACAGCAGTGTAGCACACAACTAACTATTGCCAGGAATGCCAGGAATAGAAATGGATATCAGGGTTGAGATCCAACATACCAGAACAACAAAAAAAGATCAGCAGATATTCACTCTGCTCAAGACTTTGGAACTACCAACCTGAACCATTCTCTCATCTTCTTTTTTCCTTTCTTTTCTTCTGTAAAGCATCTTACCCACTTGTCAGGTCTTACCAACTTCTGAGACTGAGAGCCACATTGTATAAAGTAATTTTTAGATCTCTAAACAATTTTTTTTTAAAGTACAACTTTAAAAAATACTTCTTTTTCTTTTTTTTTTTTTTTATTCCTATATTTAACATGAGGATTCAAGTTCCACGAAATTTCAAGACTTTGGAATTATCTGACAACTTTTCATTCCCAGTTCTACCTTCAGGTATGGTCTGGTCTGCTCATAACTATTGCCTTTAATCAGTTTTGTCATATTTCCAAATAGACCTTCCACTTCCTGTTTTTTTATTCCCCTGCTGGACAACAACACATTCCTTCCCAGATTTTTTCCTATGAGGCAAACACACCAAGATCTTCTAATCTCTTCTCATAAAAGCAATCCATCATTCCTTCCAACAACCATTCTTCTGGTTTGAATTTAGCTGTCTTAATATGGGTGACCAGAACTGCAGAAACCTCTCTGTATGCTCATAATATGTCTTCAGTGTGAGACATGAGGCTCAGCTGATTTATCTAAGGACAGATAGCATCTCTCAAAAGCATCTCTTGGATTTCGCAGACCTGTCCTGAAACCAGTGAGGGTATCTTGCTCCCTCTCCTCTGCCATTTCCTGCCACTGAGCTTATCAGAGAATTCTTCCTAGCTGCTCCTCTAAGTGACTGCCCTTGTACATTTTGCTATTGAATTACAGCTCTTTTCTGCTATTCCAGTCCTCTAGGTAACACAGATCTTCCTGCATTATGCTTCGATCTCCTCCATATTGACAAAACCTCCAATTTTGTCTCATTACCACACTGCCACTTTTTATGCCTTTGTCATTACTAATGATATTAAGGAAAGGTATGAGGAGAGGAAATAGTAACCAGAGGGAAAACCTGAACACATAATTTACTGTGCAGCAACTGCCCACATGCCTCCTACTACCTGTAGTGAAACAGAGTAGCTGTCTCCTGTTTATCACAGCATACTGAGGGGCAAGTGTCTTGAGAGAAATAGGTGCTGTGCTTAAGCTGTAAACTCCCACTCTTGCCCATGATGGTCGTGACAGTTGATTAGGTATCCTTAATGAGTCCCTAATGATCCCTCAAGAATTCACAGTACCTCCTTCCAGTGTGATCCGCTTTAAGCAAGAACCACTGCATGATTTTGTTGTCCTCATTCAGCTCTTTACCTTTTTTCCTAAATTCACTGCTAATCCCCATTCTTCCTATTGAAATTAGTAAATTCCAGTGGAGCACTATATGAGATGCCCTACTGAAGTCCAAGCAGATTTGACCTACCTTACTTCCTAGATAAGTCAGTCAGGGAAAACTGACGAACCTGTAATTGCCCAGATCACAAATTTTCCTTTCTTAATATGGGTTTATACTTCCTACACTCCATTCATGCTCTCCACCTTTTAATTTATAAAAATAAGAGCTATCAAGTTCTTATTGTTTCATGAGTCATTGAAAATTAAGTTCATGTTTAATCCTGATGTGTGATGAAACTAAACTTTCCAGATTCTGTTTTTATCTCAGCTGTGGAGATTTCAGATTCTCTTCTTTACCCTTGGGTACCATGATTATTATTGAATCTTGAATCTTGAAATATTAGTTATTATTGAACAATGATTCAATAATTAGTTATTATTTCATCATTATTTATCCTTGTCCTTGGTAAAAACTAGAAAAATACCCAAACATTTTGGTTTTGATCCATACCTAAATCATAACCTCACCCCCTGCAAAGAAGAATGGCTTTCTTTTTTGTTCCTTTGTTAGCTTTACTACCAATAGCTTTCTGCTACTTCATAGAATCATAGGATACAATAATCTCGTCCAAACTTTCTTTGCAAAAGCACAGTCTAGACAACAGGGCCCAGCATCCCATCCAGCTGAATATCAAAAGTGTCCAGTGTTGGGGAACCCACCATTTCCTTAGGGAGATTATTCCAGTAGCTGATTCTTCTCATTGTGAAATACTTTCCATTTGTGTCCATCCAGAATCTCTGCACAAGTAGAATCACAGACTCATAGAATGGTTTGGGTTGGAAGGGACCTGAAAGAGCATCCAGTTCCAAGTGTCCTCCCATGGGCAGGGACACCTTCCACTAGACCAGATTGCTCAGAGCCCCATGCACCCCGGCCTTGAACACTTCCAGAGATGGGGCATCTGCAGCTTCTCTGGACAATTTCTTCCAGTGTCTCACCACCCTCACAGTAAAGAATTTCTTCCTAATATCTAAGTTAAACCTACTCTCTTTCATCCCCCCTTGTCATCTCACAACATGCCCTTGAAAAAATCCTTTTACAGGTTTCTTATAGACCCCTTTAGGTACTGGAAGGCTGCAATTAGTTGTGCCCAGAGCCTTCTCTTCTCCAGGTTGAACAAACCCAGCTCTCTCAGCCTGTCTTGTTTTAAGCCTTTTTGGCTTTCAATGTAATTGTACCTGATGTATTTTCTACACTTTTCTCCTTCAAGTTTTTAGAGAGATTTTGCAGTTTTAACTTTAACGTATCCCAGGGCTCATCCATATTCAAGACACTGAATTTTTAAATCCATCACACTCTGCTAATTAGGTTCTTAATGTCTTAAACAGTAAATAAACCTTACTTAAGCACCTATTTTTACTTAGATTTCATTCAATTCAAAAAGAAATCACTGCTGATCAGGAAAGAATATTATTGTCTGAGACCATAATTTTTGTAATGCTCTCATTACTCACACAAATTCATAAATTCTTGTTGGTCCAGTGATTTTGTGGCAATAGGGCAGCCACCACATCCAGAAAGAGCTGCATCAGGTAAACCTCCCATGTTAGGCTGGCTCCTTCAGCTGTGGCTGAAATCTCCTTTAATGTCACAGCCCTTCAGTTCCTGGCAACACTCCCTCTATTCAGAAAGCTGTTTGTCCATTCTGAATCTAAGTGTGTTGATTACCACTATTACAGCCACATGGAAAATAACGTGTTTATTAGCCTTCTCAAAAACCAATTTATTCCAAATGTGTTATTTTATGTGCTGTATTCTTTCTGAACAGTTTATTACATTGTTAGCATTTAAAGTCTTGCACTTCCTTTATTTTTTTTATTTTTCAATTTTCTTTGAGCATTTTTCCATCCATTCCTATGGATTGCCACATTCCAAGCTCAGGTTCTCTTTGACCAGGGTTCATATAAAAAGTTTCAGGTTTCAGGTTTTCAGGTGAGCAAGAAGTGTGCCCTGGCAGCCAGGAGAGCCAACCTGGGGTGCATCAGGCACTGCATCGCCAGCTGTGCAAGGGAGGGGATTGACCCGCTCTGCTCTGCACTGGGGAGGCCTCACCTCGAGTCCTGGGGGCAGTTTTGGTGACCACGACATAAAAAAGACATTTGTCAGTGTCCAAAGGAAGGCAGTGAAGATGGTGAAAGGCCCTGAGGGGAAGCTGCACGAGGAGTGGCTGAGGTCACTTGGTCTGTTCAGCCTGGAGAAAAGGAGACTGAGAGGAGACCTCATTGCAGTCCTCAACTTCCTCACAAGGGGAAGTGTAGGGACAGGTATTGATCTCTTCACTCTTGTGAGCTGTGACAGGACCTGAGGGAATGCCCTGAATTTGTGTCAGGGGAGGTTTAGGTTGGGTATTAGAAAAAGGTTCTTCACCCCAGAGGCTGGTTGGTCACTGGAAGAGGCTCCCCAGGGAAGTAACAAAAGAGCCTGACAGGGTTCAAGAGGCATTTGGACAACAGCCTCAGGAACTTGATGTGGTTCTTGGGGTGTCCTGTGCAGAGTCAACGAGTTGTACTTGATAATCCTCGTGGGTCCCTTTCAACTCAGGATATTCTGTGATTCTAGGTTTCCCTTATCTCTGGATTGTCTGCTTTCACAATCTGTATCAGGAAAATATATTTCTCAATTTATGGTCAAATACTTATTTCTCATAAAAGGCACACACTTTCCTAGTCAAACAGACAATACACTATATCCACCCAGCTACTTAATCTGCTTAAATACTCCTTTTCTTCTTAGTGTCCATTCTTTTACAACCTGCTATTTCATTATCTGTGAGTTCAAGAGACCTATGTGCACATGAGAAGAGCTTTTATTTTTGAATTGTAGAAATGTCAGGAAGCTGTTGGGATTTTTTTCCTAGCTGGGGTTGATCCATCAGCAAAATGGTTTTCTCATGTAACCATTCATCAAAGTATTTGCTGAATGACTTTTGGTTTTGAATAAATGACTGCAACCCAATTAATTGTAAAATATCGCCACTTTAGATATTCAGTTCCATAGTCTGAAAAACAAATTCCTGTGATCAGAAGCTCTTTCTCTAAAGCCAGAATTTGTTTTCCTCAGATGAACTAGTTATTTTTCATTAATATTGCCAGCAAACCAAATACATTAAAACAGCAGCTGAACATACACAAGAAACAAAGTTTTAGTTACAATATTAAAAATACTGAAAATGTTTACAAAAGCATTTTCTCAGATCTGATTTTTTGTATTTATCTCTTTTGATCCAGCTAATATCCAGAACACATTGACACTCACAAACAGTAATGAGAAAAAAAAATCGGTAGCTAAAAATCCCAAGCATCTAGTCAGTTCAGTAGGAATGGTATTTTGAAGAAAAAGGCTGGAGTTAGAAACTATATTCTGTTTATTTGCTCTAAATGAATTGGACACATTTATAATAAAATAATGCAATTTTTTATCTGTTAAATTAATTTAGGTAAATTAATTATAAAACAATTATCTGAGGTTTTTATGTCATGCAGGAAGTGTCATTTATATGCCAGTTGTATGCAAAGAGAGAAAAGGTTGCCCTCTTAATTTATTTTAATGCATGCAACAATGAAACAAGATTTAATTGAAACAAAAGACAAGAGGATGAAAAGAATTTTTTTTCTTTTTTTTTTTTCCCAGAAAAATCCAAAGCATTTGCATTCAAGGCCTTGAAGCATTTCCACATTATAAATTATATATTTATATGTAAATGGACTTCTGGCTTCTGTTCAGAATATTTGGCAAATTGAATGCTAGATTCTGCTGTCTTTATCTCCATTGAGTTGTGAACTATTCCCTGAATATTCCTATAGATTTCTAAAGCTTTGCATAACTTAAGGTACCATATGTAAGCTACATGTGAAGGGTTTTATGACAAAATGTGTGTATCTGTGAGCTTTCTACTCCCCATTTGAAAAATAGTTTCTCATACCTGCAAAGCTGATGCAGTTGATTGAACCTTGGGATCAAAACAAAAGTTTGGACTCCTCTTCTAATCTTAGAAAAATTTTCTCCATTGGCATCTCCTCCCTTTCATGTTGGCATGAATTCAGTAGTTTTGAGGAAGAAATAGTAAAGGAGAATAAAAGAAAAAGCCTGAGGTACTTAAAACAGTCCAGAGATTGACACGGAATACCCTAACCACTAAGCAAGATTGTGATCCCTCATACAAAGGGGACACAAGTGCAGGAGGGAAGGAAATTAATTTAGAGTAGCCAACAAGGTCTTTGTTTTACTCAGAAATCCCAGACTGAATCCAAGAAATCTTCTCTGAAAAAAACAGTTCATACCTTCACAACTTCAAGGTCAATTAATTGTTTCCTGGCAAAATTATTTTGTCAGTGCAGTTCCTGAGCAGTTCCTAGTTATGAGCTTTATTTCACAACCATCCTTAATGATTGCACTGCTGGAAGGACAACAGGTTTAAAGTACTCAATTCTGACTCCACAAGATGTCTAATCAAGTTAGAGGTGACTTGCTAATAAGAGCTATAACTTCAATATCAAGGAAGTGTGGGAAGACATACAGCAGAATACACTTTACCATTTGTTTAAAAAAGGCGAAGCAATATATTTCTGAATCTTTTATTGTGAAAAGAAAAAAGAAGGGAAGGGAAGGGAAGGGAAGGGAAGGGAAGGGAAGGGAAGGGAAGGGAAGGGAAGTCTGAGAAAATGACAGTAATGTGGGAATATGAACAATAATGAACCTAATCGCCATTTTGAAGAACTTACCTTTCCTATTTCTTACCACAAGTAATTAATAAAATATTTCTTTTGTTGATAATTGATGCATATTTTCCTTACACTGCTTCTCATAAAAATTTGTGTTGTTTGAAAAAAAAAAACAAACTCAAACCAAAGAGAAAAAGAAGGATTTTCCTTTGTTTAGAAAACTGCGGATCTCCACCTAGAGATTTCAAGTTTCAAAGGAAAAGCATTCCAGGTGAATGTTTGAACACCAACCCTCTACCCCGAGGCATTTTTAAAGAAAACAACTCAGTGGTTTTCTCTTTGGAAAACATTTTAAGTACTGCAGTCAGAGACCTCATGCTGCCATTCATTTGTCTGGGCTGGATTCTCTATCACTACATTTGTCTCCACCACAGCTGATAAAAAAAACAAGAATATATTGTAGGACAGCATAGAAATACCCAAGTAAGATTAACTCTGGAGTAAATTAAGCTTTACAGCATATTATCATGTACAGGATAGAGTCCCACACTCTTTCTGGAGCCTGGGCCACCTCAGTTCCTGCTGCCTCTACAGTGCTTTGTGAGAGTCCATGCAAGCACCAAGTCCATGAGAGCAAGAACAGAGATGGAGGTACCAAGACATCCTTTCCAACTAAAAAGTTCTGATATATGACAAAAGTTGAAATTTTCTGCTCCAAAGAAAAGAGATCTCCAGCAAAATTGTTATTTCACAATTTGTTGATATAGATACAAAAATCTGACACTAAATGATAGAGCTGATATTGCAACAATGACAAAAGAAACAGGAAAAATGTTAGTTTGTTGTCACAGAAAACTATTAAAAACAATATTTCACAAATACAAATCTGATAGCAAGTCTGTTGGTTTCCATATGTAGATTTCAGAACACTACTTTATAAAAAGCTTTGTTTCAAAAAGCAACAAAACAAGCATTCTTGGTTGGAGTCCTATAATACAATTTTATAGCAGAATTTAAGGCAGTAGCTCTGCTTGGCAAATATTCCAAGGGAAAGGTAGAAGCTCCTGCTGATGACTTAAGATGAAAAATGAATTCTTATTTTAAACTAACACTTTATATTTTGGAACATGCATTTGCATAAAAAATGGGGTTTGTCTCATTTGAACAAAAAGCCTTTGCCTTGCAATACAGAACAGGGGGTGGGCTGTGTCATGAAGCTCAGACACAGTAAATTTGGAGTCATATTTTAGTACTGGGCTACCCATGATCTCAGAGACACAGCTGATCTCCTTCAATCTCGAGTCCCTCCTGGAGTGTTAGTAAATAACTAACCGTTCCACTCAGGCAGGTGCTGTTACAAGGCAGATTATAATGACATCTACGCTGTGGTTGCAAAAAGAAAAACACAGTGCCTTGAAACCTCAAAATTAGAATGACTTCAGGTTCAACCAACTCTCTTTAAATGTGGACTACAGCAAAACTAGAAAGCCCAATAAAAGAAAGTATCACAGCCACCTAGTATAATTAAAGTGAGTGATCCAGAAGATTTACTGGTTTACTGGTATAATTCCCCCTGGATGGGAATACATCTGATCTGTAGCCAGCACTGCCACAAACACTGTTCCTCTCTCTGGAGTCCAAAATAAATATTTCTCTTTCATATTGGGGGTTACAATCTCCTGCAGGGCAGTAGGTCACTGCCCTCTTCAGTGTGACACTAAACAGAAAAGGTGAAATACTGTCAATGAGAGTTTTGCTATTGACTTCAGCTAAGCCAGGACTTCATTCCAATTGTTTCACCCACTCTTAAATTTTAGTAACACTTATCTTACCTATCCTAATAAATTTAATGGCAAAACAACATCTGACATGCATGTAAATCTAGAAGCTTGGAATCTGGGGTGAAGGAAGACAAGATCTCAAAAATTGGTTCCACATTCACTGAGATGTGCTCAGCCTGATATGGGAATCTCCAGCAAGTTAGTGCTTGATCCTACCTCTCCCCAATGTCAAGTGCAACATCTCTTCAAGTTTCCACAGGAGAATGTGGTAACAGGCACACAAAAATGAGTGAACTCTACCTTTTTGTGCTATCCCTCATAAACGACCTTTGTTTGCATAAGGCCCAAGGCAAAGTCTATTGAAATCAGTATAAGCCTTTTTCTTTTGGATCGAGTCCATTATTTGTGTTTCTCCTGCTTCTTTCTCTTTTGGCTGAAATGTCACATCTCACTTAAGCACGACAAGGGTGGCCAACAGAAGAGACGGAGCCAGCTACAGGAGTGTCATGAGAATACATGAATGAGATTTGTATATTCATAGAAAGATTCATTTTAAAACAGAATAGCAGAGCGAAGACACATCAGTTGCTCTTGCACACTGATAATTTACACATTTTACACATTATTACTTTGCTGTTCTACAGCAAAAATGTAGTTACTATAGCAACTGGTTTGTCATATGACCAGGATTCTATTTTTAATATCACTCAAAGATACATATTAACATGCATAATATACGGACTGCTTATGGGGGCTGAAAACATACATATTAACATTTTAAACCTTAAAAGGGACAATCCATGCTAATTTCTTTTACTATCTGCATTTTTTTATTAGGTTATCTATCTAAAGACTCACAAAGAGTGATGGAGTAAAACTGTCATTACAGCTCCCAGTGAACTCCTGCAGGTTTCTCCTTTGTGGTACAGGAGACCAGAGGTATCTAGGAGGTTCAGAGCTCCCGAGAGAGTTCCAGGGCACTGCCAAGGTCCACACAGATGATTCCAAGAGCTTTGGCTCCTGTGTATCTTTATCACCCACTATCGCCTTCCTTTTTTTCCCTTTTTGTACCATGCTCTTGAGCAAACTTTTTTTTTTTGATGACTTATGTTGAATGAATCAAGAAGACATCTTAAAGCATCCGTTTCTTTTCTCAGTCTAACATATAAATTGTTTCTGTAAAGACGTCATCCATCTGCAACAGACACAAATAAACCATTTCCCAGTATCGGAGAGCTCCTGGAGTCCCATGCATAAGATGGCTGATACGACACCTTTCTCATTGCTGTTAAACAGAATTTATCAAATCATGGCATTTTCAGTCCAGTGGTCAAAATAAGTTTAGAGGGGGATGTTTATGGAAAAAATAATTTTAGAAAAGAGGTGGGAGTGGGTTGTATGGTTTTTCTTCTTGTCTCATTTGACTTTAACACTCACAAATTTTTGGTGGTGTGGATGTGGGGAGGACTCTTACTGAATTTGAAACTCCCATTCTGGGACCAGAATACCCATACAATCATTTACTGCAGCTGCCAGGGAATATACTCACAGCAGAGCTTCTCAGGTTGCACCACTTTACAGTTTGTTTTGGAGGCCAATGCAAAGCATTCCTATTGCTTTATTGAGCCTTAAACTACTTAAGATTGTAACTGGTTAGGGAGGGGGAGGGCTCCCAATTCAAATTATTTCAACCTTTTTACTCCCTGTGGAGACTTAACATGCTGTCAAGCCCCTCTGACTTCAGCTGACGGCAAACTTAGATGGTTTCTACTCCAATATATAGTTTTAACCTTACAGATCCCTTAACACACCACTCCATCTATACCATGCCCTATAGCCTTTAGCAAAGTTGTCCACATTGCAATTCTGAACTCTCAAAGGTAACCTTGAAGTATACCTCAGGTTCTTTCATGCTATGGGAGGCTTATAGGAATCAGTCTGCATGTCTCTGACTTATGGGTAGCAGAGAGAGGTGACAGATGCAGAGCTGCCAGAAGTCAGGAAGGAGGACTTGTGGCATTGCTCCTGCACGTCTGAGCCCAGAGAATCAGGTCAGTTCTCAACATCCTGCAGGAAAAAAGTGCATCTGTCTCTCAGCATGTGCATGTCATCCATGGAGCCTTCAGTTTGTGGTTGATGCTGCAACTGACGTTCACTGGCTGTGTGACTGTGTTGCTGGTTGTGTGGTGTGGCTAAAATTATTCTCACATTGACCCAAACTCGAGTACCAAAGGAAAGTGTCTCTCTCCTGGTGTTGTACTGCTGCAGCAAGTCCACCACAAGACATGTGACTTCTAGGATGCC
This sequence comes from Corvus kubaryi, assembly GCF_017639235.1. NCBI lineage: Eukaryota > Metazoa > Chordata > Aves > Passeriformes > Corvidae > Corvus > Corvus kubaryi. The sequence goes on from NW_024581127.1 coordinate 12,253,299, forward strand.
TACCACTAGTTTTCACATGAAAAGACATGCAAATATGTCTATGCAAAGAGTCCAAATGAAACTACTCCCTTGCCTGACTAAAAAAAAATGTCCAAAAGCCAGCATCCCAAAAGGTTTGGGATCACAAGGAGTGCTGCAGTTAAAAAAGGTTTCTCCTGTTCAGTGGCTAAATGGTTTGGACAAGGGAAAAAGACCTTGCATTAGATGGCAGCTCTGATACCTTGGCATGAGGAATTTGTATGCAATTATTTGTGCAGGAGGAGAGAATCACGAAGAATGCCGTATATAAATCCCAGCAAATAAATCAAAACTGCTATCGCATAAATCTCTGTTTCCATTACTTTGCTATTATCATGGTATACAACAGAAAGCTTCATTATCTATTTACATCAACACTCTCACAGGCCAGAATGCTTTTTTGCTTTCTGTTGCCATTATGTTGTATTATGTGTGGCAATGCCATAGCAACCCAAGATAACACAAGTAGTGTAGGGCAACAGTGTAATATGTTCTGGCTTTTGTTTTGAATGAGACAGAACTACCCACTCTGTGCAAGCTATACACAAATACCAAAGATTTAGCACAATAAGTAGCAATTAGCAAACCAACGGTACTTATTGTAAGCCAGCATTTTTTTCCCTTGCACTATAAAGGTTTAAAATCACTGAAGGGCACCACTACAGCATCTCAAAGGACTAAGCAACACACACAGCAGTGTAGTTCATAGGTTTGGTGCATGTCACCATCCACTGATCCACATTTGATCTAACTGAGTATACATATGAGACGTCTGGTCATCCATGTCGTATCTATCACATCTGAACTGGGTTAAGTCTTGAATTAGTAGGCTAGAGGATGAGAATACCTTAGGATATGTTTATTTGGAAACCACCACAGCAGTGCTATTTGTAATTGAACTTGTTGAGAATAACTAATCAATATGTGCAGGCAGAGCAAAATGACATTTTTAGTCACCTGAGACAATGAGTTCAGAGTGCCTTTTCTGAAACATGCACTGATTACCACGCCAGGACCTTGTGTGAATAATGTCTTTGGGCAATCGGGCACAGAAAAGTAGAGTATGATCAGCCAAAGTACCAAACTTTCCTCCTGCTGTGTTTAGCTTGTACCCTGAAATCTCTCTGATACCCTGGGGATGATGCAACCTTCCACAGCTCAGCTTGTCACTATGTTGGGATGTTCACCATAGATTGTCCATTGCTAGTTGTTTAGTTTTGTTCCTTCTATCTAAAAATGACATACAAGCCAGTTCACACAAGCAGTATACACTCTGTAGTAGGTCACTTTGCATTAACTTGACTGCTTTTTATTCCTTCATTATTAAAGGGTTTTTTCCTGTGCTGAACTAACGTAGTTACGTTGGGTGGGGACCAGATGACAACCATTTTGCAAACTCTGACCTATAGATGCTATGCACAGGAACTAGACATCAAAAAAGATTTAAATATGCTTTTATAAGTGCCAATAAACATGGTCTTACCTGCCAATGAACAGAGTTAAAACGAATATAACATTAGATTTTGTATTAAGCATTGTTAAGGTTGACTTACATAGCTACTGACCCGATGTTCAGATGTTTGGGTGGAAGCAAGAAGCATACTTGGGCAAACAGGTAATGACTAAAACAGCTTCATAAACCAAAATACAGAAGTATGCAAATGCCCTCAGGAAGCTAACTTACATGGATGCCAAAGCTTTATTGACCTCTCTGTGTAGGAATGAATGAGGATGAAAGAGAAAGAAATGTTCTTGGAGGCAGAGGAGGCAGATTTGGTTAGTGCCAGAATTAGGATTTCAGTGAGCCTCAGTGGAAAAGCCCATCTGGAGCAAAGGGTGCTGTCTTGGACAGGCTTACAAACACAGTTAAGAGAAGCCAAGGTAAAGCCCCTAAACAATCTGGAGTAATTTGATCTTCCTGTGTCCGTGGAACAGGATATTGATATTTTCTTGTAAACAGTAGTACATGTACATACCTGACTAATATGACTTTTTTTTCCTTAATTAGTGTGATCTGTAAAATATTCAAACTACTGGATAGTTTCTTGGGTTAAGAATGGAAATACACTTTATAAATATAGTTCAGTCACAAGATTATTTCACAACCATTTAAAAAGTGCTCATTTTCATAGTGCAGATGAAGCTAGAGTTAATTAGCACTAGTCACTGGAGAGAGCAGTAACTCACCTAATTTTTTTTTGCTTTTGCTAAATGGATTGCAATTACTCCCCCAGTAATACTGTGCTAACAAAGTTTAATACACAGAAAAAGTATTAACAGCATCAATAATGCATCATGGAAGAGTAGTAACTAAAGGACAAATTGAGTAATGCTTTTTTGTTCAGATCAGGAAAAAAAATTCTCCTAATAAAGACATGTACTTTCAACACAGTTTTCATGGTTTTCTTTCAACCCCAAAAGACTGCAAAGATTCAAAATAAGAAATCTTAAATAAGCATTAAATACTTTTATAATTACATACATCTGCATTATTTTTTACAGATGTTTACAACGGGGGAGGCAACATTAGAACAACCAAAGGTCTTTTCTATGTAAAAGCAAGCAGGGCCACAGGTTCAGGAAACCGAATAAAACTTATTTTTTGTCCCTGCAGATTTGAGGTTTGGGGATTTTTTCCTGTTGTTTTGCTTTTTAATTCTGGTATTCATCTTAATACAGTTTGCTAGCAGAGGTCAAAAATATCCCACTTCCATCCTATCAATTCTTAATAATACTGTTAAAGAATCAGATATCAAACATTGCTGATGAGATCCCAGTAGTCATGGGAATGGCTAAATCATTCCACAGCAATACAGTATGGACACCACAAGTACAAGGCTGTACAAAATCCAGGGTTTTCATTATTGTCCCTAGAAAACAGTGAATAATGCCACCACTGTCCTCCAGGAAAATGAAAATAGTCTTGCAGTTCACTCATCATGAAATTTTAATATGTCATGAAAAGATAGGTTGCTCTATTTAACTCAACGTGCAGAACAAGTCTCTTAAAAACCCCACTGTAGGTAAAAGCTGAAGTCTACAGGATACAAAATGCTTTAGATTTGTAACTATTTTGCAATATATAGCATTTTGTTTTCCAAAGGACTATGTTAGAAAGACATGCTGTAAAAAAAACAGAGATGATGCCAGCAATTAGACAGTTGGGCGGCCTAGAAATCTTCTCCGTTACACTTGTGTTTCCTTGCCAGTTCTTCATGTTCTCTCCTGAAAGACTGTTTTGTTTTTGTTTACACAGCTCTTGTAGGCAGAATGAGTAAACCTTTTTTCCCTGCATCTGCCAGGCTTCACTGATACAGTATTGGCTTCTCCATTTAGAGGCTTTGGATGGGCATTTCAGAATATTTGGTTTGACCAGAAATCAATTTTCACGTCACCTAAAAGAAAACATCATTTTAGAGCTGAAAGTATTTGGAACTATCACTCAGGTAAAATTGACGATGAAGTTTACATGTGGTTTAGAAAAAGAGATCTAGATGTAAACCTTAGTTAATCTGAGTCAGGATCAGTAGGGCACCTGCTAAAAGGAAATTCCCTGTGGAAGAAAAACTTTCCCAAAAATATCCCCAATTTCCCATCTCCCTCCTTCCTTCTACCACTACTTTTTCACTGTAGGTGTTATGTCTGTTCTGCTGAGATATTTATAATCTCCCCATTCACAGCCCTCCTTTGGGGCTCTCAGGCTGAGCGAGGCAACAAGGCAGTGGGAGCTCTCAAAGGAGAAGGAATTTTATTTGCTGCCTGAAATATTTTGGCAGAGACTCATTATGCATGCATGGGAAGAGCTTAGGCAACTGCCTGAGATGTTTGTGATAGCTTCTGCTCAAACTATACAAGTATGTGCTCCTCATTGAAGACAACAGTTCAAAAGTCAACAATTTATCTTGCTTCTTGGAGTAACAAAGATTAAAACTGTACATTTTTGACATATGGAGCACCTTTTCATTTATCATTGTCTGAAATGAAAACAAAAAGGAAATGGTTATGGGGGTTTATTTCTAATTTTCAGAGTAACTATTTTCCTTTTGATGGTATCTAATCACAGTGTGTTTAGAGTAAGGGGAGAAAGTTTCAGAAACTTACAGATTCCAAACAAGTATTTTAAAAATACATTTATTTGCCTCTCAATCAATAGATATTAAAGCAAACTGTAAAAAGAAATAGTTACTAAAAGTAGAGATATAAATATAGCAGAGAAAATACAAATTTAAACAATTATAAAAAGCAGAAGTCATATAGCCAATTTCACTGCAAGATCCTCAAACTATGTTAAATATTAAAAAGCTTAAGACTTCAGTTGCAATATGTTCTTACACGAAATATTCAGAAACTTTATTTTAAAGGTTCTACTATTTAGAATAATATACACAATAAAAAGTAATGCAATGTTGCTACGGAAATGTTAACACTTTCATTACCAGAGCTTGTAATTTAACATATTCTGCTAAAGAGTAAGTTTTTATAGCCACCTGGAGCAATCACCAGAATTACCAGAACAATCAGAACAGGTTTTTTGACATTAGATTTTGCATTTCATATAACTTCTCATAGATACTGTCCATTATTTAACATTTTTAGACATTTTCAGCCCCTGCTCTAAAATGCTCTGAACTTCATTCTCTGCTCTGAAAATTTCTGCAAGTTTGAGAACAAATGAAAATAAGCTATTTCACATTTTTTGAAGTGGAATCAATTTTATTTTGTAACAGATTAAAATTAAATACTCTAAAGATATTCCTTACTTTGCCACAAACAACCTACATGACTATATTCAAGCCACCGAGTCTATTTTTCTGTGTTCCTATAAATAGCAAAAGATACTTCTATACTTGCCAACTGCAGTGCTTTTTTGCATATACTTAGCTATCATCTCACAGTTCTTCCGAAATCTATGAAAACCTGGAAAGACACTGAATGCATAAATACTAACTATCTGCTATCCATCTCCTTTTGCAAGCATTTTCAAAATGCACATAATCCATATCCAAAAAACCTTATGTTGGAAACAGGACATGCTTGCACCAGTTTTAGAGGAACTCGTAAGTGGACCATAAATTTTATGGCATATAAGAAGCAGAAGTCAGCAAAAAACCAGGCAGACTCTTGCTCCGTTTAAGACCAAAATAATTTTTTAATTTCCAAATGTAATCTTTCACACTGCTGTGTGTACCTCCAAGAGACACGAGTGTAACTCCTGCACCCAGCAGAACTGAGGTTTCCCTCACACTGCAGTCAGTCAGACATCCATCCACCATCCACCCATCCCTACCAGCAGGGCCCAACCTGTGCAAGCTGCCTTCTTCCACACAAGGGATGTGCTCTGCTTTGAAGCAGTTCATCACCTGGATAAATAATGCTGCTGTTTGTTTTGACAGCTAAAAAAACTATCACCATATCACTGACATGCCATCGAAGATGTCAGAAGCCAGGCCATTTCACTGTGCTGAAGTGCTTTTCCTTTTATTGCCAGGCTTATAACAAGATTATTGAAATGATTCAACAATAGTCAAGCTGCAGCTATAGATACTTGTTGAAAGTAAATAATAAAAGCATTTTATCAGAATTGCTGTCATTTTCCTGTTGAGGGATACATCTGTTTCATAAGTACATTTTTATGTGTGCCTGCCTTATGTGAACCTGCTCTAATTTAGTTACACTGATAGGTACAGTTGTAGCTTTCTTTCTAACAATATTAACAGATGAATAGGGCAGTCATTTTCAGGGTGCAATTTGCCATGGCTACAGTCAAAGTGGATTGGATTGAGATTGCAACCTAGTAAGAACTAGGATTTTATCATTGTTGTTGCAGTTATTTTGCTGTTAGGTTGGCTTTTTTCTTTTTTTTTTCCTTTAAAATTTTTTTTCTTTTTTTATTTTTAAGCAGGCTACTTATTTGGCATGCATTAATTTGAGACAAAAATCCATTGCAAGGAAAACTAAATGGGGGTCAAAAACATTCTTCTGAGAAACCTAGCGGTAAAGCACAGCCTACAGATAGGAAAAGGTACAGACAACACCACCTTTCTGCATCCTGAATACTGTCCAGAAATGCAAATCCTGATCACCCAATGCAGTTGTCTGACAGACATGCAAACAGTAAGGGACATTCTTAGAAGATGACAGCTAAGGAGAACTGCAAAGCAAGTGGATGCAACATTGCACTTCTGAGGAGAGGAATCTGTACCTATACTTGGAGATGCAGGGAGAGCACCTGCAGTTTTGAAAAGCAAGTGCTTTTGTACTCAGATCCAAACCTCAAAGCTATCCACTAGATAAGTCTAGATGCTGTTGTTCAAAATAGCAACCCCACAAACCCTGCCCAAGCACCTAAAGGCAACTAACCTCCTACCCAGAAGCACTTGTCCACCTTTGCTGCCAAGAATCAGCTTCACCACTTTCAACCCGTTTTAACTGATAACCAATGGTTTGAAGCATATGAAGTTCCACCTAGAAGTCAGTGACCTTACAGAGGAAAGACGCCTGAACCAACATCCCCTACCTAAAGAACTGGGGTTCAAGGTCATAGGTTCCCCTTTCTGCTTGACTTCCTGGCTAACTAGCCAAAACACTGCCAAGTGTCCTGGGCACTAACAGCCTGAGGCTGCCAGGATCTCTTACCTCTGATGCCTTAGGTTTTAACTTTTATATTTTTCAAATCCTGTACTGTCTAGTGTGTAACTGAAGTTTCTTGTGGCCTGTTAGCTGCTGTTCTTTCATGCTGGTTAGACATAACAAACCTCTCTAGGTTTTCTCCTTAAGGACACCAGGGCCAAAATATGTAAACTAAGGCCTCTGAAGAGGAGGGCAAACTTGGGGTAGTTACATCATTAACTGGGGTTGTAATAGGAGAATTGATCCTGATATGCAAATAGACCAAACTTACAAAAGTGTGAAGAACTCGCGACCCAGGGTCCATCTTGGGTGTAGCCTTTTGACTGCCCAGGGTGTACCTTTGAAGGCTCTTCAAATAAATACCTACCTTTATTCTCTTGTTCTTGTCTAGTCTCTGTTTTTAGGTGGCCACCTTAGGCATCACCTCCACTTTCCAGATCCTTTAAGCACTGAACTTGTGGTCCTGCAAACATAAAGATAACTCTACCTAATCCCATTTGTGTGCTATAGGTTTTCAGACCTCTCCCTTCCAGGGGTGTAAGTAGGGAAATGCCTTATTCTTTGAACACTCACAAGGAAAGCCTCCTGGAACTTTTCTCCCAGTGCATTCCTCACAGTAAGCTTGTCAGGGAAGAAGACATTTCACCCAAGTCTTCACCAACACACATATTTCCATTGATGCCTTAAGAGGCTTCCTAGACACAGAGACTAGACAGGAGTTGTTCTGGTTTGGCCCTCTCAGGCCCCCCTCCGGTTCCCCCTCTCAGGCTCAGTTTAGAGGCATAGAAAGGCACAAAAATTAATTTCCGGGCATAGGCAGCGATATGGGATACACATCATAAGGTCACCCCAAGACATTAGTAAAGGAATAAAAGTAGGTATTTATTTGAAAGGCCTTCAAAGGTACCCCCTGGGGAGCCAGAGGCTACTGCCAGGATGGACCCCAAGATGGACAACAGGTCACGAGTTCTTCACACTTTTATAGGTTTGGTTCATTTGCATATCAGGGTTAATTCTCCAATTAAAGCTTCAGTTAATGATGTAAGTTCCCCTCTGCTTGCCCCCCTTAGAGGCTCTTTGGTTTATACGTTTTGGGCCTAGGACGGTCTGGGTGTCCTTGAAGAGCAGGACCAGAGAGGCTTTGTTATGTCTACCTAGCCTGAGAGAGCAGAAGTTAACAGGCTACAGGAAACTTCAGAGTTACACACTAAGCAGTACAGAATTTGAAAAAATTGAAAAATATAAAAGTTAAAACCATCATGCAGTGTTGAACCAGACAGCAGCATCCACCTTGCATCTATTTCCAATGGTTAATAAGTCAAGGCAACGAGTGATAATGAGCAGTTCCAGGAGATCACCTGCACCTCCTCTTCAGTGAAACAGTGGTTACAGTGACACCACCACCCCACCACCCCATCCCTTCTGTGTGATAAGAGGCACAGGGAAAAAGATGGGCATAAAGAAAACTATTTTATTTTTAAATAAATAATGACTTCTTCCTGGGTTCGGAGGCTCTAAAGGCTAAATTTACTGAAAATTAAAATGAGCCAATAAACAGTAAGATAAAACAAACACTGAATTAACAGATTTTCAGCATACAAATTTCCACTGCTATGAGTTTACAGACATGAGTGTTTAACTTACGTTACTTCTCTCTAATTTTCTAGATGCCTATTCTTAGCTGGCAAAATCCGTGTAGTGGGGAATTCTATTGAAGCCCTCTTTCCTTTAATTTGCAAGGAACGAAGAACAAGAGCCCGGTCAGCCTCCAGAGACAGTGGATTCTGAACAATATTGCAACTTGGCAATAATAAAATCCTTTCATCCTCTTTAATGTTTGCACCTGACAGTTAAATTCAGAAACTCTCAATTACTAGAACCCAGAAATATCAAAGTGTGCTTCAATATTGATTGCCACCACCACTCCAAGAATATCTATTGGAAGAAACACCAGCACAGGCTGCCCATCTCCTCCTCTGCTCCCAAGAGATATGGAGCAGTAAAACCTTACAGGGTGAAGGGAATTGCATCATTGCAAAGCCAGCTTGGACTGTGTCAGAACTGTTTATTTAACAGCTTTTATTTTTCAATACCCTTCATTTTGCTTAGTAAAATACTGCTTTCCCTCGCATTTATCACCATCCTCTTCTCCTTTTAAATAATTTCAGAAGGAGAAGGTTAAGCAATCAACCCTGAGGGAACACCTAAATCACAGGTTACCTTCAGGGGTATTTCCCTTAAATTTATTTCTATAAACACATGCAATGGAAACAAGTTATCTATTCCACAACAGAGAGGAAGGGAGAGCTGCAGCTGCATGAGCTCAGAGACCTGGCATGATGCAGGCTCCAGAGGAAACCCCCCCACAAACCCCACTCCAGAGTACCGAGGAAGAAATGAGCTCCTCCCTGCTCCTGGGAGTCCTGCCTCTGCTTGACTTCACAGGAGCTGGCAGGAGCACTGATGGGAGCTTCCATAGAGCCAAAACTTCTCCCCAGGATATGAGATTCAGCACAGTGCTGTTAAACACATCCTGAAAATCTGCCACGTCTCATGAAAAAAAGAATTGGAGGTGGTTTCCCCTTCTCCTCTGCAGAGAGAGAAGCTCCTCGCACTGTTTGTATTACATCCAACTATCTTCTTCAAACAAAATATTTCCCTTGTGAAGCAGCTCAGCCAAAAACCTGGAGGAAACCTTGGTACAACTTTTCCTCTGAGATGACAGTCCTTACTGGGAAAAATAAGAGCATAATTCTGTGACTGGGGAAGACACTGACCTCAGCAATGTGGGGTGTCAGATTAAGAAAGGAAAAATATAGCTGAAATGTTATTGTTTCTAAAATAAAATCTGATTTCTTTGCTTGTTGGCCTTTTTTAAAGGACTGAAGACACTCAAATTTTTTATGTATACACAGTTGTAGATAAATAGTTGATTTATACAAATATATTATGTATGTTAGCCATTAAAAGCCTAACTAATTGTGGTTGTTTGTTTATTTTACCCAGAAAAATCAGATAAAGATCCTTGAGGGTAGGGCATTTTTCTCCTCAGCCATGCAAAGATTAGCACAAGGAATCCTGGATAATACCAGAGGTTCCTGGACAGCACTGTTGCCTAAAGGTAGATTGCCTTTCTTGTCCTGTTGCACTATTTGCTATCAATTGTGTTGGTAAGACATGCCCATCTTTGTCTTCCTACTTACTTCTCAAAGCTTGCCTGCTCTTCCATTTAAAAATAAAATTTCAGTAAACCAATAAAGATAATTTGCAGTGCTTTAGAAACCCCACTTAATTTCTGCCTACAGTTGTTGTACAGCCAGCTGCTTGTTGTCCTTTTCTAACTAAAGTGATCACACTAAAAAGAAGACAAATTTTGAAGCTCTCTACCCCTCTCCTAAGTCATCTGGCCCGTGAGCTGCAGAACCAGCAAAGCCTCTTGTCCTAAACATTACTTCCCAGCAACCCACACTTACATTCACATCCACCACAGATCTTCCCACAATACCTTCAGTTCCTCCTTCAAGTCCTCCGGCTTACTGGGTCTCATACCCATCAGATGGACAAATCAGTACAAGCTTGTGTGGTGGCTTTTTGTGGAACAGGCATCCAGCAGTGTGTTGAGGAAAACACATCTGTTCCTTCACGGGTTGAGCTACACAGCACACAGCTGCTGGGCTCATGCTGCAGACACAGTCTCAGCTGAGGTATTAATTTTGGCTATCCTCTTCTATCCACTTAGTAAATTTTGATTGATTTGGTAGCTTCCTATCTTTGAAGTCAGTTTTGGTAGAAAGTGGTAAATGGGCTCAAAAAGGTAGTGGAGATGAGAGGGCTAAGATTTTGTGATTGCTTAAATCTTTTCACATAAAGCTAGAAATGCCTACTCTCAAAAAATGTCTTTTAAAATATATTTTATCCACTAAACATTCCAAGCAAGTGGTTAACGTGCCACAAGGAACAGAAAATCTGGAAAAAGATGTTTTCAGACTACTTTTCTTGGGCCCAGCATCTATTTTTTCATTTCCACATTAAACAAAAAACCCAGTCATATGTAGGTTAATAAAGTGAACACAAGGGAGATGTACCTCCAAATTGGAGCCAGACGGTGAATAACAGAGCAAGAATGTACTTAAACCTCAGTACCAGCTCGTGACAAGGTCTGCTCTCTGTCTTAGCCCTTGGATTTTGGAAAAAAGCTTCAGGAGCTAAGAGAAAAACTTTCAACCTGACAAATACTCCTTGGCTGGAAAAGACTCCTGTTTTAATTCAGCACAGATGTGACTTTTAATGAAAGCATTATGGCTTTGCAGCTGCACAGACGAATACAAACCTTTTTAAAGGAATAAATGACTCAAAATGCTTTGTTTTCTCTGCACCATTATGCTTGACCTTTGCTGGGGTACAATCCTAAAGCCAGTTACAATGCTGTTTATGCTTACCTGTCTCTTGTCCAGTCTAATCCTGGGAGAAATGGGGCAGCCTGACTCCTGCCAGATGAGAAAAGAGAACAGCCCATACCTCCCGTGTGGGATTTAACACGTTGCAGGATTAGGTGCCTGGTGAGTATAGACACCAATGGCAAACAAAAAGGAAAAAATCTAAACGCACCAGACAGGGAACTGCAAAGAAATACTGGGTCACATTAGCACAGAGTCACTAGATAACTGAAAACTAGGTCAATGTGAGGAACACTGGGAGCTTTTTCTGCAGCAGTCATTCTCCAGAAATTAAGCTGGATCTAAGGGCTGGCTATTTGGCTCGCATTCAGACACCTGCTTCACACAGGCACAGGGGTAAATTGTAAACCTAATTTCTTCCCTTTGTTTCATGTCTTAATTCTGCTGGGCAAGAGACAAGACAGACACCTGTGTAATAAACTTTTTTTTCTATTTAGTCAGGTAGCATCTTCTTTATCTCACCTAGCTTCTGTCTGATTAGAGTCCAGTAGTTTCCTACCATGTAGCAGCATCTCTGGGGGTAATTAACCACACGTACCTTACAATGGGATAAATCAGCTCCTAGAGAGAGGCTGTCTCTTTCCACATATAGAAGCTCAGACCAGACAGCTTTCAGATAGCCATTAAGGTGCAGCAAATCCCACCCTTATTATATAAAACCCCAGTGAGTAATTAAATAAATAATACTGAAGATCCAGCATATCTTTTCCATCTCACTGAACAAGCACTGTTCCTCTGAACACACAACCTGAAGTTAATTTTAGGTAAAACTTTTCAGTCCATCTTCTTTCCTGCTAATGTTTCTGTATATTTATTTCAGATTCGTTCTCCTACAAGGAAGAAGAAATCAACCCCCTGTGGTCAACATTTTCTTCCACCAAAAATGCCCTATATTGACACTGCACTAGTCTGGCCCTGATTCAGCAGGGCACTTATCCACTTATTTAAAGACTGCTGAATCAAGGCCAGAGGTACCATCCTGTGCTCAGCAGTGAACTAATAAGCCAAATATTGTGGAGTCAAGTTCAACATGCCGACAAATTCACATTTATCAACTTGGATTCCTGGAAGTCTCCACATTTCTGCAAAAAAATTGGACTTTCACTGATTATACTCTTTGTCCTGGAAGCGCAATATGTTGCTTCTTCTTATCTACTCAATGAAGTTTTAAAAAATACTTACTAATGTTCATGTAAATCACTGGTACAACAGCCTCCAATAATTGACCCATAAAATGTGTACAATCTGCAGAGCATATGGAAATACAGAAAGCATTGTAAGAGACCAGTTCATTTCCAAGGGTAGCTAGAAAAGGAAATAAGGAAACCCTGGACAGCTGATGAGAGAGCCTAAACAATTCTGTTTAAAGGGAGAAAGTTTAAAGTTATTATTCTTTAGCAAATCATCCTGAATGAATTTCATCATTCTTGATTCAAATGTGTTTTTTGACACTTTAATTATAAAGAAACCATTCCTGAACCATACAATGTGAACAGAGATGCCATAAGTTTAAGTAAAATGCTATTACCAGCTCATTTTGCAAAATTCACAGCCTCATTCAAATTAAACAGCATTTCTCTACAATAGATGAAATGAATATTACAAAAATGAAATTGTATGCATGGGCTCAGGAATATTTTAATTATTTTATGCTTTATATACATATGTATGCATGTGTGTGTGCGTGTGTTTTTCAAGAATGGCATGCTGGTAACTTGCAGTTTAATGAGTATTTTTTTTTTCCCACAGTAAGATACCCTCTTATGTTCTTGGAAATGAGAAACATTCACTACAGCAATATAATGAAGCAATGGTCATTAAAACAGGATGTGTAGGTAACATATTTCTATTACCACATTACACCATCCACTTAAATAAAATATAGAAAACTCCATGCATCCACCTAATTTTTTTGCTTTTATTCTCCTGCTCCCCATTTATTATTGAGCTACCACATTTATAACACATTTGGACAAGTTTGCTCCAGAATAAAGCACAACCAATCTGCACAGCATGTTTACCTCTCTCCCCTTGTCTCTTTTTTCCTTCCCTTCCCTTTTGCAGTCACAAATCATATTCACAAGCTCTGACTGATTGCTTGTCACTTTCCTCCCCATTTTGAATTTAACAAAAAACCAAACTTGAGCCCAATTTGTTTTTCTTTAATAAATACATGCTTCTGAATAATGCAGGGTGAGCAGTCACTTCAGGTGTTACATAATACTCGAGCTCAATTGATAACATTTTCAGCCTGTAAATCAGTTTCTAAATTTGCATGACAAGCACAGTTCGTATGACATTTAAGCTAATGACTTGCTTTATGAATTTATGGACTCTTCTCTTCCTATAATGCCAGAAAAACAGGAAGCTTTAGTGCTAAAGTACTTTGACTCCAAAACGTAGCATACTCTGTTTCACATTTACGGGATCTCTGTTCCTCTGCCATGCAGTAAATATTCAGGCAGTAGAAGGGCACCGCAGAGGGTGCAAAACATAAAAGGAGACAGGCTGTAAGAAGCCCTTTTCAATACTAGCCAGAAGTGAATTGGAGCCCTTTGCTCTACTATACATACAGAAAACAAAAAAAAAAAAGCAAAATCCTTTAAAAAAAATCCTTCCTTAGGGAACAGAGCACACATTTTTAAAACTTCTTTTCTTATAAGGTGTTCTCTACTCAGTTTTGGCTGAGGAAGAGAAGCAAGATGATAGCTGCAAACAGAAGCAAAAGCACAGCAACAAACCAAATGCCCTACACTACCTCACTTCTCCATTTTCATATTCAGGGTAGACAAACATGCAAATTTAAAAAAAATTGTCTGGTTACACTGTAGGTAAATATGCCAATATTTTTGTCCCACTGGCATTAAGGCAGCTTAGGCTTTCACTGAGTTACTCAGTTCCTTACTGTGACTCCTTTGTCCAGCTCTATTAAAATACAGCACATGCAGAAGTGTATTAATTCAAATTGCACAGTTGTATATACACAGACTGACCTGATTTATAAGAACAGTCTTCAGTAAGTACTTAACACCTTGAATCTCCAGCTCAGCTGCGCTCAAGTGACTTATATTGGACTCAATTCTCACCTCAGCTTGCTCAAATACAAAACTCCCTGTGGTTTGGGGGGCTGGTGGCTAATCAAATGCCAACCAATTAATGAAAAATAAGAGGTAAGATACCAGCTACACTGAAAACCACCAGCCAGCACAACAGGAAACAAGGCTGAGTGAAATTATAATTTCAGAATGCTATTAATTATTTGCAGCTGAAGAAGGAAAACCAGTCTTGTGGTTAAGAGCCTGTAATAGGACTTGGGACCAGACAAGTGACTTGCTGCTTGGTTATGTTGAAGCTTCCCTGAACAACTTTGTGTTGGCCAATTTCTCTTCCATGTCATTTTCCTGTACACGACTTGATGATACCTGTTTGTCTTCCTGCCTCTCTGTCCTCTTTCCTCACCTTCATCCACAGAAACACTGGCATGGGAAGTACTGTCTCCTAAATGCCTGTTCCACATTTTTTTCCTTTTCATGAAAAAATACCCCATGTGGCTTAGACTAAAGGAATCTGAAATGAAAAACTTTATCGTGTTATTGTTTTTTAAAAATATCTGTTAGAATTGCTAGAGAAAAACACTATCTGAGGACTCCATGAAACTATATCTATCTGCTATTCACAAAACACAAATGTTATGCATATTAAGATATTACTTACATATTTCAACACTATTCAACCTTACCATATCACAAGCCCTAAGCTTGACTCTGTAGAAATACTATTTTTTCATTAATATTGAACTGCACAAAACCATCTTCAAAATAAATAGAATCAGCTATGAATTAAACATTATTCAATCTTAAATAAGTTTGAATATATAATTTTACTAAAAAAACAATAATATTTTCCATTTTCCTATTAAACTATATAGTCAGCATTTTTCTTTAAGCAGGACTGTCTTTTGGTGAGGTTCTAGGGCTTATATTATGCAAAACTTCAAAGTACAGGGCCCACTTCATGAATATATATACCTTTTCTTCCAGCAACCTCAGCAATTATAAAACTTGCCCAATTTTTTTTTTAACTCTGAACTGAAATACATTAATTGAATGGACAATAGGCACACCTGTTAAACCACAAGTGGCAGAGTGACCAGATAAAAGCCTTTTTTACCCTTATCAGTAGGCCATACCAATTGGCAATACAATCAATGAAGTTTAAATTTAATATTATGTAAGAAAAAAATGCAGAAATGCTAGAGTACACTGGAAAAAAAAAGCTTTAAAAATAGTTTTCCTCTACTGTAGCAGTATGTACAGCATGACATACCCCAACACATTGAATACATTAATATATGTATGCATTAATAGATCAATACCCAGAACACACTTGCTCGTAATGCATTACAGATGGTTCTTTGCTAATTATTTACATACTGCTATACGGAGGCTATGCTGCTAACTGCTTTGATGATACTTTGAGTTACTGTTTTGATGACTCCAAATAACTTTGAAGACTTCAAGGTGATACTGTGTTCCACTTACAAGTCTTCTCTTTTTCTTATATATGTGCTTAGAATGCAAATTGGAAAATTTCTATTTACAGGCCAGACACTAAGTGAAAAACAATCTGTATCAGATACTCTAAAGAATATAGTAACCTATGCTTCTTTTTCATTGCTTATATACTTGACCAGTCAAAAATTCAAAATCTAAAAATTATTTCTCTGCTTGCAATGTTTGAGTTGCTTTCTTAAGTCTTAGTGAATAACTATGTTCAATATCTATTCCAAGTTTTTCAGGAATAAATCTCACACACTGATCTACCCTATTATACTGGAATGATTCTAAAAAATGGTTGAAGTATCATCTTCTGTAAGTGAGTTTTCTTCATCCAAAATCTTATTTTTTAGAACAAAAGATACTTTGGGAGAGAAAATTATATTATTTAATGTAATTGAAAGGAGCAACGCTATATTAATCAGTAATAACATAACTAACTCATTCATCATTCCAAGCATGTACACTTTTTAATATACAATTTCCATTGTTTAGATAAAATAATGAAGATTTACATACTCTTTTCTGATCTTCCTGAAGGAAGAATTATATAAATTAGAAGAGCAAAACACTTCAGAAGTGGTCTTGTAGGAGTGGAAGTTTTAGTTTAAAGTTCCACTTTTAGTTTAAAGGTGGAAGAAGGCTTCTGCAAAAACTTCCAAATTACTTTGTTCCTCTGAGTCACTTTAATCCTTTGGAGAGCATATCTTCTGGAGTGACCTTCTTGAACCTTTGTGACCAATGCAATAAAACACCAAAAGACCTAGAGATTAGAAAAGAGAGTCTTGAAACTAAAAAGAGTGTTCCTCAGGGCTATAAGTTACACCAACAGAGTGAGAATGAATCCCAGTGGGAAGGGAAGATCCTGTATCCCTACCATTAATTATCTACTTCGTAATCTACTCCCATTATAATTGTAATACTTTCCAAATGCAGCTCTCCTTTCTCATGCCTGCAGCAATGCTCATTGTTCCCTGTCTGACAAAACCAGTCTTTGTATGGGAATCACAAGCTATGTAAACTGCATAACAGTCTTTAAGAAAAGAATCAGATCTTTGTTGTGTTTACACTACACATTTCTCTTCAGTGTTTTATACAGATGATTTGCCCATAGAACCCCACGGATGTCCCAATAGCATAACTTAAAAAATACTGATCTACATGTCTAAATGCTGCTTTATTCCTTGCACACCCCATTTGTCTTCATTATTTGCTTGTTCTTCTCTATTATGCTTGTTCTTTCCTGTTATTTGAAAATAAGAAAACCAATTTTATTCTGGGGTACAACTGAGGACACCAAAACCATGCTCAGAATAATCCATGAGAATAATTTAGACCACAGACAAATACAGTTCATATGTTTAAGAAGAGGAATGCGTTTAATCCTACAGATCACACCACTCACCTCCACCGCACTGTCCACTCGAACAGCACGAGCTGCAGACCACACTCCTGCACAGGCCTGTCAAAGGCACCACAGCCTGAGCACCCCATGCCATGTTCTCCCTGAAGCCAGAAACAGGCACCAAGTGCTGGGGTCTCTATTTGTAGAAGACCACCCTGGTCTTGCCAGGGTTGCTCTGGCTCTGTTATTGCACATGCACAGATAACAGAGCATTTCTCCCAGATGTGGTCATGGGCCTTGAAAAATACAGGAAAGAAAGTTTTCAGAGATGGTAGTAAGACATGAAAAACATGCCTGCAATTTCACAACAATGTCAAGTTTAATTTTATGCCAATATTCTATATGGCCATATATAGTGTAGACAAATTTTAGAGGCTTTCATAATTTTTTGCTCATGTTTTTCCCTTTTCCAAAGAGTGCAAAATTACTGGAACACTCAGACTCCCTTGGTTGGCAATGCTATTTTTGCTAAGCCTAACTCCTGATTATATCAAGTATAATTCAGCAATGGCTCAGCTGTTAATGAAATATAAGAAAGAACATTAAAAAAAGAATGAGGCCTATGGTTTATGAAAGGATTTGTGGGAATTGGGGAACAATTACCATTCACTAAGACACTTGCTTTGCCAGCTGCATACATATATTCTATCTCCATGAAGGCCCCTAATCCACAAAGCTGAAACAGTCTTTCAGGAAAGGTGAATGTTTTGAGGGGTTCATTGTTGTAAAGGCAAGCAAGATAATCAAGAACTGATAATTTACAATTGTATCTTTTAGTAATAGATATGCTGGCTTGAATCTGGAATGTTTCTAAATTATTTTTTAGTTATTCAATATATTTTTTGCTTCTTTGCTTTGTATTTTTTTAAAAATAATTTGGGACATCTTTTAAGTTTGCTGTTTAATTTTCTAATACTTTTAAAACACAGAAGAGAGGTGGCAATAAAGTAATCATTTTACATTAAGCATCAGGAGAGGAGTAATGAAGTGAAATCACAGTGTTCAAGTCCTTCATTTACAAAACACTCTTTTATCCCAAACACCTGCATCTTTCCCCAGGCTAAGGGAGCATTTTGACTTAGAATGTTAGAAGCTCTAGTGCATTATCGCTTCAGATCACCTACAGCCAACTGGTTCTGGGTGCCAATTAATGTTATTACCACCTAATCAAATGCTACTTAATGCAAACTGTGGGCTATACCCTTGGCTTTGTATACAGCCTGAGATTCACAGTTGAAGAGAAGAAATCATTTGCAAAGGGCAAAAACTGCAAATATTACACTAGTTTCTAAGCCAAGACAGAGAATTAAAAAGAATTATATGTATTTCAAGAGGGAGGTTTTATTATAATTGCTTTCAAGGTATTATGAGCAAAGGTCATATTGTCAAGAGTATCACAGGTTTAGAGATTTCAAAAGCATAAAGCTAAGCGGGACTCACTCCCTGTTCTGTAGGAATATTCCCAAAACTGGAGTGTGGGAAGGGGGGACTAGATAATCTCCAGAGACACGTTCCAACCTCAGCTGTTGTATGATTCTCTAATAATTAGCCTTCCAAGTGGTGGGCATGCAACTATGATATACAACCAGCTGTGGTACACAGCCTTGTGCCTTCTCACAGCCACGTGAATGGCTGCTCACATACCAAATCCAAGGTATCTTCCTTTTCACCTCCATCTTCCTGAGAAAACACCTGAATCAGCAGCTTGTAATCTAAGGTGGCATTTTCTGAATTTCTCCTATCTTCTCCGTAAGTGTTACTACAGTATTAATGGTAAGTGAACAGACACAGAAAGCTTGGGCTTCCTGTGAAGAAAGCCCAGACACAAAAGATTAGCTGTAGCTTCGCTACACTGATGCTATCATATGAAACACCAAAATATGCACTGCAACGTGTTTTGGAACTCAGGAAATTTAGTATTTCTTTCCTGGATGATGCCAGAACCACTGAACCTCCTTGTTTTTTTGTCCCAGGAACTGCCAACAACTCGCCTCCAGATTCCATAAGGTCTTCAGACACTTGCAGCTGTCTCCTGGGAGTTTGCTGGTAGAGTATATCCCTGCAAATGAACAAAGAGGAAGCTAAACCTAAGACAATCTTCTCTTGCAGTTATTCTCCAATTCCTGACACTCTGAGTAAAGAAAACAGCAGCACCAGCTCTCCTCACAAGCATAAGCACTGGCCAGCATGAGCTTTTCCACTAGATCAAAGCTCACTAAACAGAACATGCACAAACTTCCTCCTGTAAATTCTGATGGGGCAAAACCTGCAGTAGTCATATGATAAAAAGAGCTAATCAGGCTTTCACTTTCCCAGTCCAAATTCATGCAAAAGTTCTGACAAAATTTTCTGATAGCCTTAACGCCTTTGTCCTATTCTTTGTCCTGACAAGGAATGACATAACCAGCATAAAAACATGAAGGCTAAACCCTAATGCATGGTGTGGCTAATCTATCAGAAATGTTCACTGATCAAATGTGGACTTAGCAGACCAGATACTGTACCGTGCAGCTACCACCTCCCTGAAAAGGGGAGTAAGTGCTTCTCACATTCCCAGCAAAGACCATCCTATGCTTTCAGGATTTTATGGGTCAGAGCAAAGAGTACACTTCTCCACTTCTGGTTCGATTTCAGAAAATCTTGCACACAGAAGTACCTAACTCCAGATTGAAATTTTCCAATATCTTCCTGGGATGCCATTAAATTTGCATGGGAGCTGAGCTTCAGTAGCTCAACACTATACAGTATATAGTATAACTCAACACTATACAGTAGCCTGTATAAAGAGTTGGGTTAGTTGCAATCCATTCACAGAATATGTCATAACTATCTGATACATTATTTGAAACCCTGCCAAAGCATACTTGAGGAATAAGTTATCTCACAAATTATTTCTGAAGAATTTCTTTTCTATTATAATTAAAAGCCCACTTTATATACACTAGGCATCTTATTTCCTTAATTATTTTCAAACGGTTCCTGAATGGTTTATGCATTCATCCCCAAACACACCAGCCTGTTATTCCCCAATGGAATATAACATATGCTGAATAATAATTATTTGAATATCTAAATGACAAATATTCTTTTCCAGTATCTGTTTGCTGACCAAACTTTTCATTATCAGTTAGGCATGGCTAGGGAAGGTGCCTATTGTAGGCAGAAAAGAGCAGTGTCATCCCAGCAGATCAGCTCCATACCTTGTGTGCTGTGTGATGGCTTGAGCATGGGAACACTTTGGACAATACGTCTGCATCTGTAGCTGATTTACATTCACATCATTGCTGAGGGTTCTCCAGCTGGAAGGGCAAAGCCCACCAGTACACCACGCTGGGTCCCCAGGCCTTGCAGAATCCATTCTTCAAGTTGTGTTTGATTCAAGTTCATCCTGCCCAGACCTTAACTGCTGACACCCTCTCAGTCTGTGTGATCTTTGCTTGCCTTTCAGAGCCACCTTGAGAAACGTCAGAGCTGGTCACAACTCAGTTTTAATGCCTACTGCTTTTATTCTTCTCTTTGGTACTATTTTCTGGTGAAATATAGACACAACCATGTGCATTTAAACAAAATAATCATTATTCTTTTTCCACCAAGTGCCAAAAAACTTTTAAATTAATGGCATTCAATCCCTAATAAAGCCTTTCTGCAAACTTGAATACAGCAAAGAAACACTTTGAGTTTTCTGGTTTAACTATTTGGATTTTATTACTGTATCACATATGATAACAATCCTAACAAACCAGAAAAACAATATTTTATTAAATAATACCTTTGATTATTAACAGATCAAATTATTTTTGGTAAAGCCTTATGCATCTATCAGAAATCCCAAGATATGCTTGAAATTGCGTAGAAATATGGGAATTATAGTTTTAACAAAGAGAAAGGCAGTAAAAGTCTGGGGTTTCTGCGTGTTCCAAACTCGTATCTAATTCTCAATCTCACTGCATGTGGTCAGTGCCTTGATTCTAATTTTCAAAGAAGATAACAGGTAAAGTCATTGCCACGTTAATAGCTGCTTTCAACTCAGAAACCACCAAGGTAGCTGCAATTCCATGTGTTAAAGTTTACTGTAAATGGTAACAACCATAATGAAGGCTTTTGAAATTTGGAAGTAGAATATTTGAAGTGGCAGAAGAAGCTGTGAAACTAACTCCTAGAAACAGGTCAGAAAAATGCAAAGTGCAACTATTTTGGGATGTGACTCCATATTCAAGGTCCTTTTGACTTGAACCTGCTTTTGCTGCAATGCTTCCCAATAATTTAAGAGGTAAAAGTGTAAAATATTTGTACCAGAAAAACACAGTCAAACTGAGAAAAATGTAAAAGAGTAAAAAAGGGGTTTTATCTGGCCAGTTTTTGAACCAGCAAAAAGTTAGTAATGCAAACTGCAGACTAAAGTTCAAAGCTTTCTGAAGTTTTGGCTTTTGGTTGTGGGGGCTTTTTTTTTGTTTTGTTTGTTTGTTACTGAGTTTCTTTTAAGGCTCTAGTTCTAGCCTATTAAGGAAGTGTGGTCTTGCTGTAATTACAAATGAAATTTTAACTCTCACTTCGAAGAAAGAGCACAGCCAGTTCTTTTTGAAGTGATATAAAAGACAAGTCCATGCAAAAGAAAGGAGTCATATTTTGATGTAAGAAAAATGTTGGCTACAGAGTTTCTTCAGAGAATGCTCAAAAGCAAACAAAAGTTGCTTGGGAGTTAGATTAATTTTAATGAGCTTCCAGGAACATTTATGGCACATCTACCCCAGTGACCACAGGTGGATATCCCTGCTGAGTAACACTTGGCTGCTCCTGAATGAAACAGCAGAAAGCAAACAAACAGAAGAGACAAAAGAAAAAAAAAAGAAGATATTTACGTCAGGGTACACTTAATGAACACCTGCACTTCACAGGCATGGGTAACTATTTATCACCTTCTTCCCTCCAGATAAATATCTACTGAGAAATTAGTCCTCTTTCTGTATCAGTGGCAATTTGAATGAAACCCTTCAAGAGTGCTTGGACACAAACTACACATAGGTTAATTTTCCTGTTTTGTATGTCAGGAAAATAATCATCATGGGAGCACCTAATTAAAAAGGACTCAACCCTTTGTGCACGGTCATGCTTGTTGCTTCATAACAAAATGACTATTGATCTGGACACGGAGAATGCAGTTAAACAGAGCTTCCAACTTCAGTGGTCCAGCTGCTTGGCATCGGAGCACCCTAACAGGTATCCACCAGAAAATCACCTGTGTAAACTTCAAACCAGACACAGTAAGAGAAACCACAAGGTATTATTACATATGGGAGAAAGGTTTCAACGTCACTGCTAGTTTAGGAACTTGTCCCATTTGCCCAGGTCTGCCTCCCTTCCTCTCATTTGCGATGGTGATTTATGCATGGGGGGACTGGGCTCATGCAAGACATTTATGAGCCCCAAACAGGTTACCCAAAGAGGGTAGTAGCCTGAATGGAAGATATATTTGTAGTCCATGTGCCACAGCTAACAGGGGGAAACAGCTAACAAACACCAACAGCGCCTAAAAAGCTAATTTCACAGATAGTGTAGAAGGGCAGCACTGCTAAATAGAAGTTCTGATCAGAGCATGGGAAACAACCATTCTCCACTGCACACTGCAAGCAAACTAGTGGCAATTCCATGAGGGGAGGCCTGAAGTTCCTCCAGAGCTGCCCAGAACTGAAATTCTGGCATGTACAGCACAGTGTTGTTCACAGGCTGAAATCTGTTCCCAGGAGCATGTGCCATCCTGCCCATCAGAAGTGTCTGTAAAACACCAGTGTACCTTTGGGGTATGACAGAAGTGTATGCCAAAACAGGACAATATATTTTGCAAAGATGCTCAAGGACTGACAGGAGTCTGGAATAGATGAAAAGTTAATTGTAATGGCTAGATGTAGAAGTCATCTTAATGAAATTTACTTAGGTGTCCAATATAAATTAGCTACCTGAGCATATCCAGGAGTTTTGCTCCCACTGAGTTTGAAATCCTGACCACCAGTTGGAAGTCAGCTCCTCTCGAGAGAAATATTCATGTTCAATGAGCATAAATGGAAATTAAACATTAGTCTGGAATAGCCATGGAGGGTCAGATGGTTTAGACTTGTTTTAGACTGAGACACTTGCATGGAGATACCCAAGTACGCATGTCTTAATATTAGACTGAATATTGGCCTGAACTTCTAGCCTAGCCTAGGAAAATATTGTCTTCATGGGTTGAGGAAAAGTTACACCTGCAATAATCTTCCCCAAGATCTGCAATCAAGCAGAAGTCTGTGCAGGAGGTTTTTAGCTCCTGACTAATCTAAATGGGTCATTTTCAGTCTTTCAACCTTATGAGCGAAGAGCAACTCATGGCAAAATCATGGAACAGCTCTTACTCTGGTGTTAATACCTCATTACTTTTTTGTTTTGCCTTTAAAATATTCCAGAGGAAATAATTTTGTTCAAGTAATATTAGTGCTTCTTTCCTTCTATTCATCTCAGTTCCCTCTTTACTTTCTGCTACACCATAAATGATAGCATTTTTGCTTCACCTTCTCTCTCTTCTTGTTTCATAGCCTCAAATGATTCTTTTTATAAGTGGTTACACAATCTTCTGCTGCACTGACCTGGATCTGAAGAAAAAAGACCTTGCATTCTTTATTTTAAATGCTAAACAAGGAGAAAAAGAATGAAAGTTCCATTGGCAAAAGATTTTTCACTCAGACTCTATATTGTACCTACTGAATATGAGGGTTTTGCATTCAAAAAAATTTGGATACACGGTAAGAGAAAAATACTCAGAGAAAATAGCAGTACTGGTATTATTGCATTAATGTCAAAACAAATGTTCCATGCTCTGATGGCAAGCAAGTCAATCCATCACCAAGGGTCAATTGCTTTTGCTAAAGGTGGCTTGGTTGTCATTAAAACAAATACACTGTTGTGACAAAAGCATCACAGGAATTATGCTCTGTGCCCCTTACAAAAGGAGCCTTGACATCCTACAACAAAACTGGACCTTTGGTACAAAAGGCCAAAAGCTTCAAATACTCTGTGTATGACAGAAGAGAACAGGAGAGGTCAAAGTGCACCTCCTGGTGTCTCATGTCCTCATAATAGCTGCTAGTGAAAAAATGGATTATCCTAGGAAATTGTCCATATACTACAAAGGCAGAGAAAGGACTATGAGTGTTCTTTGCCAGCCAGTCAAGGGAAATCCTGACCTCAAGTCCTCAGTGATTGAGCAACCAGGTACCCAAACTGCTTCCACAATCAACTTGGGACACCCTCTGTGCCTTGCCCAGCATCCCAGTTCTGACTGTGGCCAAACTCCAGTGCTACTGGGAAGCACGTTACAGAACTTGGGACTTTGCCTCATTTGGGAAGTGTGGATTTGCAGATTCTTTCAAACACATTGCAAGATGTTTATCTCACAGTGTGTTGATACCAAAAAGATACCTGCTACACTGTAGTCTTCATAAACAAAATAATATATATCAAACTAAAATAAGACAGTAATTCAATACAGAAATTTATAGACAATGTACACCACTTGAATTAATTTTAAAGACTGCACTTACAGTCCCCCTTGGGTTAAAGCTTTACTAACACATCAGGGAGAATCAAGCAAACAAAGTCTGTGTTTTTGCATAGAGTGTTTTATGTTCAATACTTCAATATTTATGTGTGGCATTATTTACCCTACACAAAAATATAGGCTTTCATTTATTCAACACTTCAGAACTTCTAATACCCATGGGTATATTACACCCACAGGTTTATTCCTCTGACAATGCTTACGTCAGGAAAATGAAATTTTTACATTTTAAATTAAAGGTAGCTCTAATTTGCAATCGTAATGTACTGTAAGAGATTATTATACAGTATGTGTGCCAAAGGAGCTACCTTATGCTGGTAAGGTACACTATAGTAAGGGCTGCTGTGAACGACTGTGACACATGAGAATAAGGGAAAAGACACATCAAGTAACTCCAGCTTCTGACTATAACAACTGCACACTGCTAAAGAAATTTCAGATGTGTCTGATAATCTGCCAGAACACACCAATCTCTCCAGCCTGGCAAGGAAGCATCACTCACACACCACTCACCTGCAAAACCAAACAATATCTTTGTAACTATGCAGAAAAAGTGATGTCCCCAGGGTATCTCCTTTTTTGAATGGCTTTGGCATTAAGTCTTCTGTAGTAGAACATTTTATCATGAAATCTTTCTGATTATTTTGCATAAACAGAAAATCCTCAGTGCACCAGTTACAAATATTCCTCTTCCTATTGAGCATAGATCTGTGCTGGGTGTCCGTGTCAATGATCCCTATTCCAAGAAGCCATTCTGAGACAAAGTTGCTAATGATCTTCCCAGATCAATAGCAACTTAAACGCTAGCCTGCTAAACTACCGTTGCTTAATTCTACTCCCACACCAAGGAAGCTCCTGGGTAATCACTATCCTTCTCTTTCTTCAGAGCTAGGAGCAGGATACCAGGTAAAGCTTGGCTTGGCTGTGCCATCTCCTGTACACACTTACACCCTGCGAGTGGTGTAAAAAGGCAAGGTTCACTCAGGATGATGCTGTATTATCTTATGTAGAGTTGCCTCATATGTAGCAAGGCTAAATTGCTCCCTGAATCCCAAAGATCACTCCCACAACCCTGCTATGGCACAAGTAGTTAATAAATCTTCAGAGTGCTACCATTTCTCTAGGTGTAGTTTGTCGTCCTTAATGCAGCAGGAATAACAGAGTTCATGTTCCTTGACAGCCTTAAGTGTCCCGCAGAAAGAGACTGCCCATCCCTCACAACCAACCACAAGGGTTCATAGGATTTGTGGTCTGAAACGGGCCGGATGCTCCCAGAGAGCAGTTCCAGAGGTCAGAGGCAGAGGTGCCAAGGGTCCTCTTACAAGCGTTATGTGCATTGGCTGATCTTATATTAGAAGAGCGTCTTAAAAAGCCTGTATGGAAACAGACCCCTTTGCCTCCGGGCATTGTTTGCTGCCAGTGATTGCAGCATCACAGTTGCTCTCCCTGATGTGGTCTATCGAGTATTTCCTGCTTAAAACTAATAAGCTGTGAGAGTGTTATTTGTTCCCCCACCTCCCACTTTTTCTAATTTTCACTGCAAACACAGCTTATTTACCCTCTGTCTCTTTTAAAAATCAAGTGTCAACCAAGTGCTAAACTGCTGCTATTTGCCAATGTTTCATTAACACCTTATTAACTTCCAACAGCTGAAGGTGACTGGACCCTCACCTCTGTTTATTTCCTCAAAGTAACAGTTAACTGAAGCATCAGGATAGAGGCACCCCTGTAAATATGACTGAAAACAAATATGCACGCAGAATATAATCAGGCACAACTTCAGCCAGATCTGCTAACTGACACATCTAGTTAATTTTATGCACAGTCACATACTATCAAGTTTGGAGCTCAGATTTTTATTAGAGATGATAATAAAGATCTCTGCTTTTTCCCCTAGTCCATATCAGAAACTGGCAAAAACAGAAATACAAACCTTGTACAAATTAGGCCACCAGTAGTTTGCTATTTCAGTTTAAATACCAGATACAAAGATGTGATCCTCTTGTCATGTAAATCAGCACAGCTCCACTGATTCCCATAAAAACTGTAGTGTTTTACATAGCTGAGCCCCCTCCACATCTACATACATTCTTCTATATTGAATTTCAGTCTATGTAGATATAACTGTAAAAGAAACAAGGGAAAAAAAAATAAACGACAACCCCAAGAAATAGGACTCCCAGAGCAAGAGGATAGGAAACATCCTCCTTCAGAGGGATCCCTGAATTGACGGAATTCAAACCTTTCTTCAGCTTTCCACAATTCCCCTGCCCTAACCTCCCTCTCCTCACACCCACTTCTGTGTTCTCATTTAATTTGAAAGGAAAGGGACAGGCGAGCTTAGATATACATGTTTTCTATATCTCTTTCTCTGTTTTTAATTTAAAAAAAAAAATCTTTCCTGCTGGTTTTTTTTTGTCCCACCCTTCCAGATTATCATTTTACACACCTGGAAAAAGTAACCAATTTGGTGGAAAGCAATATATAGAGATTTTTGTTCCTCCACCCAAATTGGCAGGGTCTTTGAGCTCCAGTAAAGCTGGAGGAGCTGGAGCTCTTATGGTTGTTCTCCAGTTTATACTTCTGTTTTTGAATGGCACATTGGTTTCTGCGACTGCATCACATATATATTAACTCTGGGAACTCAGTGGCGAGAATGATGAAAAGTTAACACTTTTCATTGTCTAAGCAGGAAGAATACAGACGTTTCCAATAAGCTAAAAAGGGGGAGGTCTCTTCTATGAATAAGCATTCAAGAACTTGAACTAATCAACAATAAAATTTTCATGCATATAGTGAAAATAAATCACT
Organism: Corvus kubaryi; assembly: GCF_017639235.1. Taxonomy (NCBI): domain Eukaryota; kingdom Metazoa; phylum Chordata; class Aves; order Passeriformes; family Corvidae; genus Corvus; species Corvus kubaryi. Next base: position 12,280,764 of record NW_024581127.1, read on the forward strand.
TTTTGAAATAATCACTGGAAAAGCTGGTAAATCACAAAGCAGCTAAGGTGAGAAGAGTAAAAGGAAAGGAATTGGCAGGTATTTAGCCAGAAGTCTAAAGTCCAGAAGTACAAAGAATCATATGGGTGATTAATAAAACATGGCTAAAATAAATAGGATGGCACTAACAAAAGTAGTGTACCTAGTTGTTGCAAGGGTGGAAACTTGGATTATAGTTCCCATCTCAAAATACTGCGTTAAACTAGCACATTTAAAAATATTTGCAAGCTCGTAACTTGAAAATTAATGTATCTTATCTGATTATCTTTTTTTGCATCTACCCAGGAACATTCCCAGGTTTTACTAGTTTTGGTATAAGCTAGTGGATAGCTTTTAATCTTTTATTCTCTTAGTGTTAACTCTGTTTATGCTTATTGTTACACAGAGACTTGTGTTCAAGGATTTTAAAAAGTCTGCAGGGTGGTATATTTTACTTGAGGATTGAAATGAATGCTTTGCTCTCAGATCTCTGCAAGTAGATTGGACCAAATTTTGGTCTCATTATCACCAATTTAAATCTGGAATAGTTCCACTACTCTCTGTAATGTTACTCCCAATACATGCTGATTTAACTGAGTTCACAAGCTGGTCCATTGACCTAAGTGGTGTCAGTGGGAATGTACTGTGAAGAAAATTTGATCTACTAAATTCAAATCCTTGAGGTGTTGTTCTAGCAGCCAAGTTGTTTAGAAAGAAAACACTGAACTTGAATGTCGACTCTCCATCCCAGCTGGATCTCCATGTAAACTGTGCTCCTGCTGTAGCCTTTTAAATAGATCAGCAATTTACATTTTAAATAGATCAGCAATTCAAATTAGTAAAATGCCAGGATGTAGGTAGTGTGCAGTGGGGAGATTTAGCACTACCTGAAATTTCATCAGTGTTCAGCAATGTAACTCTCCATACATTTTCTGAGAGCAGGGACTGGATGGGCTGTAGGGATTTGGCTACGGCACCTCTGTACCCAGGGGTGGCAGAGCTGGCTGTTAGATAAAGGACAAGCAGAGATGGACATGATGTCCCAGATTGTCACCAGACCTTGACTGAATATAACAGGTGGGCTGAAGCATGAATCTTGCTGGGGAGAAACATGCCAAAGAAGCATTTTGGACAACTGTGGGAGACACAACCATGCTCCAGCCTGGCATGGTTTGCTTATGTGGATATGTCCCACACGTATTCAGAGTGTGGGGAATGGAGTATATGGAGCAGGGATGTGACAAGATGATGGCTCTGTGTTCCAATTTGTACTCCTTTAAAAGCCCAAATGTTTCCAAGAATAGGAGGCATTTGCTCCTGGGAGCTCTGGGATCTACTAAAATGGATGTGGGTGCCTCTAAGCTTAAATTACAGTGGCCTGTAGGTTTTCAAATCATATTCTTGAATTTTAGCGGCAAATAGGTGGTCCAAGTCTCACCAAAGATAAATTACTGGCAGTGAGAGCAATGCATAAATAGAGGAAAATGTAAATGGAAAGGCCAGTGCAAAAGTGTATGACTATGTGGTGTCTTCTGAAGGCCCCAGGCCCCATCAGTCTGTATCATACAGTGGCTCATCAGGTCCTGCTAGACAGGGATCTGTCCTTCTGCCTTCCCACAGAGCCACATCCATGGCAACAGTCACCTGTCCATGGGGGCCCAACTCGTGCTCCGTACAATAAGCCTGTGGGATTAGTCGTAAGGTAGAAGCAGCTAGTTCTTCTGAATCAGTGGTGGGAAAAAATACAACTGACACAGAGTGAGATTTTAATCAGATGTTTTGTTTGTTTGCTGCTTTTTGCAGCTTCCTCATTTATTTGTCCCTCCCTTCATGTATTTAACCATTGCTGCTGGGCAGTGAAAATTAACCTTCAGCACTGATCTTACTCCAAATGGGCCAGATGATTTTGGGGTGATAAAATGCTGCTGCAGTTCTCAAGCCCAAATAATTTTCCCCTCAAAGAAATAGTGAAGTTTCAGTACTTATGCTCATCTACATCCCTTGCTTCACATGCACAAAGAGCCTTTAATTGCTGCCACCAATTAAAGGCCTGTAGTGCAGGCATGCACCCCTCACCCCCCACTGTGCTAGGTCTGTCTCTCCTTGGCTGAAGGAATACCACTGCATTTTATCTGCCTCCCTCACAGCCTGACACACAGTGCAGAGCAGTGTCACACACCTCAGCATCTGCCTTAAAAAGCATCTGTGCCAATCACAACACAATTATTCTTAATCCCTCCAGCTCTGGCATTTGTTCACCTCACACCAGGAGGAAGAATAGGGGACAGTTCCTTGGGATAAACAAGAATGACTGTGGGTGATCCTCTCAGGAGCAGCTCTGTCAGAGAGGACATTTGCCTCATTGACAGCCCCACGTAGCCTGTCGGCTTGGCTGCTGCTCTCCACAAGAGAAATGGCAGCATTTCAGGCTCTTAAGGGTGTGATTGATGGGTGCTGTCGGTCCCTACCTGTCAGCTCATTGCACTGACAGGAGTGAGATCCGCCAGGGGAGGCAGCCTTACACAATACAGCCCACCCGTCCTGTTCAGTGAGACCCCGATGCCCTGCTGCAGCACTCCTGGCAGGTGGCAATCTGCTTGGCAAGACTGGGGAAGGGCAAATGAAGAGCTGGGAGCACAGTTTTTGCTGGCAAGGGCAGTGACATCTCTCTCAGAAGTACCTGGAGACGCTGGAGCACGGCTGCCAGAGCAGCTGAGGCAGGCTGGCTGCTGCAGAGCGCTGGTTCAGCCTGGGGTTAGGATAGATCCTGCTGCTGTAGCTGCAGCTGAGGGGACGTCAGTGGGAGAAACTTGTGGGATGCTGGCACGACTCCATGGCTTTGCATATGCAACATTAAACACGTGCAGAGGGTTTGCAGTATGTGCTCCTGAGCCCAAGGGATGACAGAGGTGATATAACCATTTACCCCTGCCTGGAGGAATCCCCCACAGATGCCCATGGCAGAGCTGGCACACGTAGGTGTGAATTCCTCACCCCACAGGAGCGAAGCTCAATGTCATCTGACTGTTCCTCTGGTTTTGCATCAAACTACATAGAAGAGTGTGGTCAGAAAAATAATTCACTCTAGGAACCAGGAGCTTTTTTTCTGTTTTGTGTTTGACAGCAGGAGGTTTAAGGCTATTTTTCAACATTGAAGTTTAAAGAGGATCTTTTCATCCACAAGAACATACAAAACCTCAGACCATTCAGCCAGTGTTAACAAGAAGAAAGCAACAGCAAGAAAATCCAGCTGCCTTTCAGCCTTTTCTGGCTTTCCCCTTCTCTTCCCCACCCTCTGCCCCTCCAAATCAGCAGTGGTTAATCTTTGAGCAGCTTGACCTGACTCTCCCTGCACCTGGCTCAAATCAGCACCAATGCTCTTGGGCCAGGAAACCCCAGTGGGGTCATCCAAAGCCCAGTGAAGTCAGTGGAAATACTCCCACTGGCTTCAGGGGAGGCTGCATCAAGCCCAGTTCGAAGCAGGGCCATCTTTCCTTTAAAACCTTTGCTCGACATTTTGGAGCCCACACTGTCTATGCGTTAATACTTTTGGGGAATTGCTACAGTGCCTGCAAGGCAAGCACTGACATCACAGCTGGATCACTCCTTTCAGCTGGTGCCTCGGATAACAGTCTCACAGCTTCCCTTTCCCCTCCAAATCAAAGGCAGCGGCTGCAGCTGCACAGACCAGCGAGTCTGTTTAGTTTCTGTGGGCCAACAGCCACCAGCTGTAGAGGCTGCTGTGCTTTTTGCTGGATGGGAGCTTTTAATTCCAATAGACAATGTGTACAAATATTTCCCATACCAAAATTGTTCCATATCTTCCTAAGTTAATTAAATGCTAATTTTCTAATGAGGTGGCAACAATGGCAACAACCTGTTATCAGCATGCTAGCTAGTGCCCGTAACCAACCGGTGAACACAGAACCCTTCCGCTGTTATTAAACTGCATTCCTATATTAATTAATTACTTTTGCAGCTGTATTATTCTGAAGCTGGACACAAATGTGGATAGTAATTAAATAAAAAAAAACATTTACATCATTTGTAGATTCCAGAGTTGCTTTGTGGAATTTATTATTTCACAGTGTTGTTATAGAAACCCCTCATGTATCTTCAGTTCCGCTGTATGCTAGTTTAGCAAAAAATGGTGGAAGGAAAACTCAGGATGAAAATGCTTTTTGTTGTGGTCTAACCCCAGCCAGCAGCCAAGTCCCACACAGCTGCTGGCTCACTCTCCCACCAGCAGGGTCAGGGACAGAATTGAAGGACAAAAGGTAGAAAACCCATGGGTGGAGATAAAGACAGTTTAACATGGAAAGCAAAAGCCGTGGACACAAGTAAAGTAAAGCAAGGAATTAATTCACTGCTTCCCATGGACAGGAAGGTGTTCAGCCATCCATAGGAAAGCAGGGCCCCATCATACACAATGGTTACTTGGCAAGACAAACACCATCAATCTGAACATCCCCCTTCCTCCTTCTTCCCACTACTTTATATACTGAGCGTGATGCCACATGGTCTGGAATATCCCTTTGGTCAGTTGGGGTCACCTATCCTGGCTGTGTCTCTTCCCAACCTTCCATGCACCCCTAACTTCCTCACCATCATGGCAGTACAAAAAGCAGAAAAGGCCTTGGCTCTGTGCAAGCCCTGCTCAGCAATAACTAAAACATCTCTATATGATCAGCCCTGTGTTCAGCACAAATCCAAAACACAGTCCCATACCAGCCACTGTGAAGAAAACTAGCTCTACCTCAGCCAAAACCAGCACACTGTTCAATATACACTGAGCATAAATTAAAGTTTAAAAGTTTCCTGAGTTGTGCAATAAGAATGAAATCTTGGAGTTCAGATGGAAGGGTGGGCATACATCTGTCATGGCTTTATACTCAGAAGAGGACTTAAGTGCTTAAAACCTGGCAGAGTGGGAGTTTATGTGCTTACATTCAAAAGAGAGATTCTGCTATCTGCTTCAGATTTCCAGACTCTGAGCTCAGCTGCCAGGACAAAATCTTCCCAGACATCCTGAATTTGGGTCATACCCAAGAGCTCTTTGGTTTTAAAAAGGTCAAGTTGCCCAGTATCCCATTCAGGCACCACCTTAGTTCAGACACAAAAATATGCTCCTCTGTTTATCTCCCCCCAGGGCTGGTTTGAGCACTCCAAAAATTCATACTAAACAGCTCTGAAATTGGATTTTTCATAAAACACAATGGCAGCTATTGATTTCTTTTGAAATATGGCTGCTGGAGTCCTCCCCTGGTCTAAGCTATTGTAGTATTTGAATGGGATATGAGAGATGCAGCTTAATGCCTCACTACGCCCAGTCAGAGCTCATAGAATCACAGAGTATCCCGAGTTGAAAGTAACTCACAAGGATCATCAAGTCCAACTCCTGGCCCTGCAAAGGACCATCTCCAAGAGTCACACCATGTGCCTGAGAGCATTGTCCAAACACTTTTTGAATTCTGTCAGGTCTGGTGCTGTGACCACTTCCCTGGGGATCTTGTTCCATGCCCAACCACCCTCTGGGTGAAAAACCTTTTCCTGATATCCAACCTAAACCTCCCCTGACACAACTTCAGGCCATTCCCTCAAGTCTTGTCACTAGTCACCAGATCAGTGTCTGCCCCTCCTCTTCCCCTCATGAGGAAGTTAAGGACTGCAATGAGGTCTCCCCACAGTCTCCTCTTCTCCAGGCTGAACAGACCAAGTGACCTCAGCTGCTCCTGATACGGCTTCCCCTCAAGGCCCTTCATCATCCTTGTTGCCCTCCTTTGGACACTCTCTAGTAGCTTTATATCCTTACATTGTGGCACCCAAAACTGCCCCCAGCACTTGAGGTGAGGCCGCCCCAGTGCAGAGCAGAGCAGGACAATCCCCTCCCTTGCCCAGCTGGCAATGCTGTGCCTGATGCCCCCCAAGATGTGGTTGGCCCTCCTGCCAACTCCCATTGACTCACATTCAACTTTCCATTGACCAGGACCCCCAGAAGAACATATTCCTCTTGTGATATACTCTAGTCAGCAGATTTCATCTCCCTGGGAGGTCAGTGCGAGATTTTCTCACCCCTTCTCATAGAAAAGAAATGGCAATTTCCATCAGGAGCATGATTAAGAGATCCAACAGGTGCTCCACTTTTGACAGAGCTGGCACCTACTACCATCACGAGAGCAGTCAGATGGTGGGGAAAAGGACAAGCCTTCTTGATGGCATTGAAATTAAAAAGCCCATTAAAAAGCCATTCCAAAGTGGGGAAGGCCATGGGATTTCAGACAGGCTCCTGACTTCCACATCTCCGTGTCCTGTCACCAAGTATGCTCCACCCCCCAGCACCTCCATGCACTGTTCATGGACCCTGGTCACCCAGGTCACCCAATTAAGGATCAGGTACTGAGAAACTGTATACATCAGTGGTAGAGTGTTGTGACAGTAAAACCTGCACTGGTCTTGAATTCTCTTAAATCCTGGGATTTATATTTGGGAAACTCCAAATATTTTTCTGCCAATGGCCAGCATGCTTCAAAGATACAAAGGACAGATTTTTCCCCACTGTTGGAGAACAGACTATGTTTATAGTGACTGACAGATTTTATTAGAAATAAATTGTATGCACTATGTTTAGATAATGAGGTAACGCACTTCCATGTAGAACATTTTACAGCCATTCTCTAAATGGTATGAATTTCATCACAATGAACAGGTGAGATGCCCCTGTAAAACATTTCTTTGAGGGCTTCACAGAGCCAGTGTAATGATGTCCTACAAAGGAATAATAAAGTCTGCCAGGAAAATTAAGACACAGTGTGAAATTCATGTTAAATCTGTTCAAAACAACTTGTTTACTGAATTCAAATACCTCCAAACTGTTTTCATTACATTTACTACTACCTGAGTTAAGGAAAAAAAATACAAAGCTGATAGTAAACTATGAGTCCATTTACATTAAGCAATTACCTCTGCTGTATTCCTGTGTGCTTCTTTCTACTCCTAATGTGGATAGAAAAATTCTCAGTATTCACGCCTAGTAGTTGAAGACAATGACAGTAATAATAATGATGATGATAATAGTGAAATAATTTACATTTAAATAAAACGTTTCCATTAAATAATTCTACAAACTTTGCAAAATGAGGCAGTGGGACCACTTTACCCAGTTACTGAAATGCAGCCACCTCTGGAGTGAATCACAACATCTGCTCAAATATGGGTAAGGTCAATAGTGTATGATAGTTTAGGATCAGGAGAAGGAATAAATACTACTATGCAAAAATTAAAGGGAAAGTATTTGAGTTCAGGTTTGTAGGAAAACAACAGCTAAACCTCTTTGCTTCAGAGGAAAGCCCTACACAGTGTTTAGTAATTATTAGGTTTTTGAGTTTCGCTTCAACCTAATGGCAAAATCTTAAGCTGTGCAGTGATCCAAACACCATACTGGAGGATGGAAAAACCTGGCTGTGACATACCAGCACTGTAACTTCCCAATGGCTGTGAAACATCCTGAGCAGGTTTCAGGAGGAAGCCTGTTGGCACCATGCACTGAATGAAGTGAAAAGGTTTCTAAGACGACTCTTTTCATCCCAACCTATCACTTTCATCTAAATGAATTTGGTATTATTCAGAACAGTGGATTTAATTAAAGATATTTAAAGTATTTAAATTATTAATGATTTAATAATTAGAAGTAAGTATTTTAATCCATGACTGAATAATATATATTATTAAATTATTTTTTTGCAAATAATAGTCTATTCTTTTCCCTGTATTTTCAATTCAGCATTGTTCAGACATTGAAACTCTGTTATACTGGCTCGTTGCAAAATACAGTGAGTGCAAAACATCTTAGTTAATGCAGCCCAAGAAAACACACATGCATGTGGGACAAAGAAAGTGACAAAGTCTCCTAAAGCTCTGCTAAAATCTCAGTAGTGATTAGATATAGTGGTGTGAAAAACACTGGAAAAAACAAATCACAAGACATAAACAAAAAGGTTAGAATTACGCCAGAGAAAATTTACAACTTTTATGCCACTAGAAATAGGACAAGAGGTAATGGCATTAATTTGGAAACTGATAGGTTTTAGGAAAAAATTCTTTACTGTGAAGGTGGCACTGTCAGACATTGGAACAGGTTTCCCAGGGAAGTTGTGGATGTCCCATCCCGGGAGGTGTTCAAGGCCAGGTTGGATGGGGCTCTGAACAACCTGGTCTAGTGGAAGATGTCCCTGCTTATGACAGGGGGGTTGGAATTAGATGGTCTTTAAGGTCCCTTCCAACCCAACCCATCCATGATTCTACGCATGTGCTCACAGAGTCTTGCTCAACACATCATCATACATAATCATGTGTATTTGTCCTTCATACAGGCAACAAACATGGGCTAGCCTGGGAGCAGCTGGAGACAGCCCTTCAGAAACCACACACCCAAGCCCACCCACAAGTAAATTTAATATTGCCATGGCTTGAAGTGGGTCAGTGCATTACCAGACAGGCTGTTGCAAAACACAACACCTGGTTGTTCCACTGTGGACAGGGAGCAGACATCCTGGTGGGTGGTGGCCCTTTGGTGACATATCCACACATCTACAACTGCAGACTGCCTTCTGCTCTGCAGAGACTTCTGGTGTGCCCAGTTGTTCACTGTACACTCAGGATCTGTTGAGAACCAGCCCTAAACCAAACCAACATCTAAATTCCCTTCATTTCTGACCAGAGTTGGATTTGGACACCAGCCTCCTGAGAATTCAGCAAATCTAGGCTCTGTGTCCCCTGTGGCTTCTGCTCATCCTGTCACATGCATTCATGACTTGGTTTTGCCTCCAGGGTATTGCTTGCTCAGGTCTACTGCAGAGACCAGTCCTGTCAATACTAAAACTGCCTGGAAGGCTGATTCAGCAGCAGGGAGCACATCAGCTGCACTGGCCCTGCAGGGACTCCGGACTCCCAGAGCAGGCAATACCCCTGGGAGAAGCGTGTCATGATGGTGTAACCATGAACAGACTCCTGCCTTCTCCAAAACAAGCTGCCCTGCCAGAGACACTGCACCCATCTCTGTGCCAGCCACAGTGAATCAAACAACTATCTGCGTGGGCTTTTTTTTTCTCTTTAATGCAGCTGCCATATATTCAAAAAACAAGTAATTAGGAACATAGCAGTATTAGTCAAATCAATTTTGTTTATCAGAGGGATGAAAGCCAGTGATACAGTTCACAAGTAGGGAGTGTGAGTGGGTGGGAGTATTACGCAGTTTTTCAAGCTCTCTTCTTCCATGTGAGCAAATTTTCATTCTTGCAGAGACCTCCTGCATAATTGCTGTTGAAGGTCACACAAGTTTTGGTTTTCCCAAGCTCCCAGGGAGAGTGAACTGGCCAAAGGCTTGGGATTCAGATGGAGAGGAAGTGCTGCTCCTCCAGGCCATGGCACTGCTGTGGATTTGAGGCTCTGAAGAAGAGACTGCTCTGCTTGCTGGTTGCTTTCTTCATTTCAGTACCATCTATTCAGCCTTCCACATCCCTGATTATTCCTCCACTGGGACATAGATGGCCCAAAGCTTTTTTCACTGTGCTTTCCAAAGAGGAACAACAGTGTCTTTCCCAAAATACATTATACCAGTTCCACTTCCAAGGACAGCTGTGATATGTGCCTCCAAATAATTAAGACTAGCATAAAGTAGAGGTTTTTCTTCCTCAATAGCCTGCCAACTTCATCTCTCAGCCCACGCTAAGGTCAAGGAACACCTTGTGAGAGGACCAACATAATACAAAATCTCTCACAGAGTCTCTGTATTCCTCAAGACTTCTGAGATACATAAGAAGTCAACAGAGCGTGAATATGTTGCTGGTGGATCTGTTTTTGATATTTGGCTGTAATAGTGGGGTATCTATATAAGCTATAATTTAATGAACTGAGAGTTTTATTTCTTCAGCTCTCTAAACTGGGGCAGTTAGGTAGCCTGGTGTTTTGTAATCCTGTTTTACTTAATTAAAGTATTCCATTGCTTGGGTGGAAAGATGTGTTACCCTGTGACTACCACATGATGAAAGGAGACATCAGTAGTGTACATGACCTCCTTCCTCAGACTCCATCAGAGCCAGGGCCTTTGTAGTTCCTCTGGAAGAGAATTAGCATATTTCTTATTGAAATGTTTTTCAGGTTTGGGATTTGGGGTTTTTTTGGGGGGGCGTGTGTTGTTTTTTCTCTCATATCCAGCCGCATCAACTCCCTCATTACAAGAATTAAATTGTTTAGTTATCTGTAATGTATATAGACTTCTGTGAAGCTTTACAAAGGAACTTTTGCTGTTAGGCTAAGAATGGTTTATTGTAGCACTTGCAGTTCCTATAATCCTGAGTTGTTAATGAACTGAACAACTTTTCCTCCTTAGCATAAGAAACATTTCTCATGGTCTTACTTATGAAAAGATTGCATTGGGGTCCTCTCCTAAGTTTTCTTGGGTTTCTGCCATTGGAGGAGGGAGTCCATAAGCAGCAGCACCTGGCAGAACATCTGCATCAAGTCCCTGCTGACATCCCGAGATCTGTCTGCCCAGGCTCACTTGTCATACAGAACTTGACACATTGTGTACCCCACTGCCAGAAAACCTCAGCAAATACTTCTCTCTCCAAGGGAGGCTGTGGCAGTTTTTCAGTGTGCTCATCCTGTGTTACCTCATTGCTCACCTGATGGAAGACTGCTCAGAATCTTTTCAAACTGCTAAGGCTCTCTGGAAGGAACCGGATGAAGAGCCTTGATCTGAGCAAGCTGGAAAGCCTGATCTAGGTGCGAAGATCAAATCCAGCCTTCTCCAGACCAGGGACCAAGGAGTTTTAATTCTACACAAATGACAGGAAAACTAAGTAAATAAGATAAACGTCAATGAGTGGATGTGACAAATCTCTTCCTCAAGGCTTTGCAAGGAAGCAGCAAGGAAGTGCTGAAGGTCCCCAGGCCAGCTCTGTAGCTGTTTGGTTGAAAGTCAGTCATATTTTTTTTTCTGTTATTTTACATCACTTTGAGTTATACATTATTGCAAATACCCTCTGGTAGACCCTTTCAAAGCAACTGAGTAACTCAGTGTTTAACAAAGATACTTTAATTTTCTCGTTTAAGTTCTGGGAAATACAAGATCATTTTTCATTCTGAGTTGGCAATGACGATCCCCAAACTAGTGGTGGAATAGGAAGAATAATAGCTTTGTGGAAATTATTCTAGAGATCTTTACTGTAAGGAACGGTGGATCAAGGAAATCTTCCTTTCTGTATTTGTATTTTCTTTTAAATTGAACATGTTATCTTTTAAATTGCACAACTCCCATGCCACAGGAATGATTCTTGTTTCCAAAGGCCCTTGCTCATGGGGAACTTTTTTTCTTTTTTTTTCTGTAAAGACACATAAAACAGAATCTATCTTTTTCTGTAGATAGGAATTAATTTAGTAAGAGACATCTCTTCTGTGTATAGGAGCCTAATATAGTGTAGAAGAAATACTTGCCACTGTGGGTTTGAGGGTGCTACATTCACAAGCAAAGTGGGCTGTCTCAGATGTGCTGCGTCTCCATCACCCCATAACTCTGACATAGCCCAGTCGAAGCAGTGTGTACGTGAGGTTGAATAATCCATGGGAACAGCCTCTCAAGCATTTATTTTAGTCCTTTCATTTGTCCTTCAGGCATTTCCCACTCCATCCCAGTATCAACTTGAAAATTTCTTAATACAGAAGATAAAACCTGCTGACAAGGAAGAATTTCAAAACCATTGCTCTTGTTAGAGTCATACATCTGATATTTCTGTGGAGAATTTTCCAAATTTCATCATCACAGTCTTCAGAAAAAGTCATACATATTACAAGTAATTCTTATTTTGAGTTAACCCTTAACAATAGGGATGTAATTATCATTCTGTAACATTTCAGATGAGAAGCTATATTTGACCGAACTGTATCACTGACCACTCTTCTATTAATTAAAGGCAGCTGATGATCAGTTTATGAGAAAATAAAAAAATCAGATGTATTCTCATGAATAACACAGCCATGTTTATAACTTGTCTTATTTGAATGAGAACTCAGAAGCCTCTATGTATAAGTGCAAGGACTGTCAAATATAATTCACAAGAATAGGTTGTTCTTCAAAATAAAAATCTATATAGTGTACGGGAGAATGCCCCCACATATATTGCCTAACTTTAAATTAATTTGCAGCTTTGGTAATGGTCTAAAAAAGCCGCTCTACTCTCTTTTCTGTTTAGTGCATCCTGTTATTACTGGAGCAGCAGAGATAGAGTGGAACAAAGGCAGAGTACTGCCTGAGAAGGGCAGGTCAAGAAAGGCTATGATTAATGAACATAAACATGGTCACCTGCAGTCATGAGCTCTTTAGGGCAGTGAAAACCCATGATACTGTTGTTAAAACAGCCCTGCCTTAAGTAGAGAAGCATAGTACCCTAGCTCATCTTAAGCTGAAGAAGTCATCAAAAGGGAAGTAGGCAAAATCCCTGAGTTTCACCATGCTTGCAGCTCTAAAATTTCCTCAGGCAGGAAAGGATAAATTAAGCTGCCCTGAATTCACAATTTGCTGTCCTTACCAAAACAGAAAAAAGTTTTACTACATTACACAGTAATAGCAACTTGAGGCCTCTTCAGCATCAGCCAGGTGAGAGCAGGGGAGATAGCAGGTCATTCCCCAGCCACTCCTTGCAAAAGGATAAGGCAGCAGGCCTCATACTACCAAAGAGCAGTAGGCATGAGTGTGGTATTCTGTGACTGGATAGGAGTACCACAGACAGTAAGAGAAACAACTATGCTGAAAAGTTTCAAAAGAACAACAAAAGACAATTTTTCTGGCACCTTCCTGAGAACCTAATAAATAAAAGTGAAATGGCTGAATGTCTCAGCATCTATTTACTTGTGGTAACAAATCAGGCACCAGTAATGGTAGGACGCTCACCCCGTAGGTTAAGCTCTGCTCTGTTCTTTTTGTAGCCTGTCCAAAGCAATCCAAGACTGCAGTCCTACTCTAAACACCAGCAGCTCCCCACTGAGCCGGAGAGATGCTTTAGGAGTGCAGAATCAGCAAAAGGGCTCCCCTGCCATTTCCCTCAACATCCCTCCACTCTGCTAATAGTATCACAGGAGAAGGTGCCTCTAGAGAAATGTGGACCTTGCCAGTATCAGAACGTTTACATTTAACTCTGTAACAGACACACAAAAATACTCTAGTTTGGCATAATGTGACTTTCTTCACACGTGAAGGCAGCAGCAACTACTCTGTGTAAATCCCCAAACCCTGTTTCTTTCTTACCTAAACAAATGACCCACTGGTCCAAGAAGAAGCTGCTTTGCTCCTGACACCTTTATCTCCTTGTGGTCCTTTTATCGTCCTATGAAAAAGAAGTTGTTGTGGTAGCTCTGATTTTATATCAGACGTATCTCTTCTTGAACAACATGGTGAGATGTGAGGTGGTTGGCTCCTGGAAGAAGTGGCCATTTTGCTTTGATTTTCTCCCAGTCTTGTTTAGAGGAAGTGTGATAGAACATCTGTTTGTCACCAAACTTCAAACTCCATACTCACCTCCTGTGGCTGCACTATTTTAAATTCCTACAGTATCTTTGTGAAATGGCAAAAGGAGTATTAAAGATCATTATGTCGCTCAGCTTTTCCATGGTTCAGCAAAACAAAGCTCTTTGTAGCTCACATTTGTAACTGATGTTGATGCCTGAGATGTGGACACACACCTTTTAGGGAGAGTTTGGGCAAGGCATGAACTGTGGTCCAGGGTGGACAGCTCTTATATGCAGTTTGTAGCTATGGAGAATAAGACAACAGAATCAAGCCTATTGATTGACTAGTCACGTATTTATTTGTGGTTTTAACATGCAAAACCAGTATAACAATCACGGAATTTAGAAAAAATGTAGCACTGAAAAAAAGTATTCATGCAGAATGAGTATTGTACTTGAACTATCCTCCACAATCATCAGTTAGTCTGTCCCAATATTTATAGTTCATCATTACAACTGCCAAAACTGGCAACCACCAGGATTGTTGTCTCAATTAAGGACAGTAAACAGATTGTCCCATTTTTTTAATGAAAAAATCTAAAATGTAATACTTCACAGTTTAACATGTTTATTCATTTAAACGAGCTAAAAAATAGTGGTGTGACATCTGCTTGAAAGACACTGGTACCTAACATTTTGGCTGTCTCCCCACTAATTTGATTGTGATTAAGGGGGGATAAAAGGATGAGTAGAGGATTCTGTCAATTAAATGAATTGATGAACTGCAAAAAAATTTTTTTCACTCTTGGAAATGTGTAGAAAGAAATACATCTACAAAAATGCATTACAGCAAACTAAGAGGATGATGGGGAAAAGTACTGCAAAATATCTCTGCTGGCTCTTTCAGGGAAAAATATTGTAAGCATAAGATCACAGACAATCTTTGCCAATTTATTCATTTCATGGCTTCACTTCCTAAAGTGCAGACATAATCCACTGTAAAATCTTTTAGGATGCAGTTCCAACATCACATTTCTGCTGTCTTATTGATGTGCCATATTGTTATTTTCTTAGTCATAAGCACCACTAATTACTATGCTACTGTAAGTAGAACTTGAAATGCGATCAAGATCTGTACTATCTTTTTTGTTGGCACTCTAACTTGCCTACTCTGCTTTTCAAGTATAGTCATCTACAGAGAATCATCCCAAATGCATTTGACCTTCACCAACTGGCTCAGTTGTGCCTTACAGGCACAATCCCTTATCAGTCATCACTCTACTGGGAGCTGCTAGCAACATTTTCCTTCTTGAAATGGCAGCTTCCAAACTTGGCCCTAAGTCAGAAGATAAGCCTCTTCCATGGTAGCAATTTTCATGGAAGAGGCATGAACAGTTTTGTAGGTCTTTAACTGTGCTTTCCTTTAGTAGGGTTGTTCCAAACCTATGTTTTCAAACACAACTTTTAGGTCAGCTGCTCTAGAGGACACCTAAGTAAACAGATGACTTTGCTTGTGTCATAGCTATCTGCAGTTATGTGCTGCAGCACAATCTCCCAGTCTACATGTCATCCCTGCTACAGCTGGTCTGATGCATGGAAGGAGCTATTTCTGATCCTGAATCACGATGTCTATATGATATGCAACAGTGAACTTTAACTAAAGCATTCTTTAAGAAAAGTTTAAATGTATCTCTAGGGTCTATTAGGGAAATGCTTAATGTGCCTCCTAAGCTTCCAGTAAAATATGTTTATGGACTCTAGGAAGTCGAGCTAGAGCCTTTCCTTGGCAATGTTCACTAGAAGCACTAGTAAAAATCCTAGACTGAGGCTTCTGTCCTGAGATGGTCTACATGCTAGTTCTTCTTTTGTAGGATCAATGGGAAAAGAAAAACGGCCTAGGAAGATATACTGAGCAAAATCACTGCTGGAAGACTGTTATGCCTTCCTAGCCAGAGATTCTTCCAGACAAGACATCTGCTCCCACCCACAGCACAAGGACTCAGTATAGGCATCTACTCCACAACCTCTGCTAGAAAGAAACTCAGTTTACTCCAGGAGGGCAACAACACTACTGATGTCTACCTTTTCCTACAGGTAAATACCTTTGAAAAAACTCATTAAGCCACATTTGCCGTGTAAATTATTTGATCAGTAATCCTTATTTGAAACAAGCATATAGAATTATTTATTTTATAATAAAAAATTCTTGTAAGACTGAGGTGATAGAGCTGCATGGATCAACTGCAGAAAGAGATCTGATGCATTGGTATTGGGTAGGAAGCCAAATGAAGTTCTCTTCATTGTCCTTTAAGTATTCATAGGCCACATTTAGTTTTAATATGAGCTTAGGGGCTAGAACTGCCTAAAATAATCCAGATATTCTAAAACTGACATCAGTGCTCACTTTTTAACATTGTGCTGTTTAGATTGCTTTAATGTCATTTCAAATGCATACATAATTCAATGTGTTCAACATTAATACGAGAACCAAAATAGAAAAAAAACCATTTCTTAATAAAATAAGACACTGAGCAACTCATACAAAGATAGATGGTCCAAAATCCAAAAGGTATATTTCAATCTCAGATATAATTAAGGGCAAAATAAACCACATGTCCCATTAGGAATTATTGTACTGATAAGAGAGGAAGTATATTTGTTGCAATATTGACCATGTATTCCTATGTACACTGAACAGAAGTCTACCCAGTCTAAGCAAAAAGAAATTTTCCCCTTACATGAGACTATCCTTCTAGTACCTGAAGGAAGCTTAGAAGAAAGATGGACATTTTACAAGAGCATGTAGTGACAGCACAAAAGGGAATCGATTCATATTAAAAGAGAGTAAATTTAGATTAGACATTAAGAAAAAATTCTTTATTCTGAGGGTGGTGAGGCACTGGAACAGGTTGTCCAGGGACGCTGTGGATGTCCCATCCCTGGAAGTTGGACGGGGCTTTGAGCAACCTGGTCTAGTAGAAAGTGTCTCTGCCCATGGCAGGGGTTTTAGAACCAGATGATCTTTCAGGTTCATTCTAACCCAAACCATTCAATTAATTCATGATTCCATGATCTTTCATGCAAATGAAAAGACCTAATTCAAACAAAGCCAATAGATAAACTGCAAACTGTGGGCAATATGGACTCATAAGCCACACATAGGGAAAGCTGACAGAATCTCATATATACGCACTTCAGATTTGGTCTGATTCATAGTCATGGGAAATGGAATATTCCTGTTCTAGGAACTTCATGTTCACAAATTTGACAGTAAATTGCTTGCTTTTTAACACAACCAACTGAGAGAGCAGGTTACGAGATGACCTGCATGAAGGGAGTAACTACACATCTTTCTCAGACCACACATGACCCAGAGAGCTATATGCTGACATTAAGAAAGCAATCTTCCCAGCATGTTATAGAACACAAAAACTGCTAATGCAAAGTAACAGGAGAGATGTGCAGCTTCTGCGACATGTGGTTGGGCACTGGTGAAGTGAAAGGCATGTCACATCCAAGGAGACAGCTTGTGATATGCTTTTCCCTCCACTGGAAGTTGGGCTATGTGTCAGATAATGCTTCACCATAAATTCAACATGTTGCGAGATGTTTGGTCAAGTGTGCGACTAGCACTGGACTATAAGTCATATGCATGCATAAATGTTAGGATTTTGTAACAGTCATAATTAGAAAATGAGATATATTTGCATATATATGTTTCTCTTTCATATATTTTTTGGAAGACTGTTGTACTCTGAATTTCTAGAGGCGCTGTTTTGCATTGCATAAAGTGAATGAAGACGATGACACATATGAAGTGGATCCTTAGAGACTCATAATGTATATGGTCATAGTTACTGTATGTTTTAAAAATTAACTGTATTGATCCAAGTTTCTTAAGTGCTGATAATGGTACTGTGTCAATTTAAAAGAAATATATTTTCCATTATAATATTTGCTGCGATTTGTATTCCTTTGTCTTCAAAATCGCTATAAGAAATCTTAGGTATCTAAGGAACACGACAGTAAATATCTCAGCTGCAATTAAACCTAACATTCAGCTCTGAAGCTGATACCAAAGGCAAAGCCAAGGTAGTTCACTAACTCCAGTATTATGAAAACTTTTCTGGAAGTCAGTCTGCCTAAATTCCTTGCCACATTCAGCACCAAGGGCTCTACGTGTTTCTTGATATCAAACTCAGAGAAGGACTGACCATATTTTTAAGAGGATCAAAACGGAGTCTTTACATCCACAAGCTGAGTTATATACCAAACTCAAAGCAGAACAGGATAAAGCCAGAATTTTAAAGCTCCCTGCAGCTGCTCTGACACACCAAATTCTTCAGGTGGCTTCTGGCTATCAAAAGGAACAAAAATGCTATCTACAGTGCCTAATTTGAAAGGTAATTTGCAAGAACTGGAGGATGTAATGGAGCCAAGAGTTACCAATTATTAGTACACTGGAAAAAAAAAGTGTTTTCTTATTACTTACAATCTCTCACATTAGTTTGATGATTAAAATGACTGTATAGCTGGAAAGAAGTGTTTTTATACAACATGCCCCTAGCAGGTAGAGCAAGTTGATACCAAAAGAATCAGGAAGAGCATAATTAAAATACAATTTTGACTTTATATTAATAGTAGACCAATACACTAATTAAAACCAACATCGACTAAACTTTCTATTTACACTAGTTCAGACAGCACAGGAGGCAAAGAACTGTGTTTCAGAAGCATATGTGAATGTTAGAGCTTCTGTCATCCAGGTGCCATTTCTAACAGAACACATGTGTGCTGAACAGTTGGCAAAAGAATGAAAAAGATTACTGCAGATACATGGGCACACAGAATCTGGAATGACAGAAAATTAAGTCCATATAGAAGGTGACAGACTGCTTGTAAGAAGGTATTTTTTTCCTACAGTTTC
The DNA here is from genome assembly GCF_017639235.1 of Corvus kubaryi. NCBI lineage: Eukaryota > Metazoa > Chordata > Aves > Passeriformes > Corvidae > Corvus > Corvus kubaryi. Next base: position 12,299,209 of record NW_024581127.1, read on the forward strand.
TTCCATCTTCACGCATGTGCATGCATGCACGAGAAAGATTAAAAGGGAGAGAAAGGATGAGGTGTTTTTGATATATTTTAAACACAAATGAAGAAAATACTTCTTATTTGGTATTTCTGCTTTCTTTTGGGAAAGGAAAAGGAAGCTAATTTGGTTATTAGGAAGCTCTGATTCCTAAATTTGGCCAAGGCAGACACTCCTCCTGTGAAGTCAGCATCAGTACCCATGATAATAGTAGCACCTGTCTTTTGACATCAAAGTTCTCTGCCTGAGAAAAAAATAATGTAAACAATAAACTTCATCTATTGTACTGTTGCTCCTGGCTTTGGTGTTAAACAAAAACACTTGGCCAGGCATAAGTGTTCTTATTTTGGAGACCTGGAATGTGACCGACGTGTTGCAAAACGTTCTTATGAATTCGGACTGCAAGAAATGGTATTGTTTACTGTCTTACAGTAAAGGGGACTGTGTGCTCCTACGTAGTCTTGTTGAAGCTGAAGAAATCTTGATGATAGATTCATTACATCTGCTAGTTTTCATCTGGATCCAGATCAAGGTCAACTTCATTGGAAACATTAAGATAAAAAAAAGCATAGAAAGCCAACAAAAATACCAGTATAGCTGCAAGGACAAGGGCAACTTCCTGTAGAAACAAAAGAAAACAAAAACCTGTTAGAAATAGTACCATATTTTCAGATTAATCATGACTAAATATTACTTGCCTTCTATAATGCACATCAAAATAACATCACACATATAAAATTGCATCAGGCATTGATGTTTTAATGATTTCTCTACTGTGGTTACCATGAATCCATTCACTTAATGAAGATTTTGGTGAGTCTGCTGTACCATCAGAAAGAGGCTATTTAGCTTAAAAATCTTTAGTCTGACCTAGAAATAGGAGCTTTATATCTTATTATCCTATTCCTTCTTTTTTAAAGGAAAAGACAGAATTCACAAACCACAGTTTTGAACACAAATTTAAGTTATGAATTTACACTGTGAATTTTGATGTTTTCTAGCAATATGTTACTGCTTTTTGCCAACAAATTTGTAATTTTTTAATGAAGCAAACACAGTATGGTGGAAGTCAATGAAAATTGCTACCTCTACCTCCCAACCTCCTGGCATGCAGTACAATATGGAACTACAAACTCCTTCAGAATTGGATCAAACTTTTCTTTCTTCCGCTCTGCAATAAGGCAAAAAGCACAACAATTTGCACTTGCCTCTCTTCCCATAAAATATTGCAACTTGCTGCATCTTCCTTAATTAACATAAAAGAGACTTCCAAAGTATACATGATTAATAGCAGCTTTCAGAAGCAGAAAAATGTTTTTGTACTACACATACTCATTATGTGGCTGCCTATCATCTTAAGGCTGGACTCTGTAAAAATATAATAAATTATTGTATGATCATCCTCTTTATTTTCTTTCCTATATTTCTTTCCTTTCTATTTCTTTCAAAGACACAGTATTTCACATTTTAAAGTTTTTATTTTTCTGTAAGGCACAGCACACTTCCTATAGTGTTGACTCTTGTTTTGCTAGACAATGAAAGATGAAACTTGAGAAAATTCCTTCTGTCCCTTCAGCTCACAGAAAGTGTGACTCTACAGCTAACATCTACTGCTTCACTCCTGACCATCACAATGTATTTTTAAGAGTGTGCACTCAAGATGCTCCAAACATTAGTACAGTCCAAACCTCACTCTCCCTCTAAAGAAAGAAGCCAAACTTCCCCTCCAATTCTCAGCTTCATGTTAAGCTATAAAACAACTACATCGGAACAATCCCAAAGTACATTTAAAATGAGAAGAAAAAAAGTTCCGTGATTTTATGACAACTGATATGAATTGGTACAGAAGATGTCACATCAAACCTACTCTGTCAGTGGGACTGAAAGGAGATGCCTACACTGAACCAAGACAAGACACCATTTACTGTCCAAGGACAGAATCTGGCCCTCTTTGGTCTAAGATTCATTGTGTCCTTTAAGACAAGCCAGGTGAATTCTTCCCAAAAATCACCATTCCTTCCCTTAGACTAGAAGGGAGTGCCGATGGTATCTATGGTGTGCACTGTGGGATTAATCCTACCCAGCATCTCTACATTGGTGGTGGCTTTGTACCAGCATTGTGTGTCCACTGACACGAAGGAGTTAAAACTGTGCATTTCATTTTTTAGCCCATAATCTGGCATTCTTCTTTGGAACAGCATTTCATTTGCATTTACATGAATGCATTATATAGTTTATCAGAATGTTGGATCAATAATTCAACATATGCCATCTAATAAATTTTGAAATACTACTGCCTAGTTGGCATATGTTCTATAGGAGCATATTCTTTATTCTATAGAAACCTTTGCTTTATATTTTATATGGATGATTGAGATGTACTTTAAATTTGTTTTACCACATTAAAATTGCTCCTGCAAATTTGCTGAGGCTGTTGGCTACAGATTTCAGCTACATTTTCCTCTTAGAATTGTACCATCCTCTGAACTTCATCCTCCTGATTCAAATGATTTGATTTTAAAAAAAAGTACATCTAATTCACTAATATATTAAAGGAAAGTGATTTTTGCTTTGTTGCAGTTGCAACACGTCAGTATCTCACAAAAGGGCATGGCAGCATCAGACAGGTTTCATTTATTTCCTTGTATCCACAGCTGTGCTCCCAGACCCATCTGGCCACACAGCTACTAATCTTAAGAGGATGTAATAAACAAGTGACATACAACTGCAGGCTCCATCTGCTCAGGAGAGTGGACAACAAAACCGTACAATGCAGGAACCATTCACACTTGACACAGAGAGCAAATTCATTCCAGTATTAAAAAGTTTTTCCCTTGTTTGGATGCCACACTTCCCACGCTTTCTGCTTTACAATAGCTTTACCTTTCCCCTCCCTTCTCCCCAGTCTCCCTTACAAAATGCTGTGATAGCAGCAGCAAACTTTTGAGGAACCTGCATTAAAGATTTATTTCAAAGGAAGTGGAATTGGGAAAATCCTGAGTTTTATTCTCAGGCTGGCCAGTAACTGCTGGAGAGCAGCAGTTCTTCAGTTCCTCTGCCTTAGTTTCACAATGAGTAACACTGTGATAACAATACTATTTTCCTTGCACAGCCATTGGGAACTGGGTGGCTGGATCAGTATTTATTATTCCTGGGAATGAAAAATCTTAATGAAACCCCAGGTTGGAGAATTATGCAAGAATCTTAATTTTGAGTTACTGAAAAAGGCAGAGTAACAAAAATCTAAAATAAATGGCCTAACAAAGTACATCTGGCTCTCAGCTAGGGATATGCAGTCTCTTAAGAATTGCATCCAGTTTATGAACTTTTATAAACATAAAGTTTGCAAGGTAAATAGCAAATGAGATCCTACACCACTATACTGTATTTGCAACAACAGATATATATTGTCATTTTGTTTTATACTTTTCAGGCTTTGCTATTTGTATTTTAAGTCATGCATAGAAACGAAATGCTAAAATACTCCCCGCTTGGCATATATAGCTCCCTTTCTCTTGCACTTTATGGATCATCCCTGTCATCCTCTGAAAAATCCATTTACGCAAAGGATTTCACCATGAATAATTAAAGAATATAGAAAAAGTCCTATAGAAATAAAATGATCAGAGGGGTTTTTTTCTCTTTCTTTTTTCTTTTATATCATGGTACAGAACACTAGGAAACAACATCCCTCCTCTCAAATCCCAAAGTACAGTCAAAGAAGCCTTTAAAAAGGAACAGAATTTTCTATTTTATTCTCTTACATTTACAATAACATATGTAGAACCCTACCGATTTCAGTTTAAGTTTTACAGAAACTTTTCATAAAGGAAATGCATACCATTACAGCATAATGTAGATTTAATTCTCCTATCATTTTTTGTCAGTTTTATGTCCCTCATGCCAAAATACTTGGATTATGTCCTCAAATTCACCCTGATGGAGCAAGTGGCAGAGCTGGGATCTAAACAAGATTGATCAGAAGATGGGGTGAGGAAAAAATGTAAGCTATGATAACACAAATCTGGACACTGTGTATGGCAGCATCATACCCTACACATATAGAGAAATATAATTCTTCCAGGAAATTTCAGGGCGATTTTACATGTTTTTTAATTGTCCTTCAAAGAGAATCACACCTTTTTTACCTGAAACCTGCTTAAAACTAAGTGAAAGAGTACCACAAATTGCTCTCTTTGAAATGCTAAACTATTCCTAGCTCTTTCTGAAAAGAGACGGAAAGAAAATCAAGCTGACCAAGGACACCTGTAAAAATAAATATATATTAACTTGAAAATCTTTTTATCTCATATAGTTTTTAACTAAACGCTTAAGGTGGATATTCACTGCGCCCATTTTTTAGAGTTTTAACTAAACCATATTTAAAAATAAATGTTTACTTCCTTAATGCAGGACATTCTACAGCTAACAGAAGGCAGCAAAAGTAATTTATGAACTTTTATCCACACTTTTTCAGTTCTAATTTTTTACTGTAGGTGGAAGAGAGATCTTCTTCAGGTGGAACAGAGATCATTGTTATCTCAAATAATGAGAACAAGGTACTATTAGAGAGTCATCAAAAACACTCGGCTATATGCCTACAAAGCAACAGGATTCATTTTAATACAGCTAAATGCAAAATAATATATACAGGTATCAAAGATGAAGACAGTACTTATAAAGTGCAGTACTCTGCCTTGAAAAACTATGATTCTAAGAAGGTCTCTGGATTTCAGGAGTAGCTACTCCATCAGCGTGATTTCTGGATGTACAAAGGTGGAGGAATTTCCAGCAGGGAGATGACCAGTATTTATTTTATCATAGAGAAGAATGAGAGGTAGTTTGGTTACAGCATATAGTTATATACACCTTATTTGAGTAAAGCATTTCACAGTGTGAGGTCCTTCTATCCTGTTTACAAGAAACTTTCAAGGCCCAGCTGCATTTAGGTAAGTTCAGCCTTGAACTAAGATGCCATTTTCTAGGAGCAAGAATGATTGAACATTCTTCGGGAAAATACGGACTTCCATAGCTGTGAGTCTTTTATCAACTGATCTCTCTCCAAAAAGTACAATTTTATTTAGCAATTGTGAAGAATACTTCAACTCGGGCTTGTGTGAAAAGAAGGACCTGGCTGCCAGCCTTGGAGTCAGCAAACTCAGCTCTCCTAGCTGTTCCTCTCCTTCAGGGCCATAGGAAAACTCAGATTACTTCCACAGTCAATGTTATATTCTGAACCCCTGAAGTATCAGGTTACTAAAGTAATAGCATCCTATGTTTAACTGCTCAGACTTTTTTATATAGCATAAAAAGTTTCCTGATGTAGAAATTTTCCTCCAGTTGTATTGATTTCATTTCTGGGACTTGAGGTTTTGCTGTTGTTGATTATTCTTTGAAGTGTTACAGATTTGTCCCAAGTAGAGACATAAGAAGGCTTGAGAAAGATGAGCTACTGCTCCAAGCTGGTACAGAAAATCCTCCTAAGAATTTACTTGGTGCATCTTCTTCACACCTCAAACCACCATGATTACAATACATGTGTTCAGGTCAGTCAAGGGTCTGATTTTGTTCTTTACTTTGTATGTGTTGTTTCTCCTCCTTTTCATTTCAAGGTCAGGGGTCAAAGCCTGACCACTGGGATAACTGGGAACATCACACTTTATTCATTGGTGGCACATTAAGCTGCTCTGCACTTTGTGAGATACGTAAGTTGTTTGAAGACCCAGTATTTTGGTCATTAGAAAGTGCTTGGACTTTGCAGAAAGTCTTTGGATGAAATTTTATGATCTGTAACATATAGAAGTGCAGATCAAATAATCTAATAGTCTCTTGTGGCCTTAATTTCTGCAAAGCTATGAAACTGTATCTTGGCAAATATAGTTGACTAATTTAGCAGATTATGAACAGCATGAAATCGGAGAATACCCCTTGCCAAAATACACTAGGAATGTCTTTTTATCTATATCTGTATCTAACTTGTTCCAGATGAGATAAACTCTCCATAGTGAGGTAGCTAATTACACAACAGATTAAGCAGATATGCAAAAGAATGACAGACAGTAAGCTCTCACTTTGTCTAGGAAACATTTTTTCCTTAGCTGAATTGATGTACTATGTTGCTAATTCTCTACGGATTGATATTCTGCAGTCAGTTATGTCTTTGCAAGTACTTTGCAAATACTACTTTTAAGATTTTTGCCTACCTTTCAAGAACACAGAAAACTTCATCACTTGTCCCACGGACCACTGATTTGTTCTTGCAGCCTGTGAAAAAAATCTCTCCCCAAGAACTCCCATTACTTTCGGTCTCTGCATACCAAACTCCAGCTATCTGGGGGCAAAGCTTCCACACTTCTCAAACCATTTTCTGCTTGTCACCCTCCTGCTGGCACATCTTCCTCATCCACTGAGAGCAGAGCCAGCACCAGTGGTAGAAAGGCCTTCCTGCTCTACTTCGTAAGGAGGAGCAGCTGGACAACAAAACGACCCAAAGAAAGTTCAGAGGCTCCCTTTTTAGTACTGCTACAAAGAATTTTGTCTTATCCAAACACCAGGAGACAAACAGCATACTGCTTTCTCTTGGAGTCGTTTCTTAAGACAGGGGTCCTGCTTTTCCAAGAGACACAATGTATTTTGGCACTGTCTACATTAGTGTCACATATACAAACAGAGCCAGTACAATAGCTCTGCTAAAATATTTAATCTTTAAACATGTTTAAAGAGCAAATATGACACACCAAACACGAGCATGGTCACCCTGCTTGAACTAACTTTTGATAGTTATTAGTGCTCAGCTGCTTCTCTGACATTATCAACACAGATAAAAATCCCTCATTGGGGAAATTAAAAAGTACTAAATGCCAGTGACTGAAAGAAACTTTGTTACTTTAAACCTTGCATTAAAATGACAAGGCAATCAAAGTTTGACAAGACAAGCTAATTAGTATGCCAGCGATGAAATGTGAAGAATCTCCAGGGGATTGGTTCTGAAAAGTTTTATGTCATTTATAGGGCCTTTTTTTAAGCTAATGTTGTCAGCTCTCATGGTGAAATACACAACATTTGAATTTCATTATCCTCGTAGAAACTAAGGACTAAAATCCCTTCATTATTTTCTAGTTCTCTTTTTTTCCACCCTAAATTCTACATTAAGTCTTAGTTTATAGCAAGACATTTAAGTTCTTCAGGACACTAATGCAAAGCAACCCTAGAGTTACCAATGACATTAAAAAGCCTATTGTTTTAAGAGGCTGTATGGTGCTTAGTGTGTTAGCTTATTGTGTACTTCACAGAACGACAAAAATATTCCCCTTTCCCAGAGAGTTTATACTTTTACATTTATTCTTTCTCTACAATATTTTTATTGACTTTAACTTACCTTTTTATAATAAAAGGTTTATTTTGTAATGCTGCATACTGCATCATGTACTGAATAGCTATGTATATAAACAAATAAAATACATTCCAAATACACGTATGTGTCTGGTTTCTTCTCAAACATTTACAAGAACTTTGGACTTTTATTTTTATTTATTATTTATTTATTTATATTTAAACTGCCTACTGATTACAGCATTGTAGTTTTATCTCTTTTTTTTTTCCTCTCAACACAGATTGAAGTCAATCAGCTGCTACAGCACAGAATAAGGGCCTACATAATAAAAAAGACTAAAATCCCAGCCTTTGGAAGGTGAATCATGTTGCTTATTACAATCACTCATCACAGGGATAAGGAGGAGCTCTTAAGAGACAGAGAGGAGTGGAATTGGGTTTCTGCTTGGTGTGGCAGGCAAACTCCCTCCTGACCTACCTACCTCACCTCTCCAGGTGCCCTTCAACAATAGATATGAGGCCCTGGAATTTGATGGCCAGGGAGATGAGAATGTGAATGAAGATCCATCCAGGTTGGAGGGGTTGTGTGGGGCAGGGCAACCTACCCCCCAGATCAAAACCTCCTCAATTAAGAAAAAAAGGAGGGTAGTAGTCATTGGTGACTCCCTTTTGAGAGGAATGGAGGGCCCAATATGCCAACTGGACCCAGCCCATACGGAGGTGTGTTGCCTTCCTGTAAGGACATGTAAGGGAAATCACCAAGAAACTTCCCAGCTTGGCATGGCCCACTGACTATTGCTCACTGGTTTTCCAGGTGGACACAGACAAAGTCCCAGCAAGACTATGGATGATCAAGAGGGACCTCAGGGCCTTGGGACAACTGATCAAGGGATCTGAAGAACAAATTGTGTTCTCTTCTGTCCTGCCAGTTGCTGTCACACCAAACAGACGCTGTTAAGAATTATTTCAAAAATTATCCAGAAAACAATGGAGTATTTAGGATAGGTGTGGAGGATGAACATAAAAAAAGGTGGCACTTGGACAGCTGGAGGATCTTAACACTGGACTGAACAAAACATGCTGTGCCTGAAGAGAGTGATATAGGTTATGGGGCTTCACAACTAAGCAGCCTCTCCGGGGGTAAGGAAGGTGATTTCCCTGCAGACACTCCAGGAGCATCTACTGTCCATGGTGAAGCTCTGCTGCTGGAGGGACTGAGCAGGGTGAAGAGCTGTCACCGCAAGATGGGAAGAGGTGCACCTTTACCCCAAGACATTAAATACGTCTCGCTTCCATGCTGTGCACTGCAGGGTCTGTCAGCAGAAGTGCAGAGTTTATTCTACAGAAATTGCCCATGTTCTGGTAGAAGCATTGTAACATTTAGTAAGCCTGAGGTTGTTGGCATTAAGCAGGCTCAGTGAGAAAGATGTAGTCAAAAGCCCTGCTTTCCTTCCCCTACAAGCAAATCCCCAAAGGGAAAGGTGCCCAACTTACCTTCCTTTTTGCTTCAGCTCTGTCAGCTTTTCTCAGCAATTTGGAAGCAAAACAAATTACTGTGATCTACTTGGGGATGATCCAGTTCGTTTTTTTTAAGGTTCAGAAGCACAAAAAAATATTACAGCCAGAAGAAAATATTTTAAAGATTTTTTTTTTTAAGGCAGAGGCAGAATTGCAAACCTGAGACATCACACAGTGCAACCAGCAGAACCCTCGGAACACACCCTCATGACCTGGAGAGCACGTGTGCACCTTGATGGCAGATGTCCTTTATTCACTAATACTCAATTCTTCATTACATATATGATTACACATATGCTTTCCCATTCACCCTCATTTTTAGGAAAGAATTACTTAAGAAAATAAGGAAATGAAACAGGTTTTGAAGGACCAAATCTCATACTCTTCTCACTTGTGAAAGACATGCAAAAAACTTGTACATTTTAAAAGAATTAGGCTGTACACTAAGTCTCCAAGTAGAACATCACTTTTAAAAGGTCACGTCATTGAAAGAAAAATGAAAAGAAAAAGGAAAATTTAATAAGGAAGGAAAAGGAATTCAAAAGGTTAATAATCTATCCTTTAAACAAAAAAGGCAATCTACTTTTTCTCATTAAAACCTGACACACAGCACTAACTGAGGAGATTATGTTGTGAAAACATACTGCATCGCATGGTAATGCTTGATCGAGATCAGCAATCAGGAGCAAAAAGAAAGCACTGTTTCGTGATTATAATAGCAAATTCTGGAAGACAACCAAATACATCATCTGGCAGCCTAACAGCTGTTACAGCTTGGTAGTAATACCTTGGCATTTGCTATAAGCTATAACTTGAAAAAATTGATTTCTCATCTGCCAGAAACAAGAAAATGTTCTCCTTTTAACATTTCTGAAGTTTCTTTCACTAGAATATCCAAGTAATGGATCCACTTTTTTATTTATCTCAGGTTTTACTCCTGCTGCTAAGTTAATAGTGTATCAGTTAGATTAAAAAAATAAGTTTGAGGAAAAAAAATACTGGAGGCAACATAAATAATGTGTGTTCAGATAGATCCCATTTTGATGACACACTGGGTAGTAGATAACAGAAAATATTTCTAATTGCCCTCCTTGCTTATATTCACAGCTGTGATCAAAAGTAATTGTTATACTTCATACCTGCCTGAAAAGGGTACATTTTCAAAATAAAGTTTAGTACCTTTCCATATGTTTTGCTGTTAGCTAAGCCTTCTTTTTCCAAGTCAGAGGCAGTACACGAGGATACAGACTGAGACAATAATGCTGAGAATTAACAATACTTAAACCCAGTCTTCAAATTACTACTGGTATAGGATCAGAAGAGGAACTCTGGAGATGTTTATTGTAATTTGTCTAACTGTATGAAATAGTTAAAGAACTTGTTCTGTGTGTAGACAGGCTCCCCAAAACCATCAATTTTCTAAGCACAGTACTTTAAACCTTAAAGTACACATGCATCATAACAAGGACATAGACTATGTAAAATCTTTCAGCACTTCAAATATTCAAGTCATTTTAGGGTTAAGTAAAAGCAATTCATCATAAATATTTTAGATTCTAGCATTCTACTTAGATTTTGAAGTGTCATAAACAATATCTCTCAGAAGTCAATATTCACACAGTACATCTATGGGGAAAAGAAACAAACAAAGGTGGTTTGAGCTATCAAAGAGGTCTCTACCTTTACGCCTAGTGCAGTTTTCTTGGCCTCTGCTTTTAATCTTGTAGCTCTTAACATAGGCCTGGTTTTCTTATAATCTTGTTTCCCTAGAGAAAAAAGCATATTTAATGAAAACGCAGCAAAAAGAACATTAAGAAAGTGAGCATTTATTTCAGTTGAAAAGTCAGGTTTAACACATTAAAAACATCCCACACTCCAGCATTTTAAACAACAGCTACTCTGTAACACAGGGACTCAATCTGTGGAACAACCATCCTTAACACAAACAGTGATAGCACAAGATCCAACAAATCAGTGTAGAACCTGTTACTCCACAGTGACATCAAAATACAACTATGGATACATATCCACTGGAACAATGTTTAATAAATTGCTCCATAGGAATCAGCCAGCAAATACATAGATTAAGGGTGGATGATGTTTTTCCCTCTCATTGAAATCAAAATTTTCATTAGAATTTTTCTTGGCTAGTCATCTCTAATGCATATACATAAATGTGCAATACAAGACGTTCTGGTGAATGTAAACATTTATAATTCTGAACTGGAACATTATTTGCAGGCATCAGAACTCAGAGATATGGAGATCAGTCTAAGTAAACACTAATAACACCATTGCTTGACACCATCTGCTTGTAGAAACACATTACACAAAATCTTCTAGAACTTTCTACAAGTTACAGGGACTACCTCTTGCAGTCACAGAGGGCAGTCCAGGGCTTGACTACTGTGAGTCTGGATGAACTGAGTTCAGAGGAGGACATGTAATTATTCAAAAATGGTAGAAATGGTATAAATCATTTATCTCAACGAAATAACAAAGCATAAAACACTTGGTATCTCTCAGGGATATTTCTGCTGTCTGAAAGGCCTGTTAGTATTGTATTATGAACTATTAACCATACCTTATTTAAGTTAACAGGTGTCAAGGTACAGATACAGTCACAAAAGGAGAAGAAAAAGAGGAATCTGTGAAGAAACTGCTCCAAGGGATAGAGCCTCAGTACAACTGCTTTGGTTTTTTTAAAAAGTCCTTTTCATTTTTTCACTCCTAATGCATACATCTTTTTTTTTTTTTTATGCCTAATTCCAAAGCCAAGCTTTAATGCGTGAAGCAGAGTGTCTGGCCTTTTTCAGATCACTAAGTTTACCTATTTGTACATTAGCTTTCATTGCTGCTACAGTCAAATAATTTAACCTTTCCTCTATAACTTTGTCCAGTGGTTTTGTATACAAAAATCCCATTTGTCCAAGCAGATGTGATTTTACATTCATAATCAATAATGCAAACTTCTCATTTTATGGCCACCTTCAAAACTGGGATATTATAGTGTAGTGATGAAATTCTGAAACATGAATGTCTTCTCCAGTGATATACTGGATTCATGGAAACACACTTCTGACTTCATCTACTGTTTGTATCACCCTGCTCGTACTCAATACAAAGATCATCTGTGTAGCATACTGTGAATGTTGATTACAAATTTGCTTTCATTATATAATCTCTCCTCAGTCCTATGGATCATATATTGTGAAGGTCTCCATATTATTCTTTGGTCAGATACTATTCATAAAAGACTTGAAATAACTTAAAATACTCAATGACAAATGGAAAAATAACCAAAACCATATGTATTAGGAAAAAAAAAAAAAAAGGCAGCATATAGCCAAGGAAACTTAGAGGATAGAGTAAAGAAAGGATGACAGAAAGATGATTTATGTCAGATGCTCCAATATATTCATCTAGCCAATACATCTTTTAAGCAGGACAGGACCACTGCAGCATTATTTTTCAGAAGTCAGTAATATCTGATAATAGGATGCATCAGGAGCACAGTAAGTTTTCAGAACATTTAAGGAAAGAATTGCAGAAACCACAAAAATGGCTAAATCACGAGATTAAGCCAGCCAGAGAGAGAATGTGTTTCTGCTCCCTAAAGTCCTGCACTCATACTTTTGCCATGAAATAGTTAAAAGATCTTTCAGAATTTCCATTACAAATGGCAGAAGTTTATTACTCATAAAAATACACTCCAGGCTGAAATTTGGCATAGACACACCCTAGCCTTGAATTTTTTTGTTTGTTTGTTGGGAGCCAACTTTCATAAGTCATGCAGCTGTTCTTACTTACTTGTGAACAGACTACAGAAATGTATCAATCTGAAATGTTTTAAGCATGAAAAATATCTTAGTTTGGAACTATATAACTGACAAGCACTAAATTCAATCTCAGTTCTCATAATTCAGGTTTGCTGCTCGTCCATCAGGGGTAAATGAAACAAGACGGTCAGAGATTTCCCTTCCAGTGATGCAACAGCATTAGATAATGAAAACTAGAAAGCTTGGTAAGGTCCTTTAGGAATGGGACACAAGTGAGCTAGTAAAACCCACCTCCCTTTCCTCCCATTGCCCATTCTCCCTCCTCTTCTCCACAGCTCAAGTGTGAAGGTGACACAAGCAGGGGAAAATACTGCACAGAAGACCCAGTCTGTGAAATACATCTATGGGCAGGACCATGTTTATTCATCCAAATGAGAAAGCTTATTGGTACTCTTTCCCTTGGTTTCAGGCACCCTGCTGCTCCTTATTCCAGCATCATGGCAACAGCTAAGACTGGATTCTACTTATCTAGAGAATATTTCCAGATTTATATGAAGTCTGATATGAATCACTTACTCTCCTATAACAAACAGGCTATTTCAATGATGACTCTAGAGCTGGTAGTTCTCCAAATCCATGCACCTGCCATTAATTTACCACTCTCCTTGCTAAACGTAATAGCCAAAAGGAAGAAAATATGGTAGGGAAACAGTCTGAGTCCACCAAGTGCAAAAGTTTAAAAAGGGCATCTGTGGACTTCTTTGTAATGAAAACCAGATTCAGAAATTGTACTAGAAGACTCTTAAAACATGTGAACTTTCTGAGGCCTTGGGAAAGACATCTGAACTACAGGACTATAAAGAACAATGAAATGCAAAGCTCCTGCCACATGAATACTAATCATTACCACCTGGAAAACAAGCAGAAAAAAATAATACAGGCTCCCTGCAGCCTCCCTTCTTTTGGGCTTGCAAATTCAACCAGTTGGGATAAGTATATTCACACTCTCAATGTCTTCTAGTTTTATCTCCCTTGTCCTGCAAGCCGTCTTGTACATTTATCTGTCAGAGTCATCAGTTTAAGCTATTTCTTCTTCTCAGGAAGTGATCATCAAAGCCAGTTGTGACAGACTCATCAGACAAAGCCCCATTTGTCTGCTTTATCCAATGCCTATCTGAGACACCAAGTTCTCCTGATGGAATATATAAAGGCAAGAAGAAGCCAAAAAGAACTGGAAGATGTCCAGACTAAATCTTACTTTTCGTATTGCTTAAACAAAATCCTTACCTCTTTGACTAGTCATTATTGTTACCAATTTGTCAGCTCTTCTCTCAAACTCTAAACTTTAGTGCCAGTTTTCCTTATTTTTTTTTTTTATAACTACCCCAATTTATTTATTTATTTTTGAACAAATGTACCACTTCTTTCCTTTTTCAGGTCCATCATTTCCTTTCCATTTTTAAGGCCAAAGAAGTACTCCATGACAAGACTAAACTATTTATACTGACTACAGCTCTCTACTTCCTGACAGTCCCTCCAAAGATTATTTTACTAGATGTAGGATTAGAAAAGGGTGACCACAAGGGTGACATACAGGGAGCTTTTTAGCTACTAAAACAGCTATATTGTGAAAAATGACAAAGGGTGCATCCTTCAGAGTGGGTATTAGGGATTCATACAATATGCAACATGAGTTTTTCTTCATGTAACTAGGAATAAATATCTATAAATTTTGCAAGATTTTTTTTATTTAACTCTGCTTACAAAGGAAATTGAGATCTCATACATCTTCTATTCAATAATTTTAATAACATATTAGAGATGAACTGATCTTGTATATTCAGTATTCTTTTTAATTAAAACCTCCAATGACATGATGACAAATGCAAAACTTAAACTAAATAATATGTATGAGCTAGACAAGTTCATTAAGTTCTGGGTTAATTTTTTTTAGTCTACAGAAATACTGTGCCACTGCCAGGTAGTATGCACAACACTGTACTTCTGCATGCATACCAAGCTCCTTTATACATGTAACTGAGAATGCAGCATGTTGATGAACACTGTATTTCAGAAAACTGACTACATTTACGATTGTGTTTAAAGACGTTGCTGTTTAAGACACAACCTGAAAAAATCTACAGAATAACTTCATGAGAAAAATAATTGTATTTCCAACCCTTCTAGATATTTACTCTTTCATTCTAACAATAGCTCATTACTGGAATTGAATAACAGACTAAAAACTGCCTCTCTGCTTTTCAATTCATCAGGCTTAAGCAGAAACAGGACTGCATCTTTGGCCTTTGTTGATGCTGCTGTCCAAGCTTATTATCATATGAATATCTAGTTATTGTTTTATAAATGTTCACATTTCAGGAGCTCCCTGCTTTCTTTTCTCTCAGCAGACTTTACAATATCCACCTTCATTATCATCATGTGGCAGCATTGCTCTTCGCCTGCATTTGCTACTTTAAAAATTAATGCACTGCTATTTTCTGAATACTGTACTGCATAAGCTGCTTATGAGTACATTATGCTATCAAGCAAGCACATGCAGAAAAGCTTCCTAAACTGTTATTCTTTCAATGAAAATACAGCTGGTTCTGCTTCAAAGGCACTTCTTTTCACCTGCAAATGGACTTGCTTCTACACTTATTCCTCAATTCATTGTCTTTTATTTGTGTCTGCAAATCTTTAATTGCCTTTAATTAGAAAGAAGTAAATTCAGTGCTTTAATCTTGCAAATACATTCAATCATAATTCTGTCTGGGATAAATACCAAGTTCTATTCACTAACTGATCTTTATAACAAAGGTATATAAATTTATTGTCCGTTTATATAGACCACACCAATTAAGCCACAATGGAAAACCAAATAGATAAGAGTCAAAATATTTGAAATGAGAAATGTGCAATCTAAATTTAATTACTCAGACAAATAATTTAAAGATGAGTTATTTACAGCATGCCAAAAAACCTGACAGATAGTAAAATTTTTTAATCAACACTACAGATTTAAAATTCCTTTCAACACTTTCACTATAATTTGTAACAACCAGCAAACTGCTGTCCTGAATCTTTCTGTACTGGTATTATATCCATACTCAAAACATTAGTAAGACATTTTCCATACATTAGCAATCCATTTCACATGTTAAAGTACTGTTTAAGGTGCAATAAAACTACAACTAGAGGGTAAATTTTAGTTACCAGTAGTAGTTTAACTAAAGTACCTTACTGTAACTGATACTGAAAACTATACTAAAATATATACATAGCTAATTAGAAACTAGAGACAGATTGTGGAAAGATTTACTGACAAACTGCAAGTGTGAAATCACACACCCAGTTAAGCTGAAATCAATTTGTTTATTATGATTATTGATATGAATTAGTGAAGGTTCCAGGAACTCTTCACAAAACCCCACTGAACAAACATAGAACAGGAAAATGGACCTCTGGTCTTTTCAGGGTTTCCACAGTCTGACTTCAAGCATCCCGTCCTCTTCCCTGCAGTAACAGGGGTAGGGAGAATTAGATCTCACTGGCAGGGACAAAGGCCCAAGATGGAGGAAGGTTCAGTCATGCTGTCCCTCCACAACCTCCTTATATGAAAGACACAGAAGGTCACACCCATTAAACCTGATTTCAGTTTTAGGTGATTGCTAGTTTAGGTCTCTCTTTACTTCTCATAGACAGATTTCACCAAAGAGTGAGTGACAGCAGTCTAGCATAGACTAAAGTACTCCCTGGTGCTGCCTGTTTTACTGTCAACAAAAACCAGAAATGTTCAGAACCCAAGTCAGTTGAAGCACTGGCTTCAACTCTAAGGTTAAGCAGAATAAATATGAACCAAGGAAATAGCTCTAAGGGACAAGTGGTGAAGAAGTATCAGTCCCTACATGACTTTATCTTGATTCAAGACATTTGCAGGCATGGTCAAATTACCTTTGAAGTAATTATCTTGAGTATTACTATTACTATAGAGAGAAAATCATAGAGCCATGAAGGGACTGTAAATTGCACTGAAAACCACAGTCTGAATTCCATCCCTGCTCAGCTGTGACATGGTGGCTCCCAAGCCAGTTAGCTGTGCCTGTGCTACAGAGCCACTGCACTGAAGATGCACACTGCTTCTTCAGAACAGCTCCTGTATACCAGCTATGGTTCTGCTTTAAGCTACAGTCTTGGGGTACAGGTTAGGTTAGAAGACATTTCTGGGGGTCTTCTGCTCAGAACAGAGCCAATTTTTAAACTGTATTCAACCTGAAAAGCAAGGGAACTAGTATATCTGAGCTTATCCAGTTAAGTTTGGAGTATTTCCAAAGGTAGAGATTCCACAACCTCCCTGAGAAACCCTTCCCAATATTTGAACATCCCTCTGGTAAAAATATTTTTCACCTACCTACTGAGAATTTTCATGTTCTAACTTGCTGTTCCTACCATTGTGCACCTTTGAGAAAAGTTAGGCTTCACCATGCCAGTAGCCTCCTATTAAGTATTTGTACATGGCAGTAACATCTCAGCTGAGCTTTCTCTTCTTAAAGCTGAAAAGACAGCTCTCTCAGCCTCCTCTTGTACATCCTGTGCTCCAGATGGACATCCTGACCCTTCACTGGACTTACTCCAGTATGTCCACATTCTCCTTGTTTTCTTGTGGATGAGCATGGCACTTGCCTTTTTCAACCATAAGGGAACCACTTCTGTGGAACCAGCTAAATGGCTGACAACTGAGGGAGAATTTAGCCATAAAATCATATTGCCTGAAATACCTTAATAAAATACCTTGCAATGGAACTAAAGTGCACCAAAGGAATTCAGTAGGGTCTGTAAACAGCTAGTAAATGGACTAAAAGCTTCAAATCAGTTTGCACTATCAGCAATTTTCTATCAAACTTTAGAGTAGTTTGTTTTTTAGTAGGAGGGAAGACAAACATTTATTTTCTTACATGCCCTGGGACTCCAAAACTGAGCTCTATAATCTCATACATAGTAGTACAACTTTTCTTTAAGTGCCTTTCTAAACACCAGCAAGTTAGGTGTCTGGCATGGGGAAAGAAGTGTTTTCTAAAGTGATTTGTAACAACATCAAAAAACAAAGAAGTACCTACTCACCTGCCTCCTAAGGTGCAATAACAAGTATTTAATTCTGTGATCTTTGAGAAATTTTAAACCAGTCATTGTATATTCACTGAATAACAGAACTTCAACCCAGTGAAACTCCGTGAAATTCTACTCTCACACACCACATCTTCAACATGCCTGCTTCATTCTGGAAGTAACTATTTATTTAGGATTTTGAGGAACCTCAGAAAAACAAAATTCCATATGAATTTCAGGCCTAACTTCAGTAAAAGTCGGTTGGTAAACCACACATCAGCAACGGTTTTATAACCTATGTCTGAGAATTGGCAACACAGCCCTAGCTCACATCTTTGGAAACTAGATCAAGCTCTCAAGTGTTTATTATTGGGTTTTGTGTTATTAGCGTCACACAGATAAATTCAATGACTATTCTCTTCCTGAGAAGCAGAAGTGAGATTTTTTTATTTTTAATTGCTGTGATTCCAGAGGGAGTTTTTGGAGTCTCAGGTTAACAGTAAGATTTTTACATGTCTTATACCTACACAAGAGTGTGTCTGTACTCACAAAAGGCATGAAAATCCCCCACGGCCTCTCTATTTTATTCAGGTTTAATGGCAGCTCAAATCACTGACCATTTTTCAATCTTGAGAGACGGAACAGCTTGACACTAATAATACATTTGCAAAGGACACATCATCATTTAACACAACATTAAGTGCTCAGGGACAACTTTTTACCGTAGACACAATGTGCTCTGAGCTCAGGGTTGACATTTAATGCTACAAAGATAATCCAGCCAGTCATTCATGAGGGGTAAATTAATTTTCAAGCAACTATATTTCAGCTTTAAGCCAACAAGAAGGATGAAGAATGAAGGGTGAATAACTTCATTTTATGCTGCATGCGAGATTTAAAAACCCCAAAATATAATGCATTCTTAAGTACGTCAAACATATACACATTTAATTATTGCTATCTTTCCCTGATTCCAAACCAGAAGTCTGGTAATATTTGTTAAATATAATATTCTGACTGGAAGCAGAAAATCCCTCAGAATTTTCTATCAGTTGCCATGAAAAGCAGCATTTCATTAAAAAAAGGTTTACATTTAAAATTTGTATTCCACTTACTTTGATTGTAACAAGATTCTTCTTTTAAGGAATATTTTAAAAAATCTATATAAGTATTAAAGAAAATAAATTCAGGAAACCAGTTATCAATAATGTACATAACAAAAAGTATCAGCAATACTTTAAATCAGCTAATTATTCAGGTAATTTTTTTCAATACCTGTACAATATACTCAACTGCAAGACTATAATAAAAGATCTGAATAACAGCACTAAAAATATTGATGCTTACTAGTACTATTTGATAGGCAGTCCTTTTTCATGCCTTTCAGTGCTAAACTATCTGTTGCAATCTTGTGCTTGCTTAAGTCCAACAGGTGCATGTCTATAGCCATTAGAAAGTAGTGGCTCCATGTAAAAGGAGCCACACGACGGCAGCTCCCCAATTAACCTTTCCAACAATCTCGTTAACATTTCCTACTCAAACAGACAACTGTGAAAACCTTAAATACCTTTCTTAAAAATAAATTAACACAATTCATTTGAAACAGATCACTGAGTGGGTGTTTCGTTTTTCTTCTCCACCTACAAAATACATACATATATTATTTGTATGTGCATGTTGTTTTGAGTACACTTTTACTACTTTGCTATGGAACAACTGCTCGCAGTTACACTTTCATATAAACAACCTTATTTTAGTATAAATTCTGAAAATGGAAAAAACCAAACCAAAACGACTACTGCAGAGAGAGAATATTTACAAGAGCATGTAGTAAGACGACAAGAGAGAATGGCTCCAAAATGAGAGAGAGTAGGTTTAGATTAAATATTAGAAAAAAATGTCTCTACTGTGAGGGTGGTGAGACACTGGAACAGGTTGCCCAGAGAAGCTGTGGATGCCCCATTCCTGGAAGTGTTTAAGGTCAGGTTGGATTGAGCACTAAGTAACCTCATCTGCTGAGAGGTGTCCCTGCCCATGGCAGGGGCTGGAACAAGATGAGGTCCCTTCCAACACAAAGCATTCTATGATTCTGTGAAGTATTCACTATTAATGCAATTGAAAGCCATATTTTTATCAAGCATTTGATGAGATGATTTTTGGGCAACAGAAACTATCATACTATTTCTTTGATGTTAAGAAGTGTGAAAAAGGCAGCATAGGTGTGGTAACAGAGACACACACAACACAGAGTCTTTCTGCCTCGGACTCAGGCTGCACCCAGTTGCAATTTGGCTTACACTGATTTTATTAAGGGTTGGCTGCAAATAGAGGAAATGTGATATATCCCCCCCAAAATGTGGAAACAGATCTTATTGCTATCTTTTATGTACATATTTTTCTTACACATTCAATCAGTCTGCCTGTGACTCTACTCACTGTTACAAATCCTTTCTCGAAGATTATGGCATAAGCATTTCTTACACTTATTCAGTTTATAGGTTGAATATTTACACCACAGTTAAGAAACTTGTCCTTTTTCTAGTGGATTATATTCTATTTTTCCAAGCCATTTCACTGATTTCTCAAATTTAGTTTCCATTTGCCTCTCATACTGGTATAATTTGCAGACTAAATTCATCATCCCACTGGCAATTGAAATACTGGCTCCAGGACAGGACACTGTGTATTCACTAGTAACTACTGAGAACAGCTTTCATATCAGTTGGGTACCCATCTTGCAGTACCTTCCTATTCATACATCTCAAGTTTGTTTACCAGAATACATTGACAAGGTCAAGGTGAATGGCACCTCTTCCTCTTCCCCATCAATGGAAAGTTTGCTACTCTGTCAGAGAAGAAAATTGAACTGATTTGACAAAACACATTGGCTATTGCTTATCTCCTTGTTGGACTGTGGGTCCTTACAAGAAACTGTCCCTATCCTGAAGAGCTTACTGTGAAGGATGAGGAAGCTGAATTCAATAATTTATGAATATTATATATTCCATCTGTTTGCTTGTTATTGTGATGTTGGCTTTATAATTACCAGAGGTTAGCTCCAATAAACACTGGCCTGTGCTTAGGCAGGAAGGTAGGAAAATACTAATAGTTCTCCACTGAGAGCACTTAAAGACAACAAAGGAAAATATAGAGACTGATGACCAGGCCATCGCATTCAGTTGCCCACAATAAAGCATATCCATATAACAGATGTTCCACAAAATATCTTCTCTGCTCTTCTTATACATAGCCAGAAATGTATCCCATTGTCTTACATTAATTACTGTCTTTTGACCTTGAACAGAACAGGAACAACTAAAATCACAGGAGAAGTCAGATACCCACTGCGTTATGTTTTTAGGAAAAAATTCAACACACATGTATATGATTCTAGCACTAGGATCAAAAGGATCCTGGTCAAAAGGATGCCACCTTCCTTCTTCCCTCACTGAAGAAAATCTGTTCAGCAGCCCTAGCCCATCTGAACTATCAAGAAATTCTTCCAGACCACCTCTCTGGCATTAAGCAGGACCAAACCAACCACTGCCAGAAAAATGTATTCAATATCAGTAACTTGAAATTTATTCCTAATTACTCTGGTATCATGCTACTGCCAGACCACACCACTAACTCATTCCCAAAAATGGCTGCTCTACAAGCACCATAATATCACCAAGTACTGTAGCAACACTTTTAAACCTTCTGGATAAAGAGTCACTGCTGTTTCAGGAGAGGAGGATGTCTGTCTTTCTGCTGTAATTCACATCACACTACCTGACACATTCAACCTTATTAGTTGACTGGGACCAGTCCCTGGGGGATGACACAGTGGCACTGTGGCAGCACATGAATCTGGAGTCATCCATTCTCCGATGTCTAATGCTACTTCACAAGCACCCTCCAAGGAGCCACAGACGTCCCCAACAATACCTCACCAACCTTTCTGCTGCGGGGCTTTGCTTAAAGGAGGGATGGTGACAACTAGTCCAGGAAGGGAATGACACAACCTGTCACCCACAGCTGCTTCTTCCCCAACAGAAACAGAGAGGTCTTGGAGGTGGCACAGAAAACCTAAGCAACTTGGGCACCAGATGAGACCATATGAAACATAGTACAGGACTTTCACCACAAATACCATATCACATCTGTTTCTATCAGCTTCAGTTTTCTGTTCTCACACACAATAGGATGGTACTATTTGAACAGTATTAAAGCATATATCTGATTTTACAAAAAACAAACAAAGCCTTGCAGTAAACAAAGAACATCAACAAAGTCACATGATGAACCAGGGACAGAGCCCCAGAGACAGTACAGCTCAGGAGAAGCTGGGGTCACTTCTCTGTAGCACCTGCTTTGTTGAGCTGAAATCCCTTTTAACATTAACCTGAGACTTTGCTGCCAAATTTACGTTAAGTCACCACTGGTCACGACTTGCTAAAGAAAAGCCTTCCAGGTCTGAACCAAACAAAGCCTGGACTGGAGCTAGAACCTGTAGGGAACAGACTAAATTTATGGATTTAGTTCAAGTGTGGGATTCATGTTATTCACCTAGGAGCAGAAGGCCTGCAAGAGCTGAGGAGGATATCCTATGAATAATCACAACCACATTTGGAAAGCCAAAGGAAGAAAATATCCGAGTGAGGAGACCTGCAAGAAGTCAGGCACCATAAGAATGGCACAACTGTGATCCTGAATGCCTTAACTTCTGATCCAGTGTATAATGCTTTCCTCAGAATTGAAAATAGAATGCTGTCTGCCAAGATGCAGTAATTTCTTACTAGTAAGTCATATCATTGTGGAGCAGCTGTATATAACCAGGCCATCCCAAAATACAAGTTGCAATTCATTAATTCTGCCTAAGTAAAAGGCTTCCAGTAATACTGACAGCATTTGCAGTTCTCACTTCAATGAAGCACATTGCAAAGGATGCTTCGTCAGACCTACATATCACTGTCACTCCAGAAGTCAATGCACTGACAGTCGTAGCAGAGGTGGATGTTACAGGATACTGTGAAAGTGATTATGTAAGATAGAAAAGCAGATTTTTGGAGTCGCACTCCAGCAATGCAGAAATCAGAAGCTTTTAATGGAATTAGCCAAGAAGGGAACATCTCTTGTACACATCACCATTATCCCTTGGGATCCTAAAATTACTTGTGAGGAATAATCTCTCCAACTCACTCATAATTTTAGCATGCCTAAGAACTATATATCTTCAGTTCGCCTGTAATTTGAACTTCTTTCCTTCAACAGAAACACCACCTGACAGGTATTAACTAAAAGTGAATGACAGCAATAGCAGCTTATTTAAAAGTGCAAAGGAAATGCATATTTATGAGCACCCAGAGTAATGGTTTATGGACCTGAGAACTAAAGGTGTAATAATGTCTTGCAGGCATTTCAGGAGACACAATTTTACCTTCAAGAGCCAAACCAGGCTTCTGTCAGTGATGAGATGGGTGTTAATAGGATAGAGGAGCCTGGCTAACTTTTAAATTTATCTTTAATTTTTCAGACCTACTATTTCATCCTTTTCCCTTTCTGAATGCTCACATAAAAGCAACTACACATGTGTGCATAGTAAAATAATGGCATCTTACTCCTAACTTTGGGACTGGGCTTACTGCCTGACAGGTGAATGTCTGGAATCCTTCACAAATAATGCAATCTAAAATACATAGTGAAGAATAACTAGGCTTTACTTCAAACCTTCTCTTTAGAAATATAAATTTGTCAAGTAATTTATATGCTGCATTCTTTCAAATAGCCGACATCAGAGTGATGGTAATGATTTTATCTGAGACCTTTGAATTTTATTTCACCATTTGCATCAGCATCACTGCTTTGTTGATATTTTAATGAATAAAATCAGTTAGTTTCAGTAATAGCCTTACTTTGAACATCACTACTTTATAAATGAATTAAATAGTGAAAAGCATGTATTAGGGCAATCTATTCAAAGAATCAAGGGTCGCTCCCAGTATCCTTTTTTCCAAATCTTTATTCCACAGGATGGTCTTTTAAGTATAATGTCTCTTGTAGGAAACATACAAAAGATGGAGACACTATTGAGGAAAAAATTCTTCCATCTGGAAAACTATTTGATTAGATCAGATAAAGCATGGAGCTGTCTTCTATTCCTGAACCTTCCATAAAATTACTGTATGACCTTGGGAAATCTCTTTTCCTTGCAAGACTTTGGTACTCATCAAAAACTCTTGAGATCCTGGTCTAATGGTATAATAGAAGTAAAAAACAATTATGAATGTTATCTATTAGAGATGATTCTCTGATGGCCTACATTAATTTCTTTTTAAAGATTTTAAAATTACATTTACAAATATAATGAGAAATAATTAAACAAGTACCTGAAAAAGTAACTGAATCTGCTACTGACCCTTAAATTCAATTTCTTATTCATTAAAAATGTGTGTTAAATATTTATAAATCCATGGACAAAGCAATTTCAGTTTCTGGAATTACAAGCATACAAAATAAAACAATTAAAGGGAAAACTAACTTTTAGCTATGCTATGTTCCTCACAAAGTGTATATGGACATTGCTCTGATCACAAAGGTCCTATGTGCCACCCCCTGCCTTCCCCTGATGAAGTCCTTCTGTCTAGTCACCTAGACACCTAGTCACCCCATGACACAGGACACAGAACATCAGCCATGCACCATTAGGTGACCAGTGACTTGGTCGTAGTTCAACTCCATCTCCTGTGAGGGTCCTGATGCAAACCATCAGCACAGAGAACCCCCATCTCCCAGGTGGGCTCCCAGCAGACAGGACAGGCATTGATCTACACAGATGAGAGTATATTTGTAAACTCTCTGAATGGTCCTCTATTGACACTTCTCAATCTGATGCATTCTATTCTTTAAACACACCCCAGAAAGGACACTTTCATTGTACATAACATGCAGAGTGAAAAATTGTCAGTACATTTCTTTTTCACAGTAATTTTTCAGTTCCTTGCAACCTAAAGGTTTGTCTCACATTTGTCTCATTTCACAGATAGATAGATAGATAGATAGATGGATGTAAGAACACAGAACAACAACAAAAAAAGCCACACACCCTCCCTATGGCCTGTTTTTCAACAGCTGCATTCCTCAGAAGAGACACGTCACTTTTAGTAACAACACAGTCCTTGTGACAGACATGCTTCTCCTAGAGCCAAAAAAAAGCCAGTGAATCTCACTATGCCAAGTTCTAAGAATTTAGCAAAGGGTTTTTGCAAATGCAGAACAGAGGACACTGAATTATTAAAACAGTATTACTACAACATTTGAGTCCAACCACTGTTCAAATGGCAGCCTTAGCTGGCACATCAGTGTGATATGTCAGTGACCAACAGTCCACAGACATACATGTGCCTCCATCACTTTCCACTGCAGATGTTTACTCTGCTATAACCCACTCTAGCCAATATATCAACCTATTCCAAGATTTACTGAGAACGGAGCTCTTCCAGTGTCCCCCATACTGGTGTACACTTCTAAGATCTGAGCAATTCTGCAGGGAATATTTCAGTAACTGCTGCACACCTGCATGAATTTCTTTCAAAATGTGATAAGCTAGGTTAAGATAGGTTAATAATTGGCGAATTACTGATTTTGCATATGCTGTGTAATAAATAAACAGGCAGACAAGGAAAACTCCACCTAAAGAAAGCACCTCAGCCGGTGATGTATGCAGTGGAGATAGAACATATTACCATGCCCTTATGCCACCACCTTTGGTACCTGCTGTAAACCGTTTCCAAATCTTCTTTTTTACTTACTAAATAAAATATGTTCCCAGGTTCCTTGTCAACCTACAGACACTATGTGTCTTTCTTTTCTGTCACTCCCTGGAGATGAGCTAATTGCTAGATGTATGTGGCATGAACTCCTTTTAGTTTCCTACCGAGACTTTTTGATGACAAAATGCCTGTGTCACATCCTATTCCTACCAGTGGGACATGCTGTAACAGCTAAGGCCAATGGGTAACATAGGCAAGTCCTGTCAAAGACTTACAACTGGGGATCCTCTGATAAACTGTACACTATACTTACTACTAGACTGCTAAGTACTGCACTTCTGTAATACAAAGAACAAAAAGGACAGCAACACCAAATGTACATTCAACATTTATTGAAAAGTCCCCAAAACAAACAAAAAAAAATGATGCTGTGGAAATATTGTGATAGCTTCACCACACTGTGTTGAGAGCACAGGCACTGAAAAACAAAGTTTAATGTTATGATCAAAATGTGTCCCTTTTCCCTTATCTCTCTCCTTTCAGCATGAATTTCATGTTCTCTCCAAAAAGAAAAAAAAAAAAAGGAAAAAGCCTGTGAAATTCAAGATTATGTTGTCATTTCTCCTGAAATCTTGATTTTGGTAAAAATATTCAGTATTAATTTTTCCACAAGTAAAACTTCAGTCAGAAAGTTATGGTAATCCTTCCAAATGCATTCTCTAGCTATAAATACCTCAGAAAGCTGCTCCACTTCACAGTGAAACTTTGTCCATATGGAACATATGACTAGAAAGGACTTGGTGAACTACTGAAATCCAGTGCTTTGCTGGAGAAGACACATGTATCATTCTGTTTTCTTCAAAACTGATCATAGAAAAGGATCAGTTGGAAAACAAGTTAGAGCTTTCAGTTTGGGTTTTTGGGTTTTTTTTTCTTTAGCCTACATTACCCAAGAAGTTCAATCTCCTATTAGTAAGAAACCACCTTCTATTTCCTGTTACATTTCTTTATGGACAATTTATACAGTTACGGACTGGATATATATGGACCGTTTCTTTCCCACGTGTTTACTTGGGAAGTTCCAAAAGGAACCATATTTGTCTTAATTCGTGTTCAGCTGTGCTAAACAAGGCTTTTCTTGGTCTTCCCTAGTAGCTCTTTCAGCTCTTCTTTCACTTTCAATTCATCTTTCTTAAACATAGATGAGCAAAACAGTACTCAGTACTTCAAACTCACTGTCCCCAGTGCCCTATTTAATGGCTTTAGTATTTTTTATTATTACTTTAAATACATAAAAGGAAAAAGTACACTTTTTTTGTGACCATGCGTAATCACTAGAAACAAGGGAACCTTTCCACTAAGATTTCCAGCTGATTCTATCACTGGTTGTGAATTAGCTGTTCATCAAAGTGCATAGTTCTTTGATACCACTTTGACCATAGACAAAAAATGGTGAAGAAACATAATTAAGTTACCCAGCATCTAAATGTTATTCCTTTTTTCTTCACACTTATGGATTGGATTTTGCTCCCAGTTACAAGGATGAGTATCTGAAATAACTGCTAAATTCAGTAGTGTGATACCTATCCCAAATTTCCACCACAAGAAAATCCAACCTTCCTACTCATAGTCGCTTGACTATAGGAAGTGTTTCTCTTCAGACTAAAAATTATCTGAAAGGTAGCTGAACAAAGCAAAAAACACTAAACTATGCTTCTAATTTCTCTTTTTTCATCAGTGACAGAAATAAGATGAGGAAGACAATCCTCTGTGAGATACATTTTTTCTGCTTTTTTAAGAGTCAAAATGTTTTATTCTTCCTCTCTGAGGAATACATGAAAGCACTTCCCTCTTTGTCCTTCTCACAATGATTACTCATTAGAATTTGATAATTTTCTCTACACAAACACGAGTTATACTTCCTTCTTCCATTAAACCATTTGGATAGAAGCTCTTTCATGGAATATATATGCTATGAGGTCTGTGGTTTTCCAAGCTGCCTATCAAGACACACAGAGCCTCCTGTATTACAGACATGAGTCTGACTTTCTTGTAACTCTACCAAATGTTGCCATCTGGTATTGTACTTAACAGGTGGATTTTCTGAGACACTTCACACTATGAAGTATGTTAAGGATTGTACCTTCAGTTCTATTTGATTTGCAATTTATTCAATGTTTCTCTGTGCATTCTAGTTTGCACGGTCCTCATCTATTCCAGAGAAGAGAAGACTGCAGCATATATTTTCTGTAAAAGTACTTCTTCACAGACAACCCTACTAGTCATTTCACTCCACTTCTTTCCACCGTTCAGTATGCAAAACACCACTGTGCTGTACCTGAACATTATGGAAAAGGCTGTGCCAAAGAAGAACTGCATTCAGGTTTTGTTGTGCCTTCCACACGTGTGAAAGGCAACCTCATTGCTCACTGAAGACAGCGTAAAATACCTCTAAAAATACATGGATTTAAACTATTGTAGTTATTATTCATAAAGTAACTCAACCTGCAGGCCTGATCAGACCTACAGAGGCTACTGGATTGAAATCAAAACTGATTCTGAGAAGCTGAGGGAAACCTACACAGGGCACGAATCCTTTTTATGCTTCCTAATCTGTTCAATCTGCATGTTATATGGAATAAAGACTTCTTAAACTCAGTTGACATGTGGCTTGGCTTTGCAAAGTGTTCAACAGCAACACTGGCTTATGGCACTTGCTGGCCTGAGTTTTGCCACATATTTCAGTGCCTGCAGTGTGCTGTCCTGGCTTTGATGTGTATTAGCTTAGTTTGTGCATGCAGCCAGATGATGAAGCAGATCAGGGAGTTCATTCAACTCACAAACTGCTCAGCACATCTTTTACTTCAAGCTGGGTCAAAATGGCATACAAACAGCTGTGCCATCCCAGATGATGGTGAACTATACACTGCGACAGGAACAAGGAGAGAGAGGTAGGTGTTGTTAAAGATCACTTTGTAATGTTGACCTGTACCCTCTGCATATCTGGTTGCAGGTACACCAATATATTAGACAACGTAAATAGGAACTGGAATTCAAGGGTATGCTCACTCCAGTTGTTACAACAATCCCTGACACAGTTTATGCCCACCGTCGCTCTCTCCCAAGTAATTCCTACACATGGCTCAAGAGGGAACTGAAAATTGCTCAGAGCAATTTTCCATAAGGAGTGTGCAAGCAGCCAGTCTGTTTTATGGACAAAAGAGTTTAACTGTAACATTTTTCGATGCCAGTTGACCTATGTGCCAGAAAGCAGTACAATGCTTGCTTAAGCTACAAGCACAGATGTGAATCACCAGCCCAAACTCTCACCCTTCACCTGCTAGAACAGAAACCTGTAGAGATTATTCTTACACATCTCCACTCTATGCCTGCAAAAGGCCCCACTTACATTCTACTTTCACTTGAAACTTCTCCCTGCTCTTCAGTTCACAGTGACCGCAGGTCCCCCAGGCCAGGTCTGAACTGACAGCTGCAGACTCATTCTGCCTGTGATGTGAACTGGTAAGGCGCGAGCAGGAGATCCATTGCTACAGTACAGAGCATCATGGCCAAGTTAATTAGAGCTGATAAGAGACAGGACAACACAAGCACTGTGCTCAAGACGCCCAAAGCTGAAGGGTTTAACACACACTGTGAGCTCAGACTTATTCAAAACGGCATCAGTAAATCTGGGCCACGCTCTTATCAGTATGCTGTAACCTTGAGCTGAAGGGACCATGTCTAATGCTGAGACACTGTTTCATTCCATATGCTAGTTCATTATCCAGCTCCTCTCTGTTTTGACTGCCAACAAATAATGATGTTTTTCAACACTTCTCCACTAGGAACTGAATGCACAAACATCACATCATAAATGCCACCCAACATCTGCCAGGCAGTTACCATCTTCCCATGACTATCACCTAGGCTGAACCTGAGCAAGTGATTTACTGACAATCTGTGTCACATCCTCTTACCTATCACACCCTAGATCATCCAAACACCAATGCTTATGAATGGCCCACAGGTATTCAGTTAAAATACCACAGGAAAATTATTTCTAACAAAAAAACCCCCATGCGTTCTAAAATTACTGTTACTTAGTTAATGAAAAATCAAATATTGCAACTGAGGATATCAGTTTTGCTACAAATCTTACAGCATGAATGCAAATATGCTGATAATGATGAGATATTCACATAAAATAAATGAAGGAAAAGCCAGGCTTTTCCACCTTTCCTATTTAACAGGCAGTCAAAATTCTTGAAAATACTATTGTTTACTATATGAGTTATTCTTGAACAGTATCAGTAGCTTAGCTGAGCAGAATTCCCTCAGTCGGTCCCATAGTAAATAGGGTATCTATGCAACTGAGATAATGACAAGGACCAGATTTCAAGTAAAGTATTTCAGAAATTAAGCAACACATTAGTGACTTGCATATATTATCTGTAAATTTATTAACTGAAACCAGAGTGCTCAATCAGGGCAAATTATTTGTTTTCCCACATTCCACTTACTGTAGAGCTCGTTGTTCACTTCATGGTGCTTTTCCATACTGATTCAACTACTACAGGAATGAAAAATCTCAAAATAACTTTTAATGTGTGAATACTTTCAATAGTGCTTATTTTAATCAGCCTTTACCATCAAGTAAGAGCAAAGGTTAGTCACATGATGTTTGAGATTTCTGTAATTGTAATTCAAATCAAGTAACATCTAATAGCAAAAGCCTTTTCTTCATTCTAGCAGTTTGATCTTCCTAACACCATTCTCCTTCTGCCCTGTAAGTTCTTTTCTTATCCAACATTTAAAGCCTGCAAGCAATGTGTAGAGCCGAGCAGACAATCCCACAAATAGTTCAAGACCTTGAAAAGCACAATGTAGCCAGTTCCTAGCTTTCTTCCAAAATAAGGCATACTACAAGCAAAAGCTTCCACCAAAAAGAAAAATATTTTTAATAGAATCCAGTTACAGAAATCCATGACAACATGCAATTAATGGACTGCATGATAGCAATCACCAACGTGACTCATTACATTCAACTCATTACAAATCCAGATGACTATTCTATGGTCATGCTTACACTGAACATAGGCATCTAACACATTCTTTTAAGGCCATAAATAGGTGCAACACCTGATGAACTACATCATGCACATGGTCACATCCTGAAGCATGAAATACAAAAATCCCTTCAGTTAAACCTCTTGAATTGATCCAAGGTGATTCTTACGTTCTTCTTCTCAGACCACTGCCCCTGCAATGCTTGCCAGACTCCTTGCTGCCTTCATTCCTGCTAGCCTAGACAGGGGAGGAGCAGCAGAGGTTTAAAAGATCACCACTTTACGTGGTAGGACAATGGCTGGACAAAACTTAACTGCACCCAAAAAGCCCAGCACCACTTCTCATAGCATTGTAGCTAAAGAAATGCAGTTACAACTATGAATTATGTTCACCTTAATTATCTATCAAATAGATCTTGAGAGATGCATCTGTGCTGGGCATTTCATTCTTATGCCTGCTCCACTGCTTTGTTATGATGAAATGAGAGGAAATCAGATCTGTAGTTCGCTGCCCAACTCTCCTTGCATTTATGTTGATGTAATATTACCTACAAATATAAGCACATGCACCACACATAGAGAATGTGTATATATGAACACTGTATACATAAAAAATTATGTCTGAGATTTTTTAGAAATGGTTGTCTAAAATTAGATTTACATATTTGCATTGAGATTGGAGTACTTTGAAGTCCATCTTTCACACATGAGCTAAGATTTTCAAATCCTGGTGAAAGAATTTCTAAAAATGTTAAACTGCTCTGCCTCTGAATGTAGTCTATACATGCTCATATGTGTCTATAGCAAAAATTTTATGTATTTTGTAAAGGATTGTAAGAGCTTTTTCTCAGTTGATTTTGACTGCAGGAAGGAACTCACTGAAGAATTGATCAGAAGCTGACAGTAAGTACGAACACAAACATGTAGCATTGCAACAGCCCTGTAGACACCGGATACCTTACAGGAATTGCAAGTGCTTGAAATAACACCACGCTGAAAGGCAGTTCAGCAACTGGAAACATGTCAAATTTCACTCTCATTTACACCTATAAGAAATTTGTAGCAACTCCACTGAGTAAAATGTTGATAGGGTTGATGAGATTAAAACAAGAGCAGACTATGAGCCTCCATCTGTATAAAAGTACTAAACAAGTGTAGTATGAATGTATAGTAAAAGTAGTATAATCAAACAAGCTCAAAGAAACTTTTGCTGTGGAGAGAGGATGAGAGCCAAGGATTTAGATACACAACCTTTCTCCTCAGCTTCTCTTCGAGGTGTATGAACACATTCCCGCAGTCCTCTGGATCTGCAGCCACCCCTCCCATTCTTGCTCAGACTGAGTCCATGTCTGCCCAACAAATGGAAACTAAATAATATCCACACAAATGTAAGTATATATCCAGATCTACCATCACCTTTTATGCTCTAAGCCAAGGCAATAATACAAGGAATAGCTCTGCTGCGTTGGACTTAAAAAAATATGTGACCACAAACTGCATGTTCTTAAAATCCATCATCAGTCTTCACAGAACATATTTAAAAACATCCCAATCATCACAAAATGTGGATTAAATTAGTATAGCCAGACTAGGCTTTACTTCACAGCAGTGTTTTCCTCAGCTGCTCCCACTGCTTCCAAAAAGTGATTCCACTGGCACAAAATTAAAATCAAAACAGCACTAACTGACTAAAGGATGTAGTTCATTTTTCTGTGACACCAAAATTCATTCTTCATAAAACCTCCTCCCAAGAAAAGGGACTACACATGGTATCAGTGGCCTATCACTGTGAAGTATGAAACTCAGATTCCAAAACTTGCCAGCAGTCACAAATAATAGCAAAAAAGGGCATTTTTTCCTACATCTCTTTATTACATGCTTAATAGTAGATTTTTATTAGAAAAATTGAAGTGAGGAAATGTAATGTTCCATATGCAAAAAAAAAGGTTACACTAGAATTGCCTATTTCTTGGGGGTTTTTTTCACTATAAATAAACAGTAGGAGAAGACTTACCTTTTTGTCTCAACTTAGTCAGTATTTGTTTCTGTACTTTTCCCCTCTCCTCCTTTCCTATTTACAGTAAATAGGTGATTGACATTAAAATAGGGAAAAAAAATTAGACTAGTTAAAAAAATAGACCGGAGCATTTTTTTATTCCATTGGCATCTGTCCTCCTACATCTTTGCTTACGGCAGAGAAGAGAAATCTCAATGATGTAGATGTTGCCTTCTGGTTCCTTGCCTTTTCTTAACAGACAAAAGATAGAGGAATTGCTGTTTTGTGACAAATAGTGAAATTTTGAAATTTTCAGTACAAATTCAGTCCAAACATTTTTTGCTGTTGCTGTTATTTCAGAAATTATATCTAAAATTTTCATGCTGATAACAAGCATTTCCTGATCCAAAACAAAACAACCACATTTCACTTCAAAGTATGCAATGTATTTAAAAGAAAAGTATAGAAATGTAACATTTTCCCTCTTTTTAAGCTGAAAAGGAAGGCTGATAATGGCCAGGTTTTTTTGAGTATGCAATGGCACTACTCAGGACAAGGAAGGTGGAGGCACACTAACTCCATAAAAACACAGAGAAGGTAAACAGTAACGGAAAACATAGAAAAGGTCAGGCGGTAGAGAGTAAAGACAACTCCTTTAGCAGTAGGGCAGGTGGAAATGGCAATCTGCCACAAGAAGGGCTTCTCTGTGGAGACAAGAAGGCAACAGGTCTATGCTCCAGCTGGCAGATGGAAGTGGGAACCCCAGAGATGTTCATGCTGCCACTAGTCCCCAAGCTTTTCTCCATCTCAGGGCTACAGTGAGAGCAAAACCTTGGCCCCAGAACGAGGCACCTTTCTTCTGGACAACTCACCAGTCTCCACACCAAGGAATTTTTAAAAGACCCAACTTTACCCACAAAGTTTTATCTGTTAGTTCATGTGGGCAGTGCTCTCTCCACTCCTGCGCTGGCACAGCAGGACTCAGGACTCCTACCCAGTCCCCTTCCTTGCCCCATTGCTCCATGTGTGCCATGCCAACGAGCACCACCTCCATCACGAAGTCACCGTGCTCACTCTACCATCTTGTGCTTTCCAAAACAAAAAGAGAATGTATTTTCATTCATAACTTTTACTCCTTCCCAGGGGATGTGAGGAGCCTTATTTGCTCCAAAGAACCCCTGGGCTATGCCTATATAAGATCCAGCTCCTAAAAGACCAAGCTGGCAAGCCAGGAGATACAGAGCAGACAATAGGCAGACCTTTGAGTCTACAAATTGAAGGTTGAATGATTGGCAAACAACCTCTCCCCATGAAAAATTATGCTAGAGCAACACAATAGTAATGGCAGCCAAAAGTATGTCTATTCCTGATTTGTAGACCAGGTTTTAGTTATACTATAATCCTCTCAGTATGCCTGCTTAGGATCCCACAATCACACAAGTCATGAACACTACCCACAAATCCTGCGGCTTCCATGCCGAGCAAGCGACACACCAGATGAAGAAGGATGGAAAATATACATGTGGAATTGTTCTGGGAACTTAAAGCACACATAACAGTAAACAAAGCAAATATGGTACAAAACCTGTTGCTAGTTTCACAGCATTTGTGGAGCAAAGCTGCATAAATGCGGAAGGATGCATACTGCCTCACACCTTTCCTTAGATTCCAGCAAATTAAGCACAGCAGCACAAACAGCAGCAGGGAGAAGGAAACACTCTGCAGAAGAGCTGCCCTGTTTACTGCTGCACTACAGGTATATATTTGGGTATGTGAGCCAGAGATGAATAAGAAGTGTTAACATTACTTTTCCTCATGTGTCTTCCACAGCCTTGGCTGCTCATGGAGATTTGAACAGGGAGAGATTCCCTTGGTGCCATCCGCCCTCCTCCAGGCACAGCTGAAGCCAGTTTGAAGAGGCTGATGTGGTTGTCCCCTGTCCACTCGGGGATAGGCTTCATGAAGCCACTGCCAGTTTTCTCTGATAACTAAAAGATTGCCTCTGCTCCCCCCTGAGAAGGCAGTGCCACTGTCAGATACTGGAGCACTAGCTCAAGTGGCACTACAGACAAATTTTGGCTGGTGGCAGGAGAGATGGCTGAAAGCCAGCTGACAGAGAAGAGCAGTATCAATCTCTGTGCTGGGGGAATCCCCTGAAAATGCTACTGAAGCAAATAGCAACAGCTAGCGGCACAGAGGCAAACAAGACACAAGTGATCCTGTTCTCCTGGAGAAGAGAAAAAGGCAAACGGCTAAACTGAAGTAATCAACAGGAACTTGAACCATGGCACAGGGCAAACATGTGGCATGCCGTATGGAAACTCAGCACAAAACAGAAAGCTTGGAACAAAATGAAATTAAAAATCTGGTTTTATTTCAAATTACTCCACTCAACATCTAACTGAAAATTGTGTTGAAGTTGATATGACTTCGTGACATGTTGTTCCTTGAAGGCTGCCATTTTCCATCAAAAAAAAGGTATGAAAAGCATTTCAATCTGGTTACCTTCTATCCAGCAAGGCTAGAAAACACTAAGTTGTAAGCTAAAAAATAACATCACACCATTAGTCAGCAGGAGATAGCTGTTCAGCCAGCATCTATCATAATGTTTTCAACAATCCATAGACACCAAATGCCTGGAAAAGAAGGCCGGCAATCACTCCAAGCATGGATTTTGAGCTTTAAATGCATTTGATAAATTAATTTTTTTAAAGACAAGTCCTGTGCAGCCTCTCTTTCTTTACTGTTTCTAGATATAATCTACCTCAAAAAGGGTGATGAAATGTCCATCTCCAAAACAAATGAACCTGGAGCATTAGGGCATTCTGTATTCTGAAGGATCATCTGTTGAACAGCTTCACACTAAAACATCCCTGCAAAAGTACCTAAGTTGTCAAATCTAAGTTTTAATGGATGAATGTGTTTAAAAACAAAATAAATTCTTTCTGTATAATTTCTAATAAGTACCTGAGTGAAATCAGGCCAAGAAGAGTCAAGAGGAGTTAAAATGAAGGATCTAGAGCCATCTCTCCCATGAGGAAAGGCTGAGAGATCTGAGAGTGTTTACAAAGGAGAAGAGTAGGCTCAAGGACTTCATCAGTGTATATAAATACTTGAAGGGAGGGTGCAAAGAGGACAGAGCCAGGCTCTTCTCAGTGCTGCCCTGTCACAGGACTAGAAGCAATGGGCCCACACAGAAACACATAAGAAAAAAACCTTTTACTTTGAGGATAATCAAACACAGGAAGAGAGGTTGTGAAGTTCCTAACCTTGGAGAAACTTAAAAGCCATCTGAACATTGTTCTGGGCAACCAGCTCTAGGTGGCCCTGCTTGAGGAGGGCAGATGGATGAGATGATCTCCACTGGTCCCTGTCAACCTTAACCATCCTATGACAAATGGAGGAATTATTACCAGTTACGCAAAACTATATAAGAACAAAAAAAATCAGTAATGACAAAAAAACCCCCAACTTTCATATTCATGAGGGCAATAGTGGGCAGTATTTGTCAATAATACACCTATTTGTCCTATAATACACCTAAAGGCATAATGAGACTAGAGGGCTCACTAATGAGACTAGAGAGCTCCACTAAGCTCCGCTACCATGCCTAAAGATAGCCCAAAATGCTTACACATAAAACTCAAACACACCTGCAACACTTAAGTATAAAACCAATCAAACTCTCCCTCTTATATTCATTAAGTTCAGAGAACTAATTTCCATTGGCAAACTCTATAGCTGTATCAGTGAATGACCAGAGTGGGAACTGAAACAATCATCATCAAAAAGCAGAGCACAGTCTATTTTAGTTCTTGTTCTCCATCCTCTAAGGAATATCACAATCACAGAAACACCTCCTAGGTTATATAGTTTATTTGCCTGCCAGCATGAGATTCTTCCCTACAATAATTTTTAACACTTGCTTTTGCCAAGTTAAGAGCAATGTATCATGTCTAAAGAAAACGAGCTTATTATGAACCCCCTCTATATTTTGCAGTACCCAATGGATGATGCTGCTGTAGTGTAACAGGGAAGGTGCCAAATTGTTCAGACAACACACCAGGCCAAAACTGTCAAGTCAGCAACATAACAGGATCCCTCTGAGTGCTGGGCCCCAGTACAAATACTCCTAATGCCTTGCTATAGTACAGTGTCCTCTCCCCTGCTCAAGGCACAGCTGATCAGTCCTGGCATCTCACAGCTTTGAGAAGTGTAACAGTGTCACACAGTAGTCATGTGCAAGAAACAGCACAAGTTGTGCAAGAGTGGGAGGTATTGAGCCTCCTACTTAAATGAAGCTTTATACCTGCCCTGGTCTCTCCAGGGGTCCTGCTGGTCACCACTCTTTCACTCTGCAGAAGATTTCAAAAAACAACTCCAACCATGGTCACCTGAAAGTGTTCACAAAAAACCAAAAAAAGCAACTCTAAAGGTGGTGGTTGAAAAACAAGTGACCATGACAAAAAATAAGTGGAGAAAATGCCAAAAAACTGCTACAATCATCCTCTATCCAAGCACCCAGTTACATAGGATGAGTTGTCCCAAAAAGAAGCTGCAGGGCTCCCGTTTCTCACCAAACACGTTTGGGTGAAATATTTGTGGTGTCACTTTCTACTGGGCAACAGTTTCGTTGCAAGGTTTTCTACACAAAACCTAAAAACCCAAAAGCAGAGAGTTCATATTTTTAAACATTTTTCTATTGTATCTGCTTCTCATCCATAAAGGCACTCACAAGCTTTCAGCTATGTTTCTCATAGAATGAGCCAAGGAAATCAGCCACACAAACTACCCAAGATTAGGAAACATAGACCACTCCATAGCTATCTAAACCAAATTAAATACAAAATAATCCCTTACTTACAACTTGATGAGAAGTTGAAAAGACCACTAAAACAGTTACATTAAAATAATCAGGCAGCACTAAAAAAATTAAGACATGACAAAAATACGACTGCTCACATAATCCTAGTTCTTTCACCATGAGAATGCACATTCCAAACAACTTTTTTTTTTCCCCAGACAATTGTTGTTCTCTGCATACTTAAACAGATGTGTGTGCTTAGCAACTGTAAAAGTAATTTACTTAAATAACTGACTGCAGGTTAAGGTATTTCATTTTATATACAAACTTTTAAAATACTGTGAATTTTATATTATTTAACATACAGAGACAGAATCCTCATATATGGATTTCAAAAATAACTCACCTTTGCATTTAAGCAAAGAAAGAGGGATTTGAGTTTGCTATCTAAGTATCTATGTGAAGGTACATGTGTGCATGTACATACTTTGTATACATGTTACCTACATATGTAGTAGGTAGGGACAGAAAAAATCCTAAGAAAAGAAATTAATATATTCAAAATATCCATTAGTGTAAGAATAAATGTAGTTATACAATGCAAAAGTCTGTTCAGTGTATCAAAAATTGTTATGAATGAGGAAAGTATCTTGTTAGAAATGCCCATATATGAAATTAGAGACAAACAGGAAAATCAGGAAAGTTCAACCAGTTCAGAAACATTGTGAAACCACTTCACTACAGTATTTCACTAGTGTACCCAAACACAGAGCATATACTTTATCTAAAGTCACTCAAAATACTGTCTTCATAAAGCTGAATGAATTACTCAACAGCATGTAGAAAATGAAGTTTTTGAATAGGAATGCTACATTTTGTTACACTAGTGGGAATTGCTGCGGGGAAAAAAAAAAAAAAGTAGGGTTTTTTTTTAAGCACACAAACTTTTCTTTCAAACTCTTACCTATTTGTTTCCTGTATTGGTCAACAGGAGTCCTTGATGTAGAGGCATCTTTTCTACCCATTGTTTTCAATCCAAAAATCACTGTCAGTATCAGAAAAAAAAAAAACCAAAACAAAAACCACAACATTATTCCTAAATAAATTACCAACTAAATCAATTGCTTATAACATCAGAAAAATGGTAACAAGCAACATTTACATGATTATACACAAAGACATAAGCCTTCCCAGAGTACAATGAAACACTGGAGTTAATCATCACTATTCTGAAGACTATTAGATACATTCTAAACATACCTTTTTCTCCATTGCATGGGTTATTAACATTACAGAATGCCTGTTAGTTTGAATAAAGAAAAAAGAAAGGATTTAAACTGATTGCACTGTAATTCAGCATTTGGTACCATTGAATTACATTTCTATATAATTTATTTCTTTAGTAAACCAGGGAATGAATGTAGTATTGTGAGTTGCTCCCATTATTGGCAAATACATTTATAGCACACACAGGAGTCAAAGGCAGGACTAGGCATGTGTGCTTTCACAGGTGAAATTGCTCCGGAGACCCACCTGCAGACACAGCCCTCCAGCCATCTTGAGAAAAGGGAGGAGCAGATACCTAAAACACAGCAACCCCACACTCTCCTGCCTTCCTGCCATGGGCTCTAGATACCTGTGAATGAAAAGGAAGTGGAGAACAAAAACTGAGAGCTGGGGCTGTGTGCATTTTATACTTCTTAGCCATGGTATTGATAGTTTAAATCACCTTCACTGCATTTAAATAACAACCATCCTAACTCTTGAATGGGCTTCTCATGTTGCACAGTCATGTTGCACACCTCCTCACAAGGTGACACTAGGATTGCACAAGGAACTGCACTATCATCCATACAAAGATGGTCTTTCTGTTATATTGATGCTTCCACACCATTCATGTAACTGAACAAGCATCATCTGAATAGTGCTCTAACAAATTCGTGATGTATCTTTTAACATGCAAAACCTTATGGTTTCATATTCATCCCTTCACAGGGCTGCCACTCAAGTGGCAGATTCTAC
This sequence comes from Corvus kubaryi, assembly GCF_017639235.1. Classification (NCBI taxonomy): domain Eukaryota; kingdom Metazoa; phylum Chordata; class Aves; order Passeriformes; family Corvidae; genus Corvus; species Corvus kubaryi. The sequence continues at coordinate 12,338,607 of NW_024581127.1, forward strand.
AAACATGCTCATTTCACCTCTTTTTCCCTAGTTAAGAAATAACTGGCTGTTACAGTCACACTCAAAACACTGGGATCAAACCATTTCGGCTGGGCTGAAGACATTACTCACCACAGTGATGATAAGCCCCACCATCTGACTGCCTGTATGACACAAGAGTCCCAACATCAACACCCACACTCATGAGAAGACTGACATTTTCAAGAAGTGTCAGATTTACTGTTCAAGAACAGAAGACACACAGCAGCCAACCCCTGCCTTTTTCCAAATGGCCCTGGAGAGCACTGTGCCAAGGGCAAACTTTGGCTGAATCATCCTGGGTAGCCACAAACCATGTGCAGATTGTGCACATATGGCTGTGGAGTATCTGCAAGAGTTGTATTTTTCTGTTAGGCATAACCAGCTGTGCTACAGCAAGACGAGCTTCCCTGGTTGCTGCCAAGGCACGCTTTCTGGGAAGTGCAGCCCTGGAAGACACTGAGATGCCAAATCATGACCCAAAAAGCATGCCACGGCACTGCTGAACACTACTGCCAGCATCCCAAACTTAATGCATTCACCATTTTCTCCATAGCTTCAAACACGATTTAAAATACAGTTGCAAAAATGACACCCACCAGTTATTTGTGCATTTTAAAACCACGAAGTTTATTATTTTATATTTATTTATTCTATAGGAACTACTGGCATTTAATGTCAAGTGACAAATCCAGGCTCCTCAATTTCACGTGTGGGACACAGGGCATAAAATGAACTTGCATACTCCAAAGTCAGCAACTTTTGTTAAAATGTATTCAGGAATAATAGCAAGGTACAGAAGAGTGCCATTAATTTTTAAACTGAACTGAAAATTCAATTATAGTGTTCTAATTTTTCCATACATTACTTTGGTTGAATTCAGAGAATACTCCCTGCTTTATGTAAAACACGTAAGCAGTGAATCGTAATCCACTGGGTTGAGTTTCCCCCTCTACTGTGCTTCAGAGAAATTCTCTAAACTGGGTTGTATTTCATAACATTCACATCATAATAATTAGAATGGAAAATAAAAGTATTGTTTGAACTTTCAGCTAACTGAGGAAGTAACAGATACATTTTTGCACTGCAAAACTAGTTCTTGGCTTTTTTCTGCCACTGTTAAGAGACTGTTTTGACTTGCCTTTTGCAATTTCCATAGTCTACTAATGGTTTATAACAAAACATCAGCTGTGAAAGATGTTTGCAGTTTTAGCAATGCCAATAAAACACAAGAAGAAAACACAGGCAAAAATTATTTCCTGACTTAATATGAGCCACAGAGATACACGCATTTGCCCACGTGGCTCAGTGTCACCGACTCTCACATCTAGAACCTCGAGTCCTCTTTGTTCTTCAAAGGGATGCAGTAATCCTCACTCATTTCCACTGCTTTGATGGTTAGATAGCAAATGCCTGAGAAACCCATGGAGACATTGGCACACAGAGCCAGTGACTAATAAGACAGCTATTTGCATAGAAGATCAGCCACAATTTAGAATGTGTTGTGATAGATGTGGAAAGGGAATAACAGAACTATATTAGCATGTACGAAATTGAGATTGTTTTCAAAATTTAATTCCTTAGGGACTATGGCTCATCACCTTCTTTTGTAAAGAATCCCACATTCCCCAAGGAGGCAACTTGCCATGAGCCAGATTTAAACTAAAATATGGATTAATAAGAGGTACTATTTATTATTTATGAACCTTGCTGTAGGTTTTCAATGCAACTTTCTAACCATTTCTCGATAAAGAAAAAGCCTGAAACCTTTGTGAGTCACAAAACTAATTCTCCCCATTTAAAATAGCAGTGGTCATCCTACAATAGTTGGTCATCTTTACTATAAAAGAAATTTACATTCAGGTGTCTGAACACTTTGCTGCTTCTGACATCAGCAAATGGAGGATCTGGCTTCTCCTATATTTCTTTGCCAAACCAAAGGGATAGGCAGCATGGTGTGCTGCATGCATCCCAAGCAGCCTTCAAGTCCCTGGAGTTTTAATGATTACATAACCATTTAAAAAAACATGTAAAGGAGCTCGTTACTGCTCCTTTTACTGGCTATTCAAAATATTTGAAAAGTAATTTCAGATAATATGAAGGGAAAGTGAGCCATCCTCAACTTTCAAGCTTTTATAAAAGATGGTTTTAAGAAAACAAAGCGAGGCCCCAAAGAATGATTTTTTGTTTACTTCTGCTTCAGAGATACTACAAGATTAAAAGACATATTTGTTTTTGTGGTACCCTTCACTATTTTGTCACCCCCTTTGGCTTCCCCTCTAGTAATTCACCTTTGAAAGTGTGCACACTCAGAAAAACATAAGATTTTATTCTTCCCTTCTTTTACTCCTAAGCAGTGGCTGATAGTAATTAAAACACATAATATATTGCCTATTATCACCTCTAAATGTCAATAGCATTCTGTGAGATTAAAATGAGTCCTAAATGTCCATTCAAGGTCTGGCTACACTTTAAATCCCAATTCACTGTTCTTGATGTATACATAGCATTTTCTATGCCACTTAAAAAATAAATTCCAGCAACTACTTTAATGAAATAGAAACTTACTATGAATGACTTTAGGAATACTAATAAAAAATAAGAATAGGATCTATACATACAGCGATTGCACTTTCTACATTATTGGTGCAATACACCAATGATTAATAACAGTGGTAAGTCTTAAAAGTATAAACCAGTGAACACTGAAAAGACCTGCCTATCTGCATGTGTACAAACTTTCTTAGCAGTGATACTTGATAGCATGTCTGCACTCTTCAACAGTAGGTGGCCTAAATATTAACAGTGGGCACATTAAAGAAATCACCAATGAAATAACTGGGTTTGTAACTGAAATATGGTTAGTCAGCTGAGAGAAAAGCAAGTAAAACTTCAGGACAGGAAAGAACCACTACAGAATGTAAAGCTACTGGACCCAGTCTTCAGCATCTGTATATATGCAGAAGTTCCTCATCTTTAATTGCAAATAGGTATCTACCCTAAAAATAACTCCTTTTTTGTTCATTTTGTTGGATGTAATGCAGATTGATCATTTGAACTCATAAACCAAGTAGTTTTTAATATGATTCAAAGATGCTGTGAAAACTTACTGATATCACTGACAGAACTGGTCTTCTCCCAGTTAACTCCATACCTGATAGTTTAATAACCAATGGATATTAAAATATTTACAAGTTACAAGAGAGCAAAAATAGCCTTTTATCCACCTCAGGTAAAAGTCAAGGAGAACATCAGATCCTCTGCAAACATCACGTTATCCCAAAGAACTGGTAGCACTACATTTAAAGTGGGAAGCCATCTGCATGTAGGTATTTTGGAAACTGTTGCTGCTGGTTATTTTAATTGGCTTTTTTGTTTTACTGCTGAAGTACAATAACTAAGGTCTGTCTACACAGCAGTGGATGTAGCCTGAAGCCAGAATTGGTAAAATAATGTAGATTAATTATTTAACCATACTGTAGCCAGGAGAAAGAATTTAAAAATCTTTATTACTACTACTACCACCTTAAAAAAAACTTAACGAAACGGAAAACAAAATACATTCATATTCTTTAGGTAAATCTTACAGTAGTCTTCCATTCCTCTGGAAAGTCTCTCTCAAAGAATGAGACTATTATTTCAAAGGAAAGAGTACCCTGCCCATGGTGCTTCTTGAATAATCTCTCTCTGCTTTATTTGGGGGTTTATTTATTTTTCTGTTAATAAAAGGAATGTAATACTTCTTTACTTAATTTAGCCTTGAAAAGAGCACAGGTGAATTAAATTTAATGAAATTTAGGAAAATTAATCAAAAACACAGGATCTATAACTCCAGTCAGAACAGATATTAAAATAATTTCAACTTTCTACACAAGGACAACAAACACTGTACCACATCCCAAGATTCAAACCATATAGGGACTACAACCTTTACTCGGGCATATATCAAGCTGTTTCATAGCTTCATGTAAGCACTAGGAGTAAAACATACATTGTTATTTCCCATTAGTACCCTCTGCACTCCAGGGAAAGGAGCTGCTCTATTGTTTGTTAGCTATACAGAACCTACAAACCCCATGAAATTAGCTCTGCATTTATTTAACGAAAGTAATAAACAGCTTCATAGGAATTTTCAGCATATTCTCATGGATGTTTCAAAATCCTAAGGCAACATATTCTGAAAAACTAATTTCATCAACAACCCGGATTAGTTGTACTAAATTTCAGGAACACAACTGAGACACACAAACAACACAGCAGGCCATCTCCACTCCCTTTGCAATGAGTGAAGAAAGAAATGTAATGGAAAGGAATCCAAATCACCTCTGGCAATCTTGCTTTCTTGTTACGTTCCCAAACCTCTTCAGAGTGCCTAAATTTTGGTGGGATTGTTTACACCCAAATATTTGCATTTTCTCCTCCAGTGAACAGTCAACATGCTTTTCCTAAACATAAAATGTTTTTAAACATCTGAAGAGTTGAAAAGATTATCCTTAAATGTACTCATAGATAGGAGAACAGTGAAAATTTCAAGGGTGGCAAAACCTGAATAAGATTTTTTAAAAGAACTTAAAATTTATGTAAAATTGCTTTCTTATGCAAAAAACAGGCTATTAAAAATGTTAAAAGGTTCCTTCCATTCCCAGGAGAGTACAGTTTGTCTCTGCTTCTACAGCATGAATATGTACTAGGCCAAAACACACTTATAAAAGCACTACTTACACAGAAGAGATCTATTTAGCAATTGGTGTTATTGATGTAAAAAAAAGTATGAAATTTTGCAGAATATTCCTAACTGTAGTGATTCTATGCACCTTACATTGAATTTTCATTATTAGGATGCTATATCTTCAGAACAAGATTCCCTACTTACTTCAGTGACAAGTAGAGCTATAGCATGTGTGAAACACATATTCAATTTAATATGAAGACAAATCCTCATCTGAACAAATTTAAAATTCCAAACATTCAAAGAGGAACTTTTTTCCCCCATTTTTGTGAAACTAAGATGGCACTGATGTGTCAAGAAAATATCCTTAAAGAAGTTCATGAAAGAAAAAAACACGCACATGGTTCATTTCTGCCTTGCCACACAGTTCAAAATGTAGTACTTCACAGAGGGAAGAGTAATCTCTGCTAAAAGGGAAAATTACACAATAAATGACACCATATGCAGTATTTCAGAATAACATTCTTCAAAATAACAGAATCTGTCTAAACATTTTTGGGGGGAGTGGGAAGGACATGGGACTATGGTAGAAATCAGAGCAAAAAAGGGTAGAAAGAGAACTGACATCCAGACCACCCCAATGCCTAGAGGCGCATCTGCCAAGGATGGATACGGCTTTCACGGGAGCACCTGCAGATGCTGTACAGACACCTCTGTGGCACGAGGTATAAGGAGGACATCTCCACCACCACCACACAAAACATAGTGAAGTACATGATCTCTGCCTCAAAAGTTCATCGAGTCAAGAGCAACAACAAGAAACAATTATTTGCTCTGACTCAGTAATTGAATCATCAGCAGTGGACACTTTTGCAGTTCAGTTAAATCCGAGCAATTTTACTCCCTCTTTGATCCCCACCACATACCCCTTCAGCACTCATTTCCTTTCATAAACTAGGGACTAATTTAAATAACAGGTATAAAGCTAGAGGTCATAGACCTTAAATTTCAAAATCAGCTTAGTCTGCCTAAGCACTTCACATTCTTAAATTTAATAGAGTCCCATGTGGTTTTACTGAAGTCTTACTCCAAAACCTCAGAGATTCTGTTTTGCCCTCCTAGGGCATTGTATTACAGCAAGGGAAGAGTGGCTTCTTTCCCTTCTTTAAATGAGAAATTAAGCCCTCTATTATCCCCTCTTTAGTTTTCAGAACCGACAAAAATTCTATTTTTCCTAAATGTTACTTCTTCCCTGGTACTGCCACAAGCTATAGCTTGCTATAAGCCTGAATGCTTTAATTATATACATTTGTTAATTTCTCATTTGTGTATTTTCAAGCTTAGGCTCATTTTTGATGGAAATGAAATTCTGATTTCTTCCTCAAGTGAGAAGAAGTATTTAGGGATTATCCTTCCGTTTAGTACGTCCATCTTAAACTACAGTTTTCAACCATCCAGAGGACAGTGTTTTACAAAGTTTTCAATATTGCAAAATAGGACAATGACCTTCATGAAAATAAATCTTGTAACTTCTAAAGTTATTCACACACACACACAAATTGGAACAAGTAATAATTTCATATTGATCATGCTATCATGCTTTTGTATATATATTGTATCATGGTTTTGTTTCTACAGTGCCTTTCTTTTCACTTGCCTTATTGTAAGACTACTAAAAATCCAAGCTTTCTGAGGGAATTATTTAAAAACTGAAACAGTTTTTTTGAACTAATATATCAAAACAAAACTGCTGGATTTTTTCCTTTCTTTTCACACTCCCTTGCTGTTTATTAAAAAAAACCCTTTTTAAAGTATATGAGGCTAAGTCTGAGCTTAATTTTGCTCCATTAATTCTAATATTGATACCTATTTTCCTTGAATATATCTATCATTCAAGCAGAAATCCAACTCTCGGCAAATAAAATTAACTTAACTGAAAACCAGAAGAGAAAACAGCCACAAATAAGCCATGCAGGCACAAAGCTGGGAGGCAGACAGTGCCCTTCTGTAACCTATTTCACTGTAGTATAACACAATGTCCCATCACATAACTTCAAGTCACAGTAATTGCTGGAACTGGTTACCACGTTTATAGCCTAATGATTGCTTCCCTTCTTACCCTGAGCAAGCTTGCAAGAGTTGAAAGCACGCTACAAATGACAGCAGCAAATAATACTTCATTCCACATAAACCTAGTCGTAACACTTCAGCAAAACTGAATTATTAGCTCCATTACTAAACCTGGTGTTCAAAAGGACTTAAAGGGTAATCTTTCCATCCAGCATTCAGAACAAATGTGCATTTTCTTCCTTTCTCTCAAGCTACTGCAGCTCAGTAAGTATTAAAGAGACTGATTTATAAATGAAGAAAAAATAGTTTAATGCCATTTTTTTTGTTTCACATGCTGTATTAGGCATTCAGTAAAGCAACTCAGCTTTAAAAAAAAATTACCTATTCTAGTCACCAGGCAAAAGAAACATGAAGTATAGAGTTTAAATTTGATGAGTTTGGTATTTATCTTTTCCTCCATTATTCAACAGCTGATTAAAGATAGAGTAATCACAGAATCAGTCAGGTTGGAAGAGACCATCGTGGGTTATCTGGTCCAACATCCCTGGTCAAGCAGGGTCTTCCTAGAACACATGGCACAGGACAGCATCCAGATGCAGATTTTACCCACAAAGACCAGAACATAAAGCTGGCATGCATTTCAGTCTTAACACAATATATCTTTTTTTGTACTTTTTTTCTTTAAAACCGAGACAAAAACCAATAGATAACCAGTAGCTAACTTAGTGTTAACAGATAAAATGTAAAGTTCAGCCTTACAACACTTAATAATGAGCTTAATAGTCAGGTTTAGTGAACACAGACCCATAGATGTTAGCAGCAGCATTTTCAAAGCCAAGTAAGTCCTACTCTACTAGTTTTGAAGGATTAGGCCATAACTGGGTGAAAAGTTTAATACGGTGTAAATAACATCAGCTCAGTAGCTTCCAAAGTAGTTCAAAGCAACAGGGCAAGCACACTCTCTGCAGATTTTATCTAAATTGCTCAAGACTTGGCTCTCCTGAAAACTACCTAGAGATCCCATTAAAGGCAATGATTTATAGGATAAAGAATAAAGTAATAGCTTACATGATACCATCTCTTTGGGAACTTTATATTGTATTTGGGCAAAAAGGGGAATATAAGATCATTGATATCTATCTACAATCTGAACCTTGAACAAAGATTGAATTAAAGGAATGGATCAAAATCAGGCTAAAACCTTTATATGCATCCAATGGAAAAATAAGCTTTGATAACCATCAGAAAATCTGGTAAACTGTTTCCTTGCCTCATTTTAAGGCAGAAAAAATTGTGATGCACAGATGGGAAGAAACACAGCAAAATGAAAAATCATCAACCAGCAGGAAAGTATCAGTTGAAATAGTAGAACATCATGTGAACATCTGAAGATTTTGGATGCAACCATTTGTGCAAATGTCTGATTGGGCTCTTTTCATGGCTCTTCCCACTAATGGGAATGGGGTGGGAGGAGACTGCATCCCCGTCTCTTCTCTCTGCTCCTAAACAGCATGCAGGCATGTCATAAGGAAGAGATTTTGCTTCCAGATTCATTGTCCAGAAGAATGCCAAAAGAAAGGATGACACTGAGACAAACACATTAAAGTATTCCTTTGGATGTTGCGAGTCATTCAGTCTGAGTAAAATTCTAGTTACTATAAAAATACTGGTGAAGTACAAAATTGAACACATTTTGATGAGTGGCTGCTTTAGGAGATGGCACATTTTTTTAAGATCCTAGATTCTGATGTGTTAAAGGTTGGCCTTTTCTGGCCTAAAAGATACCTCTGATGAGAGATTCCTATACCACAAACCACTTACAAATAGAATAATTATAAGTCTGCTAAAAGATGTAATTTGAAAAGCAGTTTGTGATCATTTCATCAGGAACCTAGCCTGAGATGAAACAGCAGGTGACAAACCACTCCAGTTGCTCAAACTTCCTGGGTGCATCTCTCTCAGCTCTACAGATTTGCACATGCCTTTGGCTACAGTCAAGCAGAATGTGTGCTTCTGCCATGAAGTTTTATTAGGAGAAGGTGGATGCACTGCCTGAAATCTAGCCTTGTAGATGAAAGACAACAAAAAACCTTCTAGAGCATACAGTAAAATGAGTTCAGATTGGTTTTCTTAAGAATACACCAACATCACAAGAAACTGCAGGTTTGTTCTCTTCCTGCTCCAATTGCCCAGTCTGGCCACTACTGTATCAACAGCTGTACAGCTCTGAAACTAAAAGTTTAAGAAGAGCTGGGTCAACTCTGAAAATGAAGCTGTTGATTCCTCTTTTACCTTTCAAAAGACTTTATCCCATGCACTCAGCTTTAAAGCTGTCTCAGTTGTTTCCACACTGATCTATATATTTATTTCAATAAGGTGAGTAAATAAAAATGTCTAACAGCGTAGTACAGGGGAAACATCTTTCTAGCTCTTCACTCTTTCCAGCAACGAGTGTTTAAGTGTGAAGGCTCAAAACCCAAAAAGAGACAAGTTTGGTCAGAGAGCCATTGCCCTGAGCTTTTTCCTACACACATTATTCCCTCCCCTTCAAGGTCCCCTCAAGGTACCATACATATTCTATAGTGTCCTTCTATGGTCAGGATACAGAACTGAACCAAGCCTATACAATATACGTAACTTGTGTGCAATAAATGACAGAATACAAGTGCTTTGAATTCCTTATTCTGCATATATGGCTATGTTTTAGTACAGCATTCACATTTACATCATAATTTCCATGGCTCTATATAAACATGCATGAAGATAAACAGGCACTCTTCCCATGCAAAACTGGAAGAATTCACCCAGAAGCTTTGCTTTGTAAATTATTTCAGATGTATTTTAATAAAGCCATAAAAGATATTAGCAAGTGTGCTGGGAACTTTAGCTTTAAATTATTATGACCTGTTACTCTAACAGAAGTTATTCATAGTCTTTAACCCCACTGGTGTACTTAAAATGAAAATAGTTTCAAGTTTTTTTCTATAGGTTTTGTCTCTGTAATAATTTTTCCAGAATACCCTTCCTGTTTAGCCTGTTGGTCTCTACCTTTGTATAAACAAAGATACCAAAATAACCCAAGCTTTCAAATTATTCTATTTTCCAGAATAAAAAGTAAGCAGCAATCTAAGAACGCTTTATTAACCTTTTCACTCCAAATTACAGAAAGATTCATTCATAAATTAAATAGCATGTCAAAAAAATCCAAGGAAAGCAACATCCACCCTTGCTTTTACCATTTTATGATCTCAGAAACAAAAAAACAAACAAAACAAAACAAAACAAAACAAAAAAAAAAAAAAAACCAGGAAACTATTAGTTGCTGCAATTCTTAGCAGTTCCATTAAAATAATACTCAAATTTGTTGAAAAAACAAATTCTAGAAAGCTTTTCCATGCTGCATATATATACAACAAAATAGAAACAATGCTTTTCATGTCCTCTGCAAAGGGAAGAAATGACAAATTCAGAGAGATTCAGCTTCCCCTTGCCTAGAACACTAAACAGTACAGGCGGGCCTCTGCAGCAACCAGGTGGAAGGGAGAGCTAACAGAGCTCGCTGAGGGAAGGCAGACGTGTGGTCAGAAACACCACAGCAAGCTTGAACCCAATCTCAAACCCACCTATCAAGGGCAGTTCTACTAACAGAACGTAAGTCTGTGTCTTTCAGGACCTTCATCATGCTTTCAAATTTTTCAGGACATGTTTTCCATAGAAATAAAACTGGATGCAACACTCCAGCACTGGTCTTAACATGCTCCTACCCCTCCTCTCCTAGGCAGTACCAGCCCTTCTTGACACTGCCCTGCACTTGAATCCCCTTTGTCTACAGGACCTTCCCCACAAACCTCTAAGTCTTCCCTCAGCCACAGCTTTACAAGATAAAATATTTCCATTCTGCACACACATCCAGCATTCCTCGTTCCTCAACACACGCACACAAACTGCATTCTAACATACTCATGTTACCATGATCTCAGCCACGCTTTAAACTTCATCCTTTCTTCATCAATCCAGAAATCACTGAACTATTCACCATTTGCCATTATTGCCTGTATGTTTACACACAGACAACTGACCAAAATGGCAAGCTTATCACACCTGATGCAAATGCTGGGGGAAGTCCCCACAAGCTCTCAACCATTGACAGTGGCCTCTAGCCATTACTTCTGAGTGCTGGCAGCTCACCAGTTCTTTATCCATTTTATTGTTACTGTACAGTCCTAATTTTAAAATTTTAGTTGAATAACAGTAAATCAAGGACCTAACCAAATTTAAATGTTAGCTAGATAAATAGTGTGCATTCAGTCTGACAGCCAAGACACAAAAACAAAACAAGTAATACACTGCTTCAGGTTAACTGTTTCCTTTTGGCAAGAGCATAAATAATACAAAACTGGTCTAGCTAGCAGTAAAGTAAGTGATGCAATCTTAACTGGAGGCAGTGTAACCAGCTCCACACACAATGAGAGCAACACACAGCCTACTGAACAATTTTTATGTATTTTTATGTAATACACATTACATGAAAAGATCTTTTAGGCTTGATCACTTTTAAAAGTAGACAAAACCATGGGGTCAGAGTTTATCTAGAGATGGTGATATGGTAAAGCCAAGTACAGAAATGTCCTCCACATGGACTTGGTAGAGTGACAAACTGAAAATACAGGTAATTTGAAAAAGAAAGTTTTAAACATGTTCAACTTAAAACTACAGAGGAGTCTCATCAACAAGCTGTGAGTGTCTGAGAGGCTTTAAGATGTTGGTAACCCAGGTGCTTATCTCCTGCCAGGCTTAAGGAGGCTACAAGAAAGGACAACAAAAGGGGCTATGTTCTCTGCCCAGGACCCAATTCGCAGCGCCTGCTCAGCACAAGGCACCCTAAAACAAATGTGAGTTCAGGCGAGGGAAGTGAACTGAGGTGCAGGTATTGCCAGCTCTTCCATACAGACTGCAATCTGAGGGGTGGGGAGAACCGACCAGCTGGCAGCATCTTAAACTACAGCATTTAAGGCTTCCAGAGTACATCTGCCAGAGCCATTTGTGAATAAATTTCAGCATAAGAGTTTGTAGAATTGAGAACTTCATATGTAAAGATTACAATGAAAACACAATAGATAAAAGCACAAAAAGCTACAAAGGCTGATTGATAATGAAAATGTGAGAGGGAATTATCATGGGTAAACTTAACCTTTTCTTCATTTACACCACACAGCACAGCCGGAGAGAAAACAATCGAGACTTCGAAATCTACTACATTTTCAACCCAATCTGTTTCCCCAATATAAAAACAGTTCATGACATAAAAGGTTATTATTTTTTTCCACTATTTATTTTATTTCAATAGAAATATATGAGGATTAATTCAGCTTTCTGGCTAGAGGCAACTAACTACAGACAATGCAACCCCACTTTCATTTTGTTGTCTTATCTAAGACTAGAAATAACAGCATTAATAAGTGGCAACAAACTTGTGTAGAAAATGGTGTGCTTCAGCTTGCCCTCTGGATTTTAACTCTCCACTACCATGCCAAACACTAACCTACTGCCAACATTTGCTCTTTTACCCTCTCACATTTCTCCTTTCAACTGTAAGTGACTTCTCCACCATAAGTTTCTGCTGTCAGAACAGTCTTTCCCCATTTATCCAGCTCAACATCTAGTCCTGGATTTCTGCTGTACCCTTTCTTTCCTATCGCCCATGCTTCTTTACAAACACTGCTGGATTTACATTGCCTAATTCATCAGCCTTTCTTCCCAATTCTGCATCGTTTTTGACTGTAAAACATAGTGAGTGATGATGACAAGAACAATCACAACACATGAATGAACAATATTTTGATGATGTATGAATTATCATATGTAAAACTGCAAAAAATCCCAAGATACAATAAAAAGTATTGTGCAAAGCTCCACTGTCACTGCAGTGTGTTTAGAGACGGAATCAAACTTAATGCTGATTTTTAGCCCTGTGGCTAAAAAAACACAAAACAAATGAGAAACAAAGGAATTAGCACTGTCCATGTCAGGAATGCCTCAAGTATTTATTCAACCCACTGAATTACAAGGGTATCTATGCGCAGCTAGTGATACAAAATCACCTGGGATTCCATGACATTTTCCCATGACCTTCAAACATAATTCTAAAGAATAAAAATGTATCAGGAATCACACACTGTTGCAGATAATTCTGCAACATTAAAGCTGCATTAATGCAAGTCCTACATGGAAACACACACAAAAGAACTTTTTATTCTTCTGTAGCCATACCAGTGACTATCTATGTTTGTCATTACATCAAACAAGAGCTCCTTCTTCTACAGCAAACACCACAGTTTTTCTGGATCCTTCCTTCTTATTTTCTTTTCTAAAGAAAAAAAATTGTTACCTGTTCACTTTGTGTGCCAAAAAATACTTCAAGAATAAACCTGATTAATAAAGAGCTATAAGATACCTTGTGTTTCCTCATCTCCTCTACCAACTATGCTACGAGATTTACACTGTACATAATACTGCAATGATATATTGGATCATCAGGTTTGTTAACTAAAAGCAGTTTCAGTGGCCCTATGACTGATAAACTACAGGAGTATTAAAACATTAAAAATGTTAATCTTTGTAATAATCTCCTGAAAAATTTTTGTATTAATTTAAACCATGGATCATTTTAATATTTAATCATTGCAGACTTCACTTGGAATGAGGATAGCCATTCACTGAAAAGTACTTCATTTTTTATTCTGAAAAATGATCAGCTAGTATTTATTCTGTAAATCTCTTCACATTTTTTCCTCAAGCAAATAAACCCACAAGCAAATGAAAAAATCCACAAGAGCAGAAAAATTTAAGGCACAGTTTGTGTCAGAAAACATTGACTTTCACACTCCTGTTTCCCAGGAGTAACTGCATTACAAGAGTAGTATTGTATGAGAGTCGGAGGATTGAGGGAGGCTTCTACTGCAAATGGAAATCACTGGCTTCTTTGTCTACACCTTACAACCATCTATGTTTCATTCTCTTTACATAGCTCGTATCATGTAAGCATCATAATTCATTTATTCTTCACAAGTCCTTAACAGAGTGACTCGGCTCCCCACAATATTAAACTGGTTTAGGTTTTTTAACAGGCAACCCAATTTTGTAACATTAGCCCACTCCTATCCTCTCCTGTAATTCACAGCTTGCCTTGGTTAATGCAAAATTTAGATTAATATGGAAATATCCCAAAGAAAAAATCCTAACAACTTCCTAGTTATGATAAAAATCTCACAGAAACTCTGTAATTCTAATTGTGATTAACAGTAACTAATCTTGATGGTATCAATTCATTTCAACAGGTACTTAAAATTATCTAACCAAAACTAATTCATGGTCTAGAGAAATGAATTTCACAGACAAATGCAAGTATAATATCTTCACTGTGCTGCAAAAAAATAACCCAAAGAAAACAACCCTTGTCTTGTTTTCTACATGGCATCTACTAAAACTGGATGTTTCCTGGAGCTACTGCTGTAAGGTACACTGAGCTTCAGATGGCCTTTAGACTGGGCTGCAGGAATTTGGCTGAAATATCTGAATTAATTAAGTCCTAAAAATACCTTGGGCAGTACCACAGGTTAATATATTAGCTTACATGACTAGACTTCATTCTGTATTTTTGACCAATAGTGAGGTAGAAGATTTTCAAACTGACACACAAACCGGCTTCCCTATCCAAAGAGGCTGCAGAGGCTACATGAGCTACATAATCACAGAACTGGCAGAAGTGAGTGTGGCATCTTTCCATGCATATAAACTTACTCTGCATAGCTCAAATTCATGGAAAAAAACCACAATCAACCAAAGAGCAGCAAAAAAGGTGCTGCCTTTAGTCCTGATTTCACGAGGAAAGTATGTATCTCCTTGCATATTACCTTTCGCTAAAGTACGTTCTTACGGAAAGACGTATGGAAAAATCCTGGTCATTCAATGTGATGCAGTAATAAACTCTGGAACTCAGTTGCTTGTATCTGAAATGGAAGGCATAGTCCTGTTCACGTGACTTTAAAAAAGACACATATGTGTCTTTGTATGAAATCCAATAGAAGACTTAAAGCTAATTACATAAGGAATTTTACCACTGTTAATCTCTGCTTTAAAAATCTGACGAAGAAAACTTTCAAAACCTGTATGTCTGAAGAGCTCCCACATTTGCACTGAAAAACCACTTTCTACATTGTTTTCGCAGATACAAAATACTATTTTAAGCACAATAAGAAGTCAGTTATAGAACACTGCGGTAATCTCTTCTTGGCTACATGAATCAAATTCACAGAATTCCCAGGATTGTTGATGGACCTCTTGAGGTCGTCTACTTGTGCTCACCTACTCTTGCTCAACCATGTTTAGCTAGAAGACTATGCATAAATTATATCTGAAGTAGACTTGCACCTTTCCAACTTCCGTGAAGACAGAAAAGAAATCCTAGTGAGTAAATTATATTATTTCATGACAAAAGATAATCACGTCAACAAAAAAATTGGCCAAACTTTTCTTTAAGTGAGAAGACATGTTATTTTCTGAACAATTAAGTTTGCCCCAGTCCATTTTGTACCAAAAAGTGATTCACCCAAAGATGACATGCCAAACAGCAGTACTTAAGGAATGGTTCAATTTTCCTCATATTTGTAGTATTTTGTGTATCTCTTAAATATCACTTTATACAGTTTTCCACCACAGATGTCACCTATCAGTAGCAAAGGCTGGATTAGAACGCAATGCATCTTTAATAGCAGGTATCCTTCCATTCTGACTAGCTTTTCAGGAATGAGCCTGGGCCCCAACAGGAAAGAACTCAAAACCTAAGACAGGTAATTGAATTACTGAGTGTGAAGGTGTGTACTGCATATACAGCCCCATTACACCATAAGCTCTTTCAGAGAGGGTTTCTGGTACTACTGTGAACTGTCCTTGTAACTGTGAGGGCTGATGAAGGTGGAGCAGCTTGCAAGCCACATGAACAGAGTGGCAGAGAATCCCCTGCCAACACTTCACATTTAGAAGTTTTGCAGCTCACATATTCTCACATATTTCTGTCCAGGATTTTCTGAGCACAGGCATGACCAGAGCACTCTGCAGAGAACACAAAGGAGTCCAATGTACCCGGAACACATCACGCCTGGAAAGCAAACATTGCCAGCTCAACAACTCCGGGCTGGATCAGATTTACTACACACCCACAGCCGGTCGAACACATCCAGCAGCACTACAAGGCCCGGTCTCACTGCGCGTGGGGGGTCAGCACACACAGACTGTCCAGCTCCACACACCCGAACATCCCACACAAGACAAGGCTCCACACACACACCCAACCACACCGCACGGGCCGGCAGCGTATGAGCAGTCGTGCTCACGAAGGACAGCCGTGAGCTATCCTCGCACGGAGGCACCGCAGGCTGCGGCCACTTCGGCGCCGCTGGTGTGCCCGAGCCAAGCCTCGAACACGGCTTCACCGAGGACACCTTGGTGAGGAGTACGCTTCCCTCCAATTCGGCTGCCTGGTGAGGGTCATACTCCTCCGGGCACGGAAAAGCAGCCCTGGCAGCCGAGGGATCTCGGTGCGGTGAACCAGAACACAAGCCCCGGCCCCAGGACGACGCACCGCGCCGCCTTTCCCGCCCACGCCCAAAATGGCGGCAGCAGCGTCGACCCCCGCCCGCCCCCAGCCTCTCAGCCCGCGGTCCGGGGGCGGGGCCGCTCGGATTGACAGCGCGCTCCGGCCAATCGCGGGGACGCGCGCTTCCCGCCGGCC